>NW_022170403.1:43416684-43523877 GCF_008802855.1 Photinus pyralis
GAAAATCAAACGCCAATTTCAAAATTGGGTTTTGCGCATGCGCAGTGCCAACTTTTTTATTTATGGAAGAATTTAAACGAAATTTGATACATAGGCACTTGGGATAAAGGAAAATCAAACGCCAATTTCAAAATTTGTTTTTGCGCATGCGCAGTGCCAACTTTTTTATTTATGGAAGAATTTAAACGAAATTTGATACATAAGCACTTCGAATAAAGGAAAATCAAACGCCAATTTCAAAAATTTGGTTTTGCGCATGCGCAGTGCCAACTTTTTTATTTATGGAAGAATTTAAACGAAATTTGATACATAGGCACTTGGGATAAAGGAAAATCAAACGCCAATTTCAAAATTTGGTTTTGCGCATGCGCAGTGCCAACTTTTTTATTTATGGAAGAATTTAAACGAAATTTGATACATAGGCACTTGGGATAAAGGAAAATCAAACGCCAATTTCAAAATTTGGTTTTGCGCATGCGCAGTGCCAACTTTTTTATTTATGGAAGAATTTAAACGAAATTTGATACATAAGCACTTGGAATAAAGGAAAATCAAACGCCAATTTCAAAATTTGGTTTTGCGCATGCGCAGTGCCAACTTTTTTATTTATGGAAGAATTTAAACGAAATTTGATACATAGGCACTTGGGATAAAGGAAAATCAAACGCCAATTTCAAAATTTGGTTTTGCGCATGCGCAGTGCCAACTTTTTTATTTATGGAAGAATTTAAATGAAATGTGATACATAGGCACTTGGAATAAAGGAAAATCTAGCGCCAGTTTCAAAATTTTATTTTGCGCATGCGCCGTGCCAACTTTTTTATCTATGGAACTATTTAAGTGAAATTTGATACTTAGGCGCTTGGAACAAAGGAAAATCTAACATTAGTTTTAAAATTTAGGTTTGCGCATGCGCAGTTCAACTTTCTTATTTAGAAAAGCATTGAAATGAAATTCTTCTCATAAACTGAAATTGAAGTAGCACGTCAACAATGGATTGCCCATGTGCAACGCTATCTTTCATATTTGTGGGCGGATTTTTACGATTTTAACAGAAGTTGCATCTTACAAATGGGAAATGAATGCAAGTGGAAATGCGCTTTATGTAAATCGTTTACGATTACTTTTTAACTTGTTATTTTTGTTTTCTTTCCTCTCTTTGTATTCAAGTATTAATTTGTTTCTGAGTGCTAGCGTAATTTACAATTTATATTTTATTTTCCTATAACGAGTTGGGGTTACATGGAAGAACAGGGTTGTCAAAACACTGAATGTAGTCCCATTTCCCGTATACATTATGTGTTACTCATTTATATATATTTTATACTTATTTGGTTTTGGTATTATGTGGAAATAAATGTCATTATTATTATTATTATTATTATAAAAACTGTTCTGAATTGGATGCGCCACGGACAAAGACCAGGCTGGCAAGACATTAGTGCCACAAGTCCTGAAGTAAAGAGTTATTGGGGCCAATGGAATAGCCTGACTCTGAAAGACAACCTGTTGTATAGGACCCTTGAAAGTGAAGATGGCACCGAATCGACGCTGCAATTAGTAGTACCTAGAAGCAAAGTGTCGGAAGTATTGCGAAAATTGCATGACGGCGCTTCCGGAGGACACTTTGGTATTACGAAAACGTTGCAAAGGGTACGTGAGCGATTCTATTGGGTCAACCGTAAAGAAGATGTCCGGCGATGGTGTCACAAATGTGAGTTATGTGCTACTGGAAACGGACCAGTTTCCAAGAAGAAGGCACCCATGAGGCAGTATAACGTTGGTAGTCCGATGGAACGAGTTGCTATCGATATCGCAGGACCGTTTCCCGAGACAGATGGCGGAAATAAATATATCCTAGTCGCTATGGATTATTTCACAAAGTGGACTGAAGCTTACGCCATTCCAAACCAAGAGGCAGCAACAGTTGCAGAAGTGTTGGTAAAGGAGTTCTTTACACGTTTTGGTGTTCCTAAAGAAATCCATTCAGACCAAGGAAGGAACTTTGAATCGGCTTTGTTTCAAGATGTTTGTCGATTGGTAGGAGCCAATAAAACAAGAACAACACCTTTGCATCCTCAGTCAGATGGAATGGTTGACAGAATGAATCGAACGATGGGTAAATATCTTTCAAAAGTCGTGGCAGAACATCAGAAAAATTGGGACCAGTACCTCCACCTGTTCCTTATGGCATATCGATCAGCCGTCAATGAGACCACGGGTCAGACTCCTGCCTGCCTTATGTTGGGTCGTGAACTACGCCTTCCATGTGATCTCGAGTTTGGGCGTAAACCCCATGAAGAATATGTCGCAGGTGAAAATTATGTTGACCAACTAAAGGCGAAGATGAACGACATTCACGACTTGGCTAGAAGTCATATTCAGATTGCCAGCGATCGCATGAAAAATCAATACAACCTCCGCTCGGCCAATGAAACTTTTGAAGCTGGAGATCTGGTATGGCTGCACAATCCACAGAGGCGAAGAGGTCTTTCTCCTAAGCTACAAAGACAATGGGAAGGTCCGTATGAGGTGATCAAGAAAATAAATGACGTGATATATCGTATCAGAATGAACCACCGGAAACCGAGAGTTGTCCACATTAATCGACTCGCACGATATGCCGGATCCAACAACAACGAAGAAGTTAGAGGTATTCGAGAAGAGGAACGCAGCTTTGGGATCGAGCCAAACTTTAATGATTTTATGTCAAATTACGCCCAGCGGAAGAAAGCTCGATTTGGCGTTACTCAGGAAATTTGTCAAAATATTTTTGAGCTTCCGGTTAACGTTTCCATCGCCCATTGTGTCGCCGAAGACCTTCGCATGGGTAGAGGTATAGCTTCCGTATTCCGGAAAAGATTTGGAAGAATAGACGAGTTGTTAAAGCAAAGACCACGAGTGGGTAAAGTACTGCGCTTGGAAGATAGTCAACGCTCTTTGTTCTACTTGGTTTCAAAGAAAACGTCAGAAGGCAAACCCACCTATGAAAACCTCTGGTCTGCTTTAAAAAGCTTAAAGAAACTCATGGCATACTATGACATAAATAGCTTGGCGATCCCGAAGATTGGATGTGGTTTAGATGGGTTGGACTGGAAGATAGTGCGAACCATGATCGAAGTGATTTTTAGAAACACTAGCGTTCGAATTACAGTATGCTGCTTCAACCCACAGGGGACGACCCTCCGCAAAACTGTGGACTGTTACTTTTTCAAGAAAGGTGTTTGTCGAGCAGGCTCTGACTGCAGATTCCGACACGAGGCATTAAAAAGTAATACTAACGCAGTTTCTGAACGAGACGTCCAGAATTAAGAAGGGGGCAGTGTAACGGAAATGCTCCAGACATGACGTCGCCTTTGGCGCTCTGGAATTTTCTACGCGCGCGATAGTGAGATTGTGTAGGACTATTCTAGAATGTACGCGGATGTTCGGGACTTACATTGCTTGCGTGTATAAATGGTTGCGGACCGAACATCGCGGCAGTCTACTACCGAACGAGTACGTAAACATCGAGCGTGGAAATATAAATTGCGAAGTGTGAGTGATATAAATAATCGATATAAATTGTACGGATTTTATAGTGTTTTAATTTTGTTTAATAAATATTGATATAAATCGAACCCGAATTATAAATAACGTTACAATATAATAATATTTATTCAAACCACTTTACAATAAATATAACTTTGTTTGTGGCAAGTCAAGAGAGACAAATAAAAGTATAGGACAAACTTAATGACATACAATACACAAACAGGAAAATAAACACTGAACGTTTCTTCTTCTAACTTTAATCTCACAATTTTATTCGTTTATTCGTTGTAACCGCCGCGTGTTTCTACTATATCTGAATATATTTTCGATTGCTATATTTTCGCGCCTACATACGAGGGCGTCCGAAAACATGGCGGCAATTTAAATTATTTCTATTGCGCGTCCAGACACCCTGCCCGACATTGATAGCAGAGCTCGATGATCGAGGTTTCTTTCAGGATATATTCCAAGATTTTTAAAGAATAGATATGTGCAAAATAATAATAATAACAAAACCAAGCAGTTTGAAAGCGTCAACTATAATTTTATTAATGTGCGGTTTAAATGACAGTCTTCAGGGGTGATTTAGATTGACGAATGGCGATTGGCGAATGACGCTATATGCATCTAAGTATTTTTGTTTGTTCCTATAACTTGCTGGTGACAGTATTAAAAAAAGGATATTTTGAACCGTTAAATCGCATTTGTCCCTCCATAAGTCACATTTTTTGACTGATTTGAACCGATAGAATGGCATTCTTTCACAAATGTATTCCAATTAACGCCGTTTGTTTTGTATGTTGATATTCTGAAGTTTTTTCGGAAAAAAGAGTAGTAGGTAAAAATGGTTGTTGTTGTTACAAGACTTTTACTTACTCTAAACGATCAAGTTCGGTCGACTTTCACACGCGCCCGTGGACGGTAGACAGACGGGCGTCGGCGTCGGTCCGAATACCTCGCTAAATGGTTCGAACGGGAGTAGCGATTGGTGGTGTGTATACAGGTTGTTTACGGTCTCCTCTCTACCCTTTTAAGGTGCGGCAGTACGGCTCAAAAGGAGTCGACAAACCCCATAATAAGCGAGATAATATTCGTTGTATTTTTTTAAACGATTAATCTGTGTACAAATCGAGCAATCTACTACTTAATCAGCATTGTCCACTTAAATGCTTTTTTACTCAAGTGTTTTGGGGTTTGTCCACTCCCTTTGCGCTGTACTGCCGCCTCTGAAAAGGATACAGAGAAGACCGTAAACACCCTGTATATGGTAAAAAGTATATTTTGCCCAGATTGTTTAAGATTGCGGTGCGCGTACAGTTTCGCCAAGGTCGGAAACTTGGGTATTGTACCCTCGTGAAGTTATCCCCCAACAATAAAATAATGAAACGTCAAATACTTCCTTCGTTTGCACATTGATTGCAAATTTAGGCATACCTACTTCGATTTTTCGTTCGCACATTTCTCTAAAAAAAGAAATTGAAAAAACAAATTGGGGGGGGGGGGGACTTTCACGATTTTAGCCCCCAACAATAAAATAATGAAACTTCAAATACTTTCTTCGTTTGCACATTGATTGCACATTTAGGCACACTTCGATTTTTCTTTTGCACATTTCTCAAAACAAATTTGGGAGAGCCAACTTCACGATTTTAGCCCCTCAACATTGAAATAATGAAATGTCAAATACTTCCTTCGTTTGCACATTGATTGCACATTTAGGTGCACTTCGATTTTTATTTTGCACATTTCTCTAAAAAAAGATGTTGAAAAAAACCAATTTGGGAGGGCCAACTTCGAGATTTTAGCCCACCAACATTAAATTAATTAAACGCTATACACTTCGTTAGACATATGTTTGCACATGCAGGGCACACCTCGATTTTTCGTTTAAAAAAAAGATTTTATCCCACTTAGGGGGTGGTTTTGGGGTGACGGGCTCAACGCCTCGACGCTGGGGTTTTAGAGGGTGTTTAGACCCTTACAAAGTACCTTACCAAATTTCGCCTTGTCTCTAATTTGTTGAACTTTACCCATATATAACCATGGATAAGCCCTGTGCTATCAAGGAAAACTAATTTTCCAAATCCGCACAAATGAAAACTGAATCAGCACAATTTAGCACAACCCTCTCACTAATTAAACACACATTTTTTTAATTCCAGGGGCCAACTTGATGGAGCTCGAAAAGGGGCTCTAGAGAAATTTTTATTGCTACTTATTAGGCATTTAATAATTAATTAATAGTTATAGTAGTTGCTGTGCATATTTTTCCATACGCACTATTAACAGTTCTAAGTGGAATAATTATTTAGCTCATTGTTTCGCATGCATATAGAATAGATGCTAAAGTTCCACCGTTAATTACGTATGCTACATTTATATACGTATATATACCCTTCGAACATGTCTGTAAAAGCGTTCTATATCAAAAAATTCAAAAAAAGTTTTCGCCTTAACGAGTAACTTCAGTACAAATACTAATACAATAATGTATGGCATAAATATTATTATGAATAAAAAAACTTAGCATTGATCAGTCTGCACATGCGCACACCTGATGTTTAAAATATGCTGATTTTTACAATATGCGATATGCTTGTCTGTACTAGAAGAATTTTTGGGTAAAATTTTAAATCTCTATAAAAAAGAAATTTGATATTGCGCACATTATTCGTCAAGATATTTCTTGGTTGAGGTGCCAAAGCTATACGCTACCGAATGCAAAAACAACGCACTAAATATTTTGAGAACTGTCAAGGCCTCTGATGGACGGACGGAGGAAATGTCCATGATAGCGCCTTCCAACATGAGTTGGAAAGGGCGCTAAAAATGGCGCTAAATATTATCATGAAGATCGCCGCACAAATTTCCATGTTATACTAAAGACGAAATCTAACAGAAATCGAAAGCCCCGTTTCCGAAATAGAAAATCCAAAATCTATCAGTCGAAATTCATTTGGTGACATTCGATAAAAATGGATGAATGTAACCAACCCCAAAAAATTGTACTTACATGAGCAAACAAAATGAAAACTAATGAAATGTATAGCGATCCATTATTTTAATGTTGGGGGGGCTAAAATCGTGAAGTTGGCACCCCAAAATTAATTTTTTAGTATCTTTTTTTAGGAAAATGCGCAAACGGAAAATCGAAGTGTGCCTACATGTGCAAATAAATTGCAAACACGAATGAAGTATATAGCGTTCAATTAATTCAATATTGCGGGGCTAAAATCGTGAAGTTGGCTCCAAAAACTTGTTGTGTTAATATCTTTTTTTAGGGAAATGTGAATGTGCACACAAAAAACCAAAGTGTGCCTAAATGTGCAATCAATGTGCAAACGAAGGAAGTATTTGACGTTTCATTATTTTAATGTTGGGGGGCTAACTTCGCGCGGGTGGATATTGTATTTCCCTTACTAGTACCACAGATTAATAGTATTTTGTCTGTGCTAGTACTATGAATAAAATTAATTTTTTATTCAGTGGTACTATAGAATGTGTGACTCATCGCATCATATCACATTTTTGTATGTATAATATTGTTATGCCTCAACCAGGGACTGTGGAGTGATTCCGTTTAGGAGATTCGAGTGATTTCCGCAAAAGGAAGCCACGGTAATTGGCACATGAACAGCATGGGGAATCGGAAACAATAAGATATACAAAGTCGGTTAAGTTGTTATAATTTCGTAAACCCTGTTCACTTTTTTTTGTATTAATTTTATAATTAGATTTTTGTTTTGGATTGGATGCATAGTAAAATATTATTTAGAATCACAGAATGATAGGTTTAGTTAGTAATAAGCAACATTTTTGTTGTTATTTGTTATTTAATTCAGGGTTTAGGTGGAAGAACAGCGATGCTGAACCTCGCCCTGAGATTATGCTGCATATATACTGCATAATAAAGCATATTTATTATTATTTTATTATTAAATTAGTAAAAAGTTGGGTACTTTAGGGCTTAGTAAAATGATGCTTTGAAAATTGGGAAATTCCGATCATTTTCGAAGATATTCGAAAAAAACCGAAATGTACCATATTCGTTTTCATTTTTTTCTGTCTCTGTTTGAAAAGATATCAAAAGACAACTAACACTTTCTCATAGGAACATTTTAAGCTCTGCAAGATGGTTCACGGCGACGGCGACGTTTCCTTTGTCACACACCTTACATTGAATATTATGATGTAGGTGTTGTTTATATTTTTTACCACAGCAAAAAAATAAATAAATAATAATAGAAATTACTCCTTTCAGATACATAAATAGTGTAATCTAATGATGCCTTTTAGCGAGAGTTCCACTTCCCATGGTGCCTTAGTAAGGGAAATAAAATTAACCAAAAGAGGAGAGCCGAAGAGTAGCCCTACAAATTTATTAAATATTTTGTAGATCCATGATTTCGACTTACCACCAATATTAAGTAATCCAGATCCAAAATAAAACCCGGCATTCGAACTCGGAATTAAGTATACAAAGACTTTCATGCCGAGCGGCAGTCAGATGTTTCTCGGAAACCGTTCAAGATAATTTTATTAAACTTCGCACATAAAAGTAAAACTAATTTTCCGATCGAACGAAAATATTTTCAAGATAAAGGTACTTCCGTTTAAACCGAAAGTCTATCATAACTTTATTATTTCAAATGGTATGATCCTTTTTTTATTTTTGTGTTGTAAGCCATCAAGTCGTTATTCTATTGAAATAATTTACGCACTTAGGTACTGTACCTACGCACTTAGTATTTACAATTAATTAATTTACCTGAGATATAACAATGGGCCTACGCCTATAAATAGAAATATCACGAAAAAGCATATATTTCACGAGTTTATGAAACTGAACTGATAGATTCTGACAGGGAAGCCATCGAATGTAACACAAAGGAAAATAGATAACATTATTCTAGATTCCTTTTGCGTGACATCAAAGACATTTATTATAACTATATTATCAGACTGGAACAAGTCGGGAATATTAAAATGCACAAGGTGCGTTTTAAAAGGTTTTTTGGCTATGTTTATTTTTCATTTAAATTCCCGAATAAAAAATGTCTCCTAACTGTTTGAGCAGGTGGACCACATTTAAAAATTCCCACCATTTCTTTCTCATAAAACGTTAATTTCTGTTACAAACGGTATCCCAAAGCCTTCATCTAAAGGTGTGCAGTTTTTCATTAGGTAAAAATTGAGGCCTTATATAGAGTTCTTCGTAGGTACAAGGTGAAAGCATTTTAATGACGCATTTATTTTTATTAATCAATTTTACTGAGAAAACAGCAAAACGATTTCCTGAAAAATGTATAATGTCACTAACCTTTAATTCTCGAGTAATATTATAATTTTGTTTATTTAACAGCAAAGAAGTCATAACTCGTTTAGTTAATGTTGATAGTCTCACATGAAACAACAAACTGAGTTCATGATTAAAAATTTGAGATTAATGATTGTAAAACTAAACCAAGACTAATAAAGACTCTTGAACAAAACCGAACGGTTTCTCAATAACATTTTTATCATTTGCACCCCTTCACAATATAAATTATCTTTAGTTACTTATAGATCGTCTCACGTAAAAAAGGAATCGGGAGAGAGTAGTGTAACCTCCCACTAAGTTTATTGTTCATCTCAATGTCGCTGTGCTTTTAATAAAGATAGGTATAAATCTGGTAATTATTCGGGCCGTTGGAACCACCCTCTAGACTCCCAATGAATGAGCGAAGTGTTTATAACCGCATAGATGTTTATAATTTGAATGGTCAACTGTATAAATTATAAACATCTATGCGGTTATAAACACTTCGCTCATTCATTGGGAGTCTAGAGGGTGGTTCCAACGGCCCGAATAATTACCAGTTTTATACCTATCTTTATTCAAAGCACAGCGACATTGAGATGAACAATAAACTTAGTGGGAGGTTACACTACTTTCTCCCGATTCCTTTTTTACGTGAAACGGAGAGGATTGCCAGTGACATCAGAGCCTCACAGGAAATTAACCAAATGATTAAAAAAGAAATCAACGCATACATCAGGGAAAACCTGGAAGATTTCTACCCACAATTGGTAGGAGACATAGACGGATAGGCGGAGGGAAGGAGAGAACCAGCAGAGTTACGGAAATCGTAATCAAGAAGCACCGAGGCATTGAGGTGGAGAAATTTGAAGGAAAAGCAAGAGTATATCCATGGCCCAAATCAAAATGAAAATAGGAAGACTAATAATCACAGGATGCCACATCCCCTCTGGCAAAAGAAGACAGGCGGAACTCAGAAATCGAAGTGAAACAACAGAAAAAAGTGCGGAAAGAACCTGGGTATCATACTAGGCGACTTCAATACGCAACTAGGCAGCAAAAAGGGGGAAGGGATACCATATCGGGAAAAGATCGGCGAAACGCTCAAAGAAACAACAAGAAAAACACTAGGGAAACAGAAACCGCCCATGTGACCGAACAGAAAGCGGGCCAAAACCCACACTAACCTGAAACAAAGAAGGAGCTAAGGGAAGCCAAGGAAGAAGAAAACAGAGCCTATGAGCAACACGAAATCAAGGAATTCGCCGAGTTCGCGGAGAACATCGCCAAACTCAGACCAATGAAGAAGAATGTGCAAACGTAATGGTATAGGCACATCAGAAAATACAAAAGGAGGAAACAAGGGGGAAACAGAAAATAATATATACCAATGACAGCGTGGGCGATGCTGGGACTACCCAAATTCGTAATCAACAGAACCATAAACGCGTGGCAAAGGGAGTATACTAGTATACAACGGTTTTGGAAGAAACCCGAACACCAAAAGAAAACCAGGAGGATCAAACAAGGATGTCCGCTTCCTCAAGGCTCATCGCGATAGCACTTGACCACGCTATAGAACAAACAAGGATGGTGGTGACGAACCTTAGCACAGGCGGCCAATTACTACCACCGACATTACTGGCGTACGCGGAGGTCTACTTGTAATCCCGGATAATTTATGACACTGAGGACTTCGTCCAGGCCAGCGAGGTACCAGGTACACCTGGAAATGGTGGACCTACAAATACACAATGAAAAGAGCTACATGATAATAGGAGTGCCAAGAAACAACACCCCCAGTACAAAGAAGGAGAGAAGACCATAAAGGAGATAACCATGAAGCACAAGATCAAATATCTGGGAACGTACATAAGCAGCACTCTCAGCAGGCACAACGCAGTGCAAGACTGAATAACCAACGCATTCAGAATCACACACGGAATCTGGAGCTTCTTACGAGAGAAGAAAATACCGGACAGCTGGAAAATGATTTACAACACGAACATAGCACCGGCAATGTTATACGGATAACACTTCAGCGCTAACAAGGAGCAACAGACCAACATTCAGGAGGGCGGAGTGGAGGGCACTCAGGATACTGAAAAAACAGCAACCTCACAAGAAAGCAGAGAAGAGAACTACTAGAGGGAAAGACGATTACCTGGAGACTGAAGATGAGGCAGATGAGATACTGGACATACCAACAAGAGGAACAAAGACCATATCATACGGGCTGCCAAGATTCTGTATGCCTCGGAATGGAAGGTACGCCGACCCTGCCACACATGGAGTACCACCATAAACCAAACGGTAGAGGTGTCGGGGATTACTATGGGAAGAGACGATCAAAGACACACATCGAGGAAGAAAGAAAGCAGAAGAATACTGGAGGTGGAGGAAGAAGCAAAGGGGAGGAGGAAAAGGGGACAGAAAGTAACGCAGGGAGAGGACAACAATAAAAAGGGCCTAACACGAGGTAAAACAGGGAAGGGAACGAGATCAAAGGATAGGAACATCGGAAGCCAATGAACGCCCGGAGAAGAAACTATCACTAGAAAGCAGAGTTCCCTCTAAGGCAGAATACCAGTGGCGAAGCTGTGGCCGTACCCGTTCGGGTCGGATAACACCCAGTTAGCCGCCCCCCCCACAACCCCCCAATCCACAAAATCCACCACATTGTTTGGCATATGTCGCGGCCCAGCGCGATGGCAACAAAGTAGTGGAGAAACGTCCCTGATAGGGTCTACCAGGGACGCATCCTCACGACAGTTGACTAAATCCTGGGAGAGGCGGCGACGCCAGGCATATGTCAAAGTTTCAAGTTTCAAGTTTCAAGACGATCTATAGTAAAGAAAAGCGAGACATACCAATTATTTTGAGAATTCGTGCAACTGAGATCGATGATTCAACTAATAAGTAATTCAGCTCAAAGAACTTTGTATGTTCGAAAATTACAGTCAAAGTTCCCATTGTTGAAACAGTTTTTAGGGAAAGTAGATCGAAACTCAAAGTTTTGCGGTTTTAATAGAACAGACCGATCAAGGAATGCCATTATGTCAATAACAAATAACTATAAAAAGGAAATTAAACTCTTAAATATAACATGGTTAGGTTTTAGTAAAGATTTGTGGGCGACAAAGTATAATTTTTAAGGAAACGTCTTTCCTAGTGTCTTTCCATGGCAGCACAATATCACTATACAGGCTGATTCAAATTCGAGGGCCACCATGGGGATCTCGGAAACTGTAAGAGATTGTTAGATAGTTTAAATTTGGCAAAGTTTGGGTATTTTGATGTTTAACAAAACGCGAAAAAATTCCGACTACTTTTGGAGATATCCGGAACAAAACGAAATTTTGCAAAATTGTTTTTATTTTTTACCGAAGTTATTCGAAAGACATTTCGAAATAAATGAAACATTATTATGACCACTTTTTTCCCTCTACAAGATGATTTAAATTTTAAATTTTTGTGTCATTTGATAGAGAATTTTTTTGTGATTTCAAAAATGTAAACATCACAATTTTTTTAAATATTGTTAAAATATCTTCTTCTTTGCCTAGAAAAGTTTGTCTTGGGTAGTGTACATAGTAGTTTTTTGCTTTTTTACAGCGCTATTTTTGATTAAAAGATTGTGATGTTGATTTGTGAAATCAGAAAAAAATTCTCCATCAAATGACACAAAGAGTAAAAACGACTTCCATAAGAAAAAACAAAGTTGATGATGGCTGATTGGAGACGAAACGTCAAACTTAAAATTTAAAAGTAGCATCTTGTAGAGGAACAAAAGTGGCCATAATAATGTGTCATTTATTTGGAAAATATTTTTTAATAACTTCAGACTATTGTTATAAATTCAATGATTATATTATGTATCTACAAGATTTAAAATTTTTACAGTAATTAAGTAAATCTACCTAAAAATGAAGTATGGTAATAGTCTCCCGAGCTGGAAGGTATACTTAATTACTCTAAAAATTTTCATTGCTGTAGAGATAAGGCATGTACAATTAACATGTTCAGAACGTTCCAAATGTAGGCAAACACCGCCGACGCGTTGGACTGCCGTTTTGTTTACTTGTGCTATCAAAACAATAAAATGGCAGATGATCAGCTTTATAGAAATGAAGGCATAAAAAAATGTAGCTGCCTCCTGCTACGGGGGTTCCTTCTGATCTTGAAAATTACCATCGGTTCCGCCCGGCAAGGCAAACCGTTTTCTTTTCAGGCTGCTTACAAACAAAAAATTAAATGCTCCGGCTAACTCAAATCGGTGGGCTTTTAACTCTTTAGAAGCTGTGTATCAACTTTAACCTGCCGCCTACCAGTCTCCTGACGCAACTCCTACTCCTCTGTTCTTTCCCCTAGTTCTCCATCAAAGAAATAGGCACATTGGAGCCAAGTAGATAGTATATTTAAATTATTTATATATACAAACAAAATACCGGGATCTAGCAGTTCTTCTCTCCTACTCATAAAAATGTAGCTTAACAATGACAACTAAACTAAATAAAAATCCTACCAGTTGAGACTAATTTACTCAAGGGGTGGCCATCCTCTACAGTTTGAAAATTTTAACAATAGGTATAATTGTTTTTACTCCAGCGTGAGCTGGGACTTACTTATTTAAATAAACACAGAATTTATCCTACTCTTTGGTAATCGTTCATTGGACTTTAATAGACAATAAAATCAAGTTTTACTACAGCTAGATTACCAAAAAGTGGTCTTTTACAGAACGTTACAAATTTAATTAGACTAACCTTTACAATATTTGTACAGCCGATCTTGTGAACTGCTCTTTCCACTGGTACAGGGTGGGTGTGGTGAAACCTGACACTTAGGTCTCTGTGACTTCCTAGGGGGTTGCTTGAAGTTAACACACGGAAACAAAATCCACGGTGCCTATCCTTCCTCGGAACGAAAGCAAAGTGTAGTATTTAAACGGAATCTTAGTCCAGGAAATCCTTCGCGTGGTGAGTGGGAAACGGCTAGTTGCCAAAGTTTCTACACAGCAGGTGTATTTAATTTAACATAGTGACCCCTACTATTTCTTTCCACCGGCTCTTAGAGTTTATTGACTTTGACTCGCCTGTCGGAGACGGATTTTTAAGTTAGCGGCACGGCAGAACACAACTTTTATGGTCACGATCCGACGGTAAACCGCGATTTCTTCTCGTTTTGTTCGACTACTGATTTCACAAACTCTCCTTGGGCAAATATCTCTCCAAAGCGCAGTGCTCCTTCGACAAAATGACCGTACGGCACTAGTAGGAAATTCCACCTGGGGCGGATCCCGAATATCTGCGCCTTGATGAATAGGTCAGCACTGATTTATATATCCTCGAGAAATCACAACGTATCCTAACGCTATTCACTGCATCCAAAGTAAATTGGTGTGAAGCTCAAGTGGTTCGCCTAAATATCACTTGATCGGAACCTGGGTTTTCGTCGCCGAAAAATTCAACGCGAAAAGAAAATAACACTTCTAAACGGGGTGGAAGAAGCACGCAAAAATGGGAGCAACCGAAATAATCCGTTGGCTCAAAACGCTAAGTGCTCCAAGACGATCGCTCAGGGTACGTGTTGACCCTTTTACGTACTAACCGCGAGTCTTCTTCAAAACTATCCCCTTCTTCAGAATTCAAATGAGAAAACCACACCCAAATTACCACAAAACAAAAATGGCTCCCGCTAGAAATTCTCCCATTGGTTTAGATAAAAAAACTTAAACCACTTTAGCTTCGTCATCAGCCTCCACGGAACTGCTGCGTAAGTGAATCTCACGGTTTTCTGCTGACGAATGAAGACCCCTGATCCCTGGGTGGTTGGGTGCTATATCCGCTCCTATTCTCGGAACGAAAGCAAAAACTCGCATTACTCATGATGATGTCAATCAACTTTGCAATCTTCCCACGACGAAATTAAATTTGAGCAAGATTAAATCTATCGTACCATAGTCTTGAGCGAACCGAAATTCCCAAACATAAATGATCACAAACTTTCTAACCGGAACAAATAATGAAATATACAGGGTGACCTGCACTATCATGACAAGAAATTTCGAATTTTTTAATGAAATTCGGCGCGAAATAAAACCACTCGTTACACTCCTGGACTATTACGACCCAAACAGGATGTGATTCCATATCGTCGATAAGAGAAAGATAAAAAAGACCGCATTTCTTGCAATGCACAGAAGAGAAGAATTATTAATATCCGCAATGTCTGAGATGTTGACTAAACCATTTATAAGTATTGAAATAAACTCTCCCTTGGTCAGTGAACAAGAAACCTTTTTTGTTAAAATTTACGGCGGAGAAAAAAAAGTTTGAACCAGCTTAGAAAGGAGATATTTTGCCACCGGAACCATAACCAGAGACCTCGCACGCAGAACTGCTGCTAGGTATACTGCAAAAGGGCTGTGTAACAAGCGAGCATATGGGTTTATATGCTCTCAGGAAACAAAGTGAAACTGACACATGTAACGGTCCCATTAGTGCCTTAATTACATACCTAGAGATATGATTCAATTTCAATTTTCAATTTAATTCTTTCCCTTTGGAATACGATAGTACATAGGATGCGTCATGCTTAAAATGTATGTTAGAGGGCGGAGTGTTGAAACATTTACTCGCAAAGATAAAAGTCATTGCTCTGATGCATTAGTGCCACTAGCAAAGAATACTTTTAGTTACTCTTTGGTACTAGACTAGTGAAACACAAGTGAACCATGATATGAAAAATGAAACCATATTTACTTACATCGTTACACGATTGCACTTCTTACTTGTTATACTTGGCAAAATATAATACAAAAAATGCTCCGAAGGTTCGATAAGTACCTACGTCTAAACAAGTTGTAAATCAGCCAGACAGCCAGCCAGCCAGTCATAACGAATATAATAGCGTATTTACAAAGAAAAGACAAGGATAAGAAAAATTCCTACTGTGAATCATCTCTATTTGTAACCTACCGTTACAAAATGGCGCCCAAAAGTGGGGCGGTAGCGTGAGGGCCGTTACTCCGTTCAAGTTTTCATCAAATTTATCCATAATTCTAGAAACAAACATATTATTCACTACATCATCTTCGAGAAGGGAGGCACCTAATAACGGTGTTGACTTCTACGTAAAAATGTACCAAACTTTTTTTGTTATAGTAATTAAGGTATCAAGGGCGTTATAACGGAAATAACGTACGTCGGCTGTGGGCGTTATTTCTGTTAACGCCTGTGGTGCCTTCAACGTTTTATGTCCTTTGTACTCTTTAGCCCATGGGAACCTGAGCACTAATACCATGCTCCTAAAAAATAAATAAATTTACCCTAGCATTAACGCGAAATTTTCATTTCCTTGAAAGTGTTGATATTAATAGCAGGAGATTGGTCTTTTCCCTGTGCAATCCTTTATCCAACCCTAACAACGTTCGCATAGCTTTGTATATAATCAAACTTAGTATTTCTCTTCATAGACTTTTATAACCTCCAGTAGTCCAGTGTTGAGTAAACGATTTCAACTTATAACAAAGCGGTGTGATCCGGTTCTTATGTGAAGTTACTGTAACCTATCGCTCCCGTCGAAAATCGCTCTGAGCAAATACGACTCGAGCGATTCAGGAAAAGAAGCAAATAATTGAAAGTTAATAAAATTTTTCGAAATCTCATTCTCAACTTTATCAAACATTACAATTCGATTCGCTTTGCTGTAAGAAAAGTTCAATTGAAATTTGATACACAAACAAGTGGAGAGTGTTAAATTTCTGCTAGCGATACGCCGAACATTTGAAAGAAAGCAATTAAACTTCAACGTTTCCATCTATAGAAAAATACAATCAAAATTCGATCAACAATATAACCGATTATTATAGAAGACGAAATAGGAAGATTATGTGCTTTTACATTTTCAAGAAGTCAAGAATGGGATCATTCAAACATCGTTATTTCTAACCGAGTGAAAGATGAGGAGGATTTTCGAGCTTTAAACTGCATTGAGGAAAAATAAGAATATATCTGCAATTTAGATGTTACATTCTAATTAAATTGCAGACTGGATATGACATGGTGGCAGTATTCTGTAAGAGATAATTAAACATGCATAGCAATAGCAGAAGCTTCCATAACATGATACTATATCAAAATAACATCCATCCAAGCAGGGCTCGTGGCAGAGTCTAAAATCAATGAGCGCCATGCGCGTCCTGGGGTGTGTATCAGTGGGGGTGAGTGACGGCTCCACAGGCGCCAACCCGGACAGTCCACGCCTATGGTGCCAGCTGCACCTAGCATCATCTCTAGGAGTCTGTGTGTGATGTGTCCGCCGAGGGTGAGGCATGGCCCGCCGCGATGTAGACGCTGAGGTGAGTCCTGCAGGCTATATCGATTCTCCCGGACCTACAACCACCGCCTAAAACAATAACTCGAGCTCATCTGGCCAATGTTTCGCTTATGTATGCTACCCTTCCGCTTACCCTTAGTCTGTGTACGTGTATATTATTGTTAAATGTCTACCAATAATCGTTTAACGCTAATCGGTGGCGGATAATTTAAGTTACTAATCCGTTCATCCAGTGCTATAAATATTCTGTGTAAGTTTTCACGACTCAGCAAGTGTCAGATTGCTCAATTAGTTCCCATGAAATAATAAAAAGCAGTTCTTAATGTAATGGCAAGAGTGTGGTTGGTAACGCTGCGTTCATTCAAGGATACCTCATGACAATTAATAAGTAATTCCCCCTGGGGAATTTTCAGCTTGAAAATGGGGTTATTCGCAGAAATACGTTCACTATCCTATTGCATGTTCCTTCCGTAATTACCGGGTATTTTATCCGCAATTGCATAATGGTAGGAACATTTCTGATGTTATTGTCTGCAGAATTCGGAAGAATCAGAAATTTCGCTCAGTTAATAATATCCAACTGGAGTCGAGTCTACAAATAACGTCTCTGAGTGTAGTTTAATAAGCGTAAAAGTTAGCGAAGAAATAATTTTATCCGAGAAACTTTTGGAACAGTTGTTGGATTTTATCCATTTGCAGCGTGACTGTAAAGATTTGCATTTACAAGTTGGCATATAACAGAATCGTTTTGGCAGTATCTATTTCTAGATTTCGAAAAGAGTAATTTTAGTAGCATGTCCGCCACAAACCTTACTAAATTAATTCTGGCCAATTTTACAATCCATTCCTTAAACATATAGCTTCCTTAACAGTAATCTCCGTTGGAGCCTTTGATATGTACGCAATTAATTATTGTAAATAACCATATTTCTTTAAACTGACCCTTTGAAGTAGCGCCAATGCTCCTTTGATATTTGAAGGGTTTCTTTTGCCCGTCTAATGAAATGTTAATAACCTTCTCTTTATTAAACGCTAAATTGGTTTGTGATTTTCGCTCTGCCGTTGTTGACGTTTAATTATCGCGATGGAGCCTTGTCCAACAACTGGATAGGACATTGAAATGAACATAAACATAATTTTCATTCGTATTTATTTTATTTGCTGTACTCGGCCAAGCCTATACTAATCTAAGCTGTCGATTACTGTGGAGTAGTCTATTAGTCTGAAGTGTCACTATTTTGAGCTGTTTGTTGTTACGAGGCATGAAATCATTGAGAAGTCAGCCTGTAAATTCCACATTAAATTACTTTCGCCATTATACCAATAGACCCATACCGAAAAGGTCTGTATTCGTCATTGCTATAGGGTGATCCAATTTATGTAATGTGACAATGAGTTACCTACACTAGTAAACATTATGATATGATGCTTGTACTTTTACGAATATAATTTTTAATGTATTTTCTAAAGTTACACGTTTTCCTGTAGGTATATGGCATTCCAGTTTGCTATCTCCTCTGAATCTTATCAGTCCTCATTTTTTGTGTAAATAGTGTAGGCACTCCGAGATCTTATTCTCTTCTTGTCTGTTTTGCGCCATTTACTTCCAGTTCTCTACTATACTATAGGCATCCAATTTTAACTATCACTCAGTAAACATTAGATTTTCCATCGTCGTAAGTACCTTTTTTTAAATAAAGACCAATTAGTTATTTTGCGTTGTTATTTTGTTATGACTCGGCAAACCCTTCAACGCTTGTTTCGTGAGAAATATACTTAATTCTTATAAGTTTATCACTGTTTTGTTCATTTTAATTTTCTTTCATAATTTTTGTATTCGGTATTTATTTTCAAACCCAATTCTTGCTTCTACCTTTTACTACTTTCAGTAGAATGCATTGTTTTGACATCTACCATTGAACGAAATAATTAGATGCATTTGATTTTAAAGTATAGTATTACATTGTGTGGATAGACCCTTTAGGCAATTTGTGAATTAGCCCATTAATTGATAGGGGAGATCTTCACATAGGTAGTCTGTCATATGGAATACGTAAAAGCTGTAATGTACGTATAATAAAGTACCAACATAGAGTAAACAACGTTTAGAGATACCGCGCTGTGTAAATTTTTGTCGGCTAGGAACTATCCTTGAATATAGATGGCCATTGAATGCATCAAGTGTCTCCCTCTTAATTCCAGAATAGTGTACTTATTTTCCGTCTAGGATTCAAACCTACGCAATTAAAAGCTCGCGAGTACCAAGCTTTTTATGATATAATTATGTAACTGTATACATGTCGTACGTCCCACGCATTGCATACCTATAAATTGCGCAGCCAGCAAAATGGTTTTTATTTTCATAACTTGCGTCTACATTGTGACTGGATATTATTATTTATAATATGTGCGCGCCAAGAATTAAAAAAAAGGGTTATAGTATTGAATGAAGACATGTTTAAATACCTATCTACATAATGGGGGGCCATAAATATTTATTATTTGAAGACATAAAACCCAGATATTTGCAATATTCGGCAAAATTGCCTTTAATCGGGGTATATTGACCTTTTGTTTTGCTTAATAACCTACTGTAGATTCCTATATTTTGATTTGATTACCAGAGAATTTAATTTGACCTCATCCGGCAATCTACGCTAAATCTTTTAAGTTGCATGGTTGCACAACACAATAAACAATAATTAAAACGCGATGTCTCTTTCGTATCGTGTTTCGTGATAATTGGGGGAATTTGTGGATATGGGTATCTAAGAAACTATCGACCTATTATATTTAATAGTTTCCGTTTTTCCCAAAATTTTGGAAACATGCATGGTTACGCGACTTGTTAGCTGCTTTGAGAAATTTTATCTTCTCTATCCATCGCTTCATTGCTTTATCAAAGGAAAATCTATGGTTAGCGGTCTATTCAACTCTATTGGGTCTATTTTGAATTTTGATATGTCCAAGGTTCAACCACCACCTACTAAACCTAATACGGAATTACCTACTGGAAATGTCCATCACTGGATCACATTGTAATTTAATATCTCGATCGAGTGACGTAAAAATCCAATGTGACATAAAAAAGTTTATGTGATTTACTCGAAACCCACAAGTCATGAAAATTTTAAGTTAGCACCATTAGAAAGCTGAGAAAAAATTACTAAGGGTTTTGTTAATGGTTATTTGTTCGTATCTTTGAAAATAAATGAACGCCACCGCATTTTCTAAACATTTTTCGGTTTTTGACCATAAGTTCGTTATTGTAAAGCTACAAGAAACTCCGAAAGGGAAAATTTATCAGCATAAAATTCTGCAATTCTGTGCGACTTTGTATCACACCACACAACACTATTCGAGGATTCCCCCAGGTGCATGGCGATCAAACTGTTCTACCATCTTCCACAAGAATTGCGGACGCCTACGTCGGCCAAAAAATTTAAAAGTCAAATCGGTGAATTTTTCACATTTTCACCAACAACTCATACCTCGACTCATACCATCACGTCAACGAATACCTCCAACCAAGGCCTGCGCGACTATGATTTATTGTAATATGGATATGATGTAAATGATCAGAAATTGGGGAAAAATAAGTAAAATAGCTGAATTTTTCCGCGGGTGAAATCCCGGGGGTTGAAAGGGGTGGAAAGTGGTACTTGGCAATTTGTGGTAATAGGTACATATTAATTTCGGGCGAAAATGTTCAATGTAACAGTTATAGAGAATAAAATGAACAACTTTTCTATCTGCGCTATTTTCACATTACTTACCTCTAATTTTCCTAGAAAAACCGGAAAAACCTTTTTTCGTTTTTTGTTCTTACTTTTGCGAAAAAAAGTCGTAAAGGTTTGAAATTTGTAGGAAACGTAGCTACAAACAAGGAGACAATTTTTTTGGGACCGGAAAATTGAACCGTTTCCGAGATATCACGATTTCTGAAAAAAACACATCTTTTTCAAGGAGATGAAAAATCTATTTTTTTTCATCGCACAGAGGTGCGGGGGGTAGTAAAATTTTAGGGAAGACTTATATTTTAATAAACAAAAATAAAAATTATTATTCCTATAGAAAAACTTCTAGAAAATCGCCAAAAACTGGAAAAACAGATTTAAGATATACATGATTTTTGACATGATCAATGAACGTTTTGGATGTTAATAAAGATTTTTTCGAAATCTATCTTCTTGCTTATCTTTAATGTTTGCTAAAATATTGTCTTTTGTTTCCTTATGCTCAACGTTTTAGTTAAAACATCTTTATTATTTCTTTTTTCTGCATTTTTACCACAATAAAAGCAATTCGAAGTAAAATCGCTTCCTGAACAATTTGTTTTTGTTCACTTACTCTTCTTCCTGGCTATGTTTTACAGCTGATGCAATTGCGTTGGGCTTGTTGATAAACTTGCAAAATAAAATTCCCTATAAGAACGTCTGTTTTACCGGCCAAAACAATAAATGATTTGAGAATTGAGATATAAAACCTGGAATAAACTTCATGATAGATTTTTCATCTCCTTGAAAAAGAGGTGGTTTTTTGTGAGATCTCGGAAACGGTTCAACTTTACGGTCCCAAAAATCTCTCCTTTTTTATAATAAAACAAGCTATGTTTCCTCCAAATTTCAAACGAAAAAAACGATTTTTCCGGATTTTCTAGGAAAACTGGAGGTTATGCTGGTTATGTGAAAATAGTGCAGATACAAAAGCTGTTCATTTTTTTATTCTCTATAACTTTTGTATTGACCATTTTCGTCTAAAATTAATTGCTTTCCCACAATTTGCAAAATATGTACCGCTTTCCACCCCTTTCAACTCCCGGGATTTCACCCGCGGAAAAATTTAGCTGTTTTAATTATTTTTCCCCAATTTATAATCATTTCACCTGCCTGAAAAACCCGGTTTTGCCCCGTAACTAATTTTTTTTTAAATAAATTATTTTAGCAGCTAGCTTTTTAGTCTGGACCACGGTGGTATACGGTGGTCTATACCACCGTGGCCTGGACTAATATGGAAATAAATGAAATGAGACATTTTGATAAAATATGGATTTTTGTGTAATTTGTCGTTTGCTGTGGAATAATCCATGAAAAATTGTATAACAGAACGATTTAAAAAATGTTTTTTACGCATAATTAACGAAGTAAATGTGACTGTTTCGTAATTGGTAACGTTCCCATTTGTATTCTGTGTCAAGACGAATCCAACGATATACCAATGACCATACCAATACGTTCATACCTCTATGAATCGAGTAGGTAACTCTTATTAAATTGCAAGTTTTTTTTTGCATAGTTATCAATTTACCGGACTTTTTTTGTCAAAAAATCGTATGGAAAGTGGTACTTTTTTTCACGATTTTTACTATGCGTTTCCATGGCGTTTCGTCCTGTCTATGGCCAATAGCTCAATTGTTGAGTGACAGAAAATGGCGAATGTCAATGATATTATGCAATTATAGATTATTATGGATCACTATGCAAAAAAATTTCGTGTACAACACATGTTGAAAGTGTCTTTTTTTCATGAATTCGCTTGATTCAAACTGCAAATTCATGAAAAAAAGTAACACTTTCAAAACTAGTTGTACAAATAACTATTACAATTGAACGTTTTTTCTCTCAACTTTTTAACATTTTTTAAGGTGTTCGGTTAATACTGGATTATGATAGTTAATGTTTAGATAAACAGAATGAAATCAGCTGGTAGGTCCCTCGTTGCGAATGAACTTACTCATACTATAAATATGTAGCGGTTTCGAATTACTTACTACCTACACTGGAGTACAGTTGCAATCGCAACTTTCATGAATGATGACGTAATTTCATTTAAAGCTCAGCTTTGAAATATCTGAAGCTCTTTTAAAGGCTCCTATAGACGGATATAACAGATTCGAATACAGCAACCAGCATTTGTCACTAGATAGCAGCATTGCATGGCCATAAATTGTTATAAACCAGCAATCCCTATCCCGTGGCATCTCTAAACGTTATTTACTCTATGGTACCAACTATTTGTTAATGAGGGAGTTCCTCAGCGCATGGGTGTACGCAGGGAGGGGCCTGGCCCCAGGTTATGTTTTATGTTTGTCAAAAAATATCTGTAAAAATTGTCTTTGTTGGTTTCTAATTTAAAACCTTTTCCTTTGAGATGTAAGCAATGACAGAGGTTTTAAGCTAAATTAGGGAACCGATCCCCAAAATCGCTGTTCCCGTGCCCAACGGATTACTCGGCACACCGGCACATGCATAGCTAGGCGCCATCCCGGCTCGCCTGCCGTCGGGCTGAGCGAAGTTATCGTTCACTACACAAACCACTGTGCAGTGGTCACCAGTGATGTTCCGTCTACCGATTTTTCGATAGATCTACCGATTTGCCAAAAATTCTACCGATATACCGAAATGGCCTTTATATCTACCTATCTATTTTCGTCCGCGGTTTTTTTTTGCATATTTAATACAAAATTAATTGATATAAAAGCGGTAATAACTAATATTTTGAGATATAATAATTTTGAAGACGTTTTTAGTAACTATTACCTACTAAAAATAAAAATGTATATTATGTGTTTCATTCAACATTTTTTTTCGCCAATTTTATTTTTTACCCCTCTCTAAACCAAAAGCTGCGTACGCCCATGCCTCAGCGGTCCATTCTTGGATCACTTTTGTGTTATTTTGTATAGTAGGCATATAATGTTGCCATAAAACGTAAAGTTATGACACTTTACCTCAAACATATTTTTCGTACGTAGTCGATAAGAGCTCATATAAAGATATGGTAGCCTGGGTAAATTTTTTCAAAAGCGAGTAAATTTCTCGGACTACAACAACGTCCATCAGGATTTTACTAACAACTAACAATTTTAACCATGACTTCGTCTTCTTTTTTGATTGTAGTTTGACGTTTGGACTTACCTTCCGTACTTGCTTCCCAGGCTAGCTCAGATAAAAGGGGTTAAGGGAAAGAAATTAATTGGTTTTACCTTTACTGAATATTTCAATTAATAATTCAATTTAAAATTCATAAGCAAAATTTGGAATGTTTGAAAACGCACATTGCCACGTAAACCGTAAATGATGAGTAACGGGCAAATATAGACCAGGGGCCGGGATCTCGATGAAACAGGCAGACAGACAGACGACGGGCACATAAGCCTTAGCTCAACTTCTTTGTGTTACACTAAAAATCTAATTCTAAATTTAAACTCAAGAATATTCCTACTGGTCAAATAAACTCATAAAGAGCGTCTAAAAAAGTGACAGAGCACCTCGGTGTGACCCCACGGAGTCATTGGATTTGACCCATTTTCAATTGGCTTGTTACATGTGGTATATATGTTAACTGTGCAAAGTGTGAACCAAATCGGTCCAAGTGTTTGACAGTTATCGTGTTCACGGGCAGACGAACAGACGGACACCATCGATTCCCCTATAAAGCTTGCATTGCTTTGCTCTACCGCTTAATAATGGAATTTATCTTGGTAAACAATATGACAAGCAAAAAAATAAGCAAATCTAAATTATTAAATAAACCGTCCATTATCCATTAATACGAATGAAGCTTTACGTGATTCAGTTTATTCACTTATAACCCAAATATAATGCATGAAATAATGATAAAAGTCTGTACATTGTTCTCGTCGTCTGTAGATATGCGTCTCGTTCGATGTATCGAAACTGCTCACCTCCTACCTCCTTCTCCTAGATGTCCATTATCAACTGGAAAGTTTTCGATTTATGGCGAAACTCAATTGTTAATTTTGGTGCAGTTATATCAGCAACCCGTGCAACTTAATCCCAATACGTACTGTGTTCAATTCCATTCTATTTATAGATATTTATAAAATACATCGCCTAACTTGTCTTCCTAGGCTGTTATCACTTTTAATTGTCATTTTATCGCTGAGTTAAAATAAAGTGTATGCACCACCATTACAAGAAAGCATACCTGAGATCCAGCAACGGATTACCGACCTCATCGAATCAATCAATCGAAACACTTGTTCGTTTCGCGACTCGACTTGAAATTTTTTGTATATACTCTTACCCTCTAGCCTTTCCTCTTGGTAATCAACGCCGAAGTTTTTCTTTTTCCGCTTACATATAAAACCACCCACTTTATTTGGTGCGAAGTCTAGCCAATAAAAATGTTTCCTTCCCTCAATTATACACATTGCCTAGGTATTGTATAGAATACCTGAATTATATAGACTGCCGGTAATATACGTACTTATATAATGTTATATAATGAGCTGATCTACGTTGCGCAATTTTTAAAAAAGAAATTTTGTTGCTCTTCTTTTTTTTGCGCATTTTCCAAAAAAATGAACGCTATTGTTCGCACGTTGTCCGTCTGTCTGTTCATCTACGAGTACTCCAGTTTAAGCTTTTTCTTTGTGGTTTTTTTCTTGTACGATATAGCACAGTCCCGAGACCAGAACGACAAAAGGTTTTTTTTGTATTAGTCACTTCCGTGAGAGTTATTACTGATTCTGTGCAGGGAAAATGCGCTGTCGTCGGTCGCGAATGACCACGTTTTTAACTTGTTTGGTCTTGCAAGTATTTAAACAATGGTCTTGCTTTACATACAGCATCGCTTATGAGAAACTTTTTTGACCATATATAGTGCCAAAAGTCAAAACTAGGTTCTTCCCTTTTTTAGTGAATTTATTCACCAATGATCGCACGTTGGATATAATTAACCAATCGTATATTGATACGACAAAAAATGAACAACACTTATTTTATTATTACGCACTAATTCAGTGTTTTGCTTCCACAAACAACATCTACTCATTTTTCAACCTTTCTTTTATATATTTTATAAAAGCTATTGTAATATAATGGTTGCCAGCGGCTTAAATTATTAATGAAAATATCCAGTCACTTTTCGAGCGAAACATCTAATGAATCTGTGAAAACTTTATAAATACCATTTTGCCTCGGAACGTCTAGAGAAAAAAATTAAATGACGTGTATGTATATATTTGGAAAGAAAATAATAGCTTCTTTTTTTCTCTCCATTTTAACGATTTTATCATCAACAAGTGTTATCTCTTAGTATTGGCATTTTCCATTAAAATCCTTTGGGCTATAAATTTTCCGTTAAAATTTGCGCCACGATATATCTGACAATACCAACAAGACAACTACTAGTACTAAATAGTATAGCGTTAACGATATAGTGCAAATTTATCGTTAATTGAAAAGTTGATATTTTCAGATCTTTCTAAATGAAACGAATGGAGTGTCGCAAAAAAAATCATTACGTGGTCGTCGTGCGGAAATATACAACCTTAAGTTCTGGTGTCATTTGTGTCACTGCTTTTAAATTAAACTGACAATTCTATAGAGTAGATATTGCGATAAATCAGCCCATCTTATAAATGTCGACGCTATTGTGCTCAATATGAATTATTCACACAAGAAATCGAGAACCATTGAAACAATATCTATACATGTCAAGTAGGAAATGTGTATTAAATATGTTTTGGTCACGTAACCGATATTGAAATTCTATTCTGCGAATGATATTTAAAATGTCTGCGATCGTCGCGAATTTAAAATGTTTAGGGAAAATGCATCGAATGGCAAATGTGGGGCTTAAACAAACGCTGCAAATCAGAAATGTCAGGCCAATTATTGGAAAATCGCCCATCGACACTGTTTTGCTGCGTTTTGTTGTCACAACACAAAAATATCATTCAAGATGTTTGTGTCATTCACTGAAAAAGACATGAAAGAATTCGAGACGAGTTTTTCTATTAGTACACGTAACTATCAATGTCATTTGTGATAAAAGGAGAGTATTGTATAAAGTGACTGGAACTTTTATACATTGCGCAGTGGGGAATGTTAGTTTCCGATAACGATTTCGTACTGAAAAGCTATATATTTATGGATAATGGTGAATACAAATAACTATGTATAAAATAAAATAAATAGCAGAAAATCGATTGTGAAGGTACATACAGGGTGTCCCTAAAAGGTCTGTACAACGCGCTACCAGGGGTTCTTGGTATCAAAATAGGACGATTTAACCCAACTTACCTCTATCCAAAAGTGCTTCGGTAAGGCGCTATCTACCGCCAAAGATTTAAAAAAAAAATCGTTATTTTTATTTTATCGGAAAATGGTTTTGCCGATTAAAATGAAATTCGGGATGTGAATGTCTAATGTAAAAAGGGTCTTTGTGATATCATCGTTTTGATTGTAGTTGCTATGTAGGTGGTAAAATACTGACCATCCACATCTGAAGAGGTCTAAAACTTTTTAACTACTATTTTGACGGTTCTGAATTTTTAGACACTGATAGACAGTTTACTTGCAAGCATTTTTTGTCTCTTGATGAATATCGCTATCTGTGATGGTTTACGTTTACGAAAAAAAAAAATTTAGGCATGATGAATGGCATGCACCATACATGCGATTGTTCCTCAGAAACCATAAGTGCAAGCAAGAAGTAGGCTATGACGATTTGGAAACCTGTGAGTATACTCCCTAACGCATTGGCGACCATTTCCACGACAGTATCCAAACACTAATAGCATATCAGTTAACTCTGCGTTACTGTATTGAAAGGCCATATTACAATTTTAACAATGAAATTTTAAATCTTCAAGCAAAACGTAAATTGTTCAAGTTTAAGAAACAACAAACAAACGTTACGCCACTCTAAGGTTTCACAGCCATCTTCTGATTTTTTGAGGAACAATCGCATGTATGGTGCATGCCATTCATCATGCCTACATTTTTTTTTTTTCGTAAACCATCACAGATAGCGATATTCATCAAGAGACAAAAAATGCTTGCAAGTAAACTGTCTATCAGTGTCTAAAAATTCAGAACCGTCAAAATAGTAGTTAAAAAGTTTTAGACCTCTTCAGATGTGGATGGTCAGTATTTTACCACCTACATAGCAACTACAATCAAAACGATGATATCACAAAGACCCTTTTTACATTAGACATTCACATCCCGAATTTCATTTTAATCGGCAAAACCATTTTCCGATAAAATAAAAATAACGATTTTTTTTTAAATCTTTGGCGGTAGATAGCGCCTTACCGAAGCACTTTTGGATAGAGGTAAGTTGGGTTAAATCGTCCTATTTTGATACCAAGAACCCCTGGTAGCGCGTTGTACAGACCTTTTAGGGACACCCTGTATAATAATAATTACCTACATTATTTTTTATTTGATGCTTTTGTCTTCTTTTTGGCATTTTTACTATTTTAGCATTGGAAATGATTATGCTAGTGTATGGGTATGAAGTTACCAGTTGTACTCAAGCAGAAAAAAACAGCGGTGTCGCATCAAGTTATGATTGTACAGTACTCGGCCGGAATCGGTAGGTTAAGGAGAAGTCGCGGATACTGTCGATGCGGTACTTACTTATTAGTGCGCAATTATAATGTTCTGTTGATTCTCATCTAAAATTCTCGCACATTTCCTCTAATACGATTACGAGTATGTTATGAGGTTTATAATTCAGAAACGTTACGTCTCGGGTGAATAAGGGTTATTTGTGTTTTACATATGGCGTTATACGGTTATCATTTCCAATGTCTTCGATGGTTGCAGGGATTGCGATATCTGTGAATGCTTTTAATGTAGTGTACAAAGACGGGAAAGTGGAAGTTTTTCGGGTGGAAGGAAGATATGGCCAGGCGAGGCGAAGGCGAACGGTAAAACTGCTTTTATTATGTTTCATATTCAATTAAAAAGAAGGCTTCCTTAAAATTTTATTTCAACCGCGCCATCTAGGTTATACTATGCGATCAAAAATGAGTCACCTTTGGAATTTTTTTTTACATAGGAAAACGCACTTAACTTGAACTTCCAAAGGCGACTCGACAGCAACTCATTTTTGATCGCCTGTTATAAGGCGTATTTATTTTCTCGCTTAGCCTGTAAAATGAAATTTTCTCGCTTTATCCCAGCAATTGTCTTCTTTCCCGTTTTCATACAGGCGACAAAATCATTTTCGTACATCGTAAGGCCAAAGATTACCCAACAGATGCAGTTCAGCTCCTCCCAAAATAATCCCGGCAAATTTATATGAACATTTTAATTGGCCGAATTTCTAAAGCCTGTAACACGCACAGCTATTTAGCTGCGAGTTTGACGACACGTAAGATCCTCATCTCAAACAACAGACTTTCCAGACATGTGTATATAAAAAAGGAGGAGCAAAATTATACACAATTGCAGTGTTTCTGAAATATTTCTGGTCACCGCAGTGGCACACTATATTTCACTGGCGTATCAAACACGTTTTCGTTATGGAAAACCCTTGAGAATTGGAAAGTACTATTTGTTCTCTTTGAAAAACGGTTATATTTGAGGAGAAATCGTTGAAGTTAAGGGTATAATATGTCACGTCATATGTACAAAGTAATCATAAATTTACAAAAAGCGCAGAAAAGGTATATGGGGTACTGTGACTTCACCAAGCGGTATGTACTTCTAACGTGCTCTTAGTTTACCCTTGAATTTACCTTACTTTAATTTATTTTTTTTAGGCGGGGAAATTTCACTATTGTTGCAAACATATTGCTATGTGCAATAGTCAACGGTCACTAAAACCACCCACAATTAAACACCGATACATAACCAAATCTGTAATACGAAATGACTATAATGGCATTTTAGTGATAGGTCTTACCGTTTTCGAGTAAATGATATTTCTATATGCAGCTCGTGCGCGTCCGCGGGCCGCCTAGCAGCGCACTTGCTTGGCTGCTATCGGCGCCGGCCGGACAGCCGACTTGTCACATGTAGTGGAGCGAAATCATTCCAAAAACTAAAATGCGCAGCTGATCTGCATATTACATTGAAAACATAATGTAACTACATTAGCATAAAAAATATGAGAGTCGATAAATCCATTATTGTGCAACATAAACTTCACTCTGCGGGAAATTTTTTTGAATTATTGTTAGCAGTACTTCTAGTGTTACAGTTTTTGTGACCACAGTAAGATGGCCAGGTATCCAAATATTACTTTGCATGGACCATTCATCTCCGCTGTTGTCGAGTGTTGGTTTGTTTGTTTCCTGCGGTACCACTCGTTTAATTGGTAAAAGTATGTGTTACGGTCAAAGTAATTAATGCCATTGTGATAAATTTTGGTGCATTTCCTTTTTAAACTTTAGGGGAAGGGAAACTACTGCCATTTAGGAAATTAAGAAGATATAGAATTTTTAAAAATCATTCTGAAGGCATTATGCCATTATAAGTTTCAATTTTGATTTGTTTTGATCTAGTTGGACAGGTGCTTGGTGGGCGGTGTAGTGACCGCATACCATTGCAATATGGATTAACATTTGATAAGGACTGAGACATTCTCACGTGGGCTGGAAGCCGGTCTACTTTGGCATGTATCCGTGTACAGAACAGTTCTCAACAGTTCCCTTTTTGTAATTGCTGAACATACTTATCTTCATCCTTTATTGTGGGGAATATACCGCGTTGACCTCTTACACAGGACCAGCACCTGCATATTATTTAACAGCCGCATCTTGAGAAACGTTTTTCCTTCCTTTTTGGCGACCGCCAAGAGCCACGTCAAGGTGCTAGTCCTTGGTGAATGGCCACGGTTATGGTACGTGTCGATTAAACGACGCAATACCCATTACTTACTCGATCCCTAACATCCAAGGATGATCTCATCAGAACCACCTAACGGGATGTGCAGCGGTCCGCACCCTTACTTTGTACAGCGGATTTGGGTGTCATTGCTCGGCATTTCCGAGGAAGATCTTTGCCAGACGTGGCCCCGGTCCATCGTTTTTTCCCTTGTCGAGAGTACCATGGTGTCCGTGCTTCTTTGTTAGCAAACATGCCCGTTATCCCGATTCCCCCCAGTTCATACCAGTTCGAATAGCCGATATTATTGTCCTAGGTTTGTGTGTCATTCGAGAAGTCTTTCGTATTGTTTTGTTATTTGATATTTTAGTTTATTCTTATTTACTCAAGTATACGCCTTCGCCGTAATAAATAAGTAATTTATGTTTTAGTTATTAACAATATTAATTTAAATTTGTTATCCGTTATTTCGCATATACATATTTTAAGTTTATAACAGTTTCAATTTTAGTTCAGTTGTTAACCTACTACGGTAATACCTGGCATGATCCGAATCTTTCCATCTTGGATTTTAAAGCCTTGTTTATGGGGATAAACTGAAATATTACGGGTATTCACTCTACTACCCGCACTTCCTGAATCTTTGCTAAGCGACCTATCCCGAAATGGAAGGGGTGGTGGCGAGCTAAATCTTTCCTTCCTTCTAACCTTTTACGTTTCCAATGCTTCGTTTTTTCCCGTGCACTCCGCCCAATCCATCTTTAAGCTTCTACTCCGAGTAACAAAATGTGATAACAGTATCATCCTCACCTTCCGGCGCGCGACGTTGCGATAAACGATTGGCAGCTGTACGAAAACTAATCGACATAAAATTCTTTTTTATCCAAGACCAATAAAACTTGAACTGTGTTATCCACTTTTTGCACGGCTGTATGAGTATGTTGATGAGAACTTTATGATCAAATTTGTACTAAAAACCGCGAACTCAATATCGTCTGAAAACTTTACAACGTTAACCACGATTGATCACAGTTACGGGTTGAACTAAATATAATCCATTTCGATATAAACACAAAACGAAGACACAATACAGAAGAAGCACTTGTTATGCAAATGACGTTATACTTCGAGTGAAAAGTTGGACGTGTTATTGCAACACGATCTCAGATCTAAAAGCGGTACGTCGTGCTAACCCTGTACTGGTGGCGTATTTTCAAATGCTTCTCGCAGTACGAATCGAAAAGTGAGTAGCTATTTTTATTCGATTTCCTTTTGAGCTGCGCCACTTCAATTTGTGAATTTAGCATCGTTTATAAATGGTAGCGTTTATTGAAAGTATAACTTTAAACTGTCACGTTTTGGGAATACGCAGACTGATCGAAATGCACTTTCGGGATGGGAGGAAATCCGGTTGCAGGATGCTTCGAGCGCATGTGGGTCAGCAGCTTTTAGTACAACTAATCGACTAAAGATTGATCACGCAATTTCCAAATATTTATGAGAATTTTATTACCTACGTATGTAGACTGTAGTTACGTTTAAATTATGGTAGCAAATCATCTGTTAACATACTAAGTATCCAGATAGATAGATCGATAGAACAATAATTTAATAATTCATTCCCAAAAGCTAGTCAGCTACAAATATTCATGTTTACACAGTGCATTGTCTTGAAGCATTAAACTGGATTATACAATTAACAAACAAAAATTTTCTTACTTTACAGTAGACCCTTGAAACTTTTTCATCAATATGGTTAGCGTTGTAATGGGAAATCCTATTCTTGTTTGGTTATAATTACAGTAGCATATGTTTTTTGGAATTATGAACCTGATATGATGCCCCACTAAAGTGGATTAAAAAAAAAAGTTGAACGACTCATTCAACACTACCTATACCTAATTTACGAGGGTTTCTCAAATACCACCTCTGTATTAATGTATTTATTTATATCAAAAAAAGATCATATTTCACGTTCTGTGGCCCTGCTGAACGCACCCAATGAGAACGCTTGCTTTGCGTGAATAATGTAACATTATACACGTTAAAAGTGTTTATAATAAAAATGTGTTGACAAATGTGCCCTATTACAAAAGTCGAGACAAAAGTCATTCAAATTGAATACTCTGTATATTAAAGGGTAGTCGCGAACAAAATACTTCATAAAATTTTGGAAAATATTCACATTGCAGTTTTATTTAAGTCTCTTTGATCGCAAATTAGAGTTTAACACTAAAATATTGCCTACTTTTCTAGAATATATATGCATTACTTAATTGCAGAGGGTATATTGATTTATTAGATTTCATTTTTAATAAAGTTGTGGATTAATCTTTTAACATAGATATAGCTGAAGTGCCTATTAATTAAAACACAAATTTTCATCGTTATGCATGTAATTATTATGATATACCTAACAGAAAGATCAAAAGCTTCCTTGCGACTGGCTCATATTTAACGTACATTTTTTTTATTAAGAAGTTAAGAGGTGTCTTGTTTATAAGATTTTTAATAGTACTCGCAAATCGCATTACGGCACTCTATAAAAGGCTTCACGGTTCTTTTGCCTCATAAAGGTGTATATGTTGCAGTTGAGTGTGCAAATTTGTTCATTCATATTTGTTTTTTTCAGTTACGATATATCAAACCAATTTTACACGTTATGTATCTACAGTACTATTCATTTAGAAGTAGACATAGGGATTTCCTATGTTTAGGTTTAAATGACAAAAATCCTTCTGAAAGACGCCTAATTTTATGCAACCGAAATAACATGCGCACGCATTTTGTCATTCTATACTTTAATAAAAACGACAGTAAATAGTATGCGTTTAGATTATGATGAAGAGATATTAAATTCGGTTGCTATTTCCTTCAAGTATTTTATGGGATTCTTTTCCACAAAAATTAAAACATTCGGTTTCCTCCGTTAAACTTGAGGGTTGTTTACGGTGTCTTACGTCTTACGCGGATCGCATTTCAATAACCACTAATTTTAAAGTTATCAACACAGAAAATAAATCTCTTACGCTCCTTAAATTATTACCGGCACTATACCAAATGACAATATCAAGTTTTTCTTCAGTTGAATACATCGCACACGAACGGAAATAAAAATATGGAAGCCAAAGCAATAATATCACAAATCTTCGTTTTAAGAAGTTATTTTAGTTGCATAAAATTAGGCGTTCTTCAGCAGACCGTTTCGCATTTAAAACTAGACATAGGAAATCCCTATGCATACATCTAATAATCAGATAATAGCTATCAGAAATATTTTCCATTTTCCAGGAAATTTACGATAGGCTACAGCTAGGTGAAGATTACTGGAAGGTTTATCCTGGTTTTAGTATGTCCTCCGCGCCTTCAGGTACATTACTCAAAATCATAATATTCATCCCCATAGATAGAGAGTGAACATCATTTGAATGATCATAAAATTCTCTGTGCCAAAATAAATAAATAAATAAATCACTATAATCGGCGGTTTATTGAAAATGAAAACTGTATTTGCCCCAACTGATCAAAATAGTTGCTAGATGACTTTGAACCAACTATTGAGGAATATTTTACTAACTTTTTTTGTGAAAAGGACCTTTCTGTAGGTATATCCTTGATTACTTGTCCTTAACATAGGATATTAACACTCAGTTTGTCTCTGCTAATCGACACATTTTAATAATACCTAATTGGTATATCTGGTGATCAAAATTCAAATGTCGTAATGTAAAATCACTATCATTTTAGTGCTTTTTCGTACAAATCTGTACATAAGCATCCCTCTGCATCAGTATATGGTGTTTGGGTGTTTTCCTTAACGAAATATGCAACGCTATATATCAAAGTGATTTATATACTTACAGCTGAATTTTCTTAGCAAAAATTACCCTTTCTGATATTGAAGTAAGTTTATGTATGTTTGTTCAGAAAAACTAGGTAAGGATGATCTAAATCTAATGCAACAAACGCGAGTTTTCTACGATGTTTGGTTGGTGAGTTTTTAAAAACTACCACAACAGTGATTTGTAGCTGCATATGTTACGAAAAATGCGCTAAAAATTTCATTAAATTGAAAGTAAGCATTTACGTGAACAAACTATTTTGTATAGAGGGAAGTTTGAAGCTACGCTGAACGAATAACGCAGAAGTGTTGACCGGCACAAATTTATCACTTTTCTTTTTTTTGTGCGGCAACGCGCTGTATTAATTAAATTTAACGTTGACATAAACACGTATAATTGTAATTTAGCTTACGTTACGCCTTTGAATTTCAAAGTTAGCAGATGCATGAGTAATTACATTTCCAATTGCACGGTTTCACTCACCTAAAAGAATAAATTTTAATTAAACGACCACATTTGAAAGTTCCATGTCGAAAGCTTTGCTCACCTTTCCGTTCCCAGTAAAATTGTTTGAAGTATTTTAATTAATTAGTTGGTTGATAAGGAATGTGTGGTACCGAATAGCTTCCGTAATGTTAGTCGTTCAATCAAATTCCAAATTGTCATTTAAACACCTAGAATATTCGAACATAAGAAAAAGTAGCAAAGCATTGTACTTAAAATGGTCTGCAATCCTCTTACTTCAAACGGATGCTCGTCTTTAAAAAGTAATAAATTATTATCTTCTGCCTTTAACGTGCCAAATTAAGGGGCTCGAATAATTTCAAACATCATCAAGAAACATTTGCAAAGAATATTTGTACCAAACGCAAAAGTTAGTAGGGGTGGGGCTGCGGGAAGATGGGCGTTTTACCTATGGGTATGAGACATGATACTACAACTTAACATGTATTTAGTATCATGGGTATGAGAGGTATGGGAGCGAAAAAATAATGATTCATTGAAATTTGAATTATGTGTAATTAATATTCCTGTGTGCAAAGGCAAACGGTCACTAAGCCACCCACAAAACACTTGTACAGCTAGCTCAATTAAATAAACTTGATTATAAATTTTTCAAGAGCCTTCCGCTACAATGAAAAAAATCTCGATAAAGACTTAATTTTATTAATTTGGGGTTCTCAGCAGTCTTGATCACTTTCACGAACTCCAAGGAATTATTCATACAAATTTCGGAAAACATCTAGCATAAGTCCGGGTACGAATATCAAATTTAACATGAGAACTCTAATCATGGGTCGTAAAATTTAGGGTTCGATTGAACACAAAATTGTTCGCGAACAAATTGTTACGTTCACTTTGGGCCAACGTGACAAAATTACCTTAGATAAGCACACGGTAAGCTCAGGCAAAGTAGAGGTGGGTCGGGGTGAAAATGGGGTTCTTCTATACACACACAAATAAGCCAAAAAGGGAAGGAAACAGTAAAAGTAATCCGGATAGGCGCCACTTAGTCTTTGATGAATTTAGAGAGAGAGGAATCCTAAAGGGATGAACAAGGCAGACCAAGAGATCCTTGTTCTCGTCTTACTAAACTCAAAAGGAATACACAATTATGGGGAAAACAAACAGTATTTGATGTATAAATGCGGGTAGTTTAATAACAAAGATCTCAAAATATCACAAATCTGACACTGTAATATATCGATCTAGTATATCAAACTGGGAATTTAAAATAATCTCTAATAAAACAAATTAGAAGCCAACACGTAGCCTGGGAAAATATTTATCCAAAAGGGCTTCCGCAGAAACAACGGAGCTATAATCTTAAGTGACTTTCAAACAAAGTAATAATCACAACTCGTTAGTATCAACAACCAAAATGTAATCAAACGTTAAAAGGGAAAAAAACGACGAAAATAACTAAATTTACCTTGAACTCCGGTCGCAACCTTCCGAGCTCAGAGGACGCGAAACTGCAAATCTGAAACAGTCAGACACAAAAACAAAAAAAATATAAGAAGGGTAATGATTCGCGTTGCACAATATATCGCATAAGCAATGGTTAACGTAAGACACGAATGGTTATTCTTGTACGTAGAATTGCAATCAATACTAAAAAGAATCAAAAATTCAAATGACTTTACAACAAAACAAAATTTGGTTCGACTAAGGGTTGGTTTTCACAATCGGTATGAGATATAAAAAAGTGACATGAGGTTTTAAGAGAAAAATACTATAAAATGTACAAATAAAATAACTGAATCTATCTTCAATGACAAAGCAATCTTATCAATTCAAAAGAAATTACACGAGCAAGTTCTTCAAAACAAAATACATAACGTTAATTAAAAATTTACACAGTACCAACTCCACACGTCTCGTTAATTAAGTACTTGCGTTTCGGAGGAATGAATCGTAGGTCAACGAACTTCGTAAAATTGGGTCAGCAGTTCAAATATCGGTTTCACATGAAATGGCGGTGATTCTTCAGTCAATTCTTCAGTCGGTAAGGTAGAAATATGTAGAGCGTTTTTGATTGTAATGGCGTCGAAACTTCGATGAAATTCTATTGCACCATATGGAAAATCGGGTATTCGCGTTTCCACGTCAAAATATCAACATACAGTCAGGAAGCAATTGGTAAAACCAAAATAATAAGTAAGAAAACTTAGGGAGTACGAAAGTAGCCTAAAATAGATTACTTAAAATAAAAAGATAATGCGTCATAGATAACATACCGCAAAACGGCCTTAAACTTGTAAGATAAATCCGCAGCAATGCGTCATCAGCGAAATTGGAAGTAAGATGATAAGAGAAAACTTCACTAATCTTAGTACAACGCCACTAATTAATCCCAATAAAGGTAGACGAATATGTCAAGTAAGTGTAATGGCGTGTAGCTCAAATACAAGTCAAGATCGAATCGAGTTCTTCAACTAGGACTGCGCGCGTCGACAGTGAGTGGGAGAAGATAACCGCGCCAATCAACAGAACACTAGAAAAAAGATTTTTTAAAAGAAAACTATATCGCAAATAAAGGATCGGGTTATAATGTGAACACCTAGATGGCGTAAGGATTGCTATATAAAGGTAAGAGTTCGCATAATGTTATTCGAGAGGGATTCCACATAGTAATTCAAATATAAGCCAAAGCAAAGATTACACGGTAAAGAAAATAACGTCACAAATTAAAATAATATTTATTTGGGATGCTCACAAATTGACAATGCTGAAAGAGAGAGAGGCTCTCAGAACCTGTTCACAGATACCACGCATGCAAGCGATCGATAGACAATTAATTAAAGAGATCTTAATTACCTAGAGTTTTTAATAATCTAATAAACTGGTTGTTAACTGCGATATTCTAGCGCACAATGAACTAAACAAATACTCGTTGACAGCTTCAGAAGCTTAACTTCTTTTCTATTACAATTAATCTTGATAACACGAGCTGTAGAATTTGTTGATTAAAATTGTGGTTTCGCGAATGGTGGAACACTTTTACCTTTAACGACAAAAGAACCTTGTAGAAAGACCCATGCATCGAACGGCTTGATTGGCACACAGTGCTTAAAACTTCTCCCCAACTGGATTAATTCATTTGATGACGTCGTACATTAAATTAACGAACTTTCTAAAATAAACAAACTTCACTATCAAAATGACAAACGCCGTATTAACAATCAACAGGTCTGACTGTCTAAACACCGTTTCAAACGTGCACTAATACTACCCGATCACCATCGAAAAAACCACGTTTCTCGATATGTTCTCGTATTTAAGGATCTCACTTCTTCCCCCTTAAAAAATCCCTTCTTTAAGATTTCATAAACTAAGTGCCAATCGAAACCAAATTTGATTATCACCAGTTTCGAAATAAACGGCACACTTGTTGTTTTCTTATTGGCGATAATACGTGCTTACTACAACTAATTAAATATTACCTTACTCTACGCTCTAACAAATGTCTTATCGCAATGGCCAGATAAACCTTTCAATATAACGCGCAAATATAACCAGATGTTCCTACCTGTTAATACGTAATTTCACTTTTACAATTAGAAGAACAAATCACAATAAACAGTACAAGGCGTCCAATTTAAACAAAACTTCCACCATTCGAGAAGCCGAAAATTGATCCATTAATTTCAACAATTTGTGTTATCAAGATTAATTTTAATAGAAAAGAAGTGAAGTTTTTGAAGCTATCGGCGAGTGTTTGATTAGTTCCTTATGCGCCACAATATCGCAGTCAGCGACAAGTTTATTGGGTTATTGACAACTGTAAACATTTCTTATACAAAACAACGTTGAACTTCAAATTTAAATAAAAAGAACAAACTCCGTATTTAGTTCAAAACCAACGACCAAATTTACACCTAAAAAAATTGATATTCCACATCCAATGTGACCCATTATTATTATGTACGTCAATGTAACTCACGACTTTCACATGATATCCTCCAACTCGCCCAATAAAATTGATCTAAGCACAACGAACTTGCAATAGAAATACACAGATGGCGTAACGGTTATTTATTATTATAATAATAGCATTTCTCAAACTTTTAAAAAACAAAACTGAGTATTATCACTGAAGTACTAATTTCTTCTTTCTTTTTTTGCAGGTAATGCTTCTAATCCGTAAAGTATACATCAGAAAAATGTATTGCGAAGTACTACATCTTTCAACGATTCAATGGTTTTTGGTAAGCTAATAATGCATATATTTAATTTTTGCAAACTTTTATCACTTCAAAAACAACCACAACAATATTTTATATAGGTTTCGATAATAAAGCTGCCATTATCCGCGAACAATAGCTTACAAATTACAAAATGTGAAATATTTACACGTAGGTTACTGGAAAGGTTTCTGAAATATAGTAGTTGTAAGGGACGTCAACAACTACAACTGTCATATTAGTAAAATTTGGCAGTTTTCAGTTCTAAGGCAATTGGTTCTGTAAAAAATTGAACTCAAATGTAGTCGCCAAAGCAATTCGTTCTGGCGCTCACCGTTACCACCACGTGTTAGCAAAACATGAAAACTACAAAGGTACCTAGTTTTCCGTTTCCTTGCGTTAGTTGTAAACAACGATATGACCTGAAGTACAGTAGGGAAGGAACGTAAATTAAAACATTCTAATGACGTGATCCTATAATAAAATTATATACTCGTATTATATATGGGATAAGTCGATCTTGAATAATCAATAGAGAAAGCACGTTGAAAAACAAAGAACTGATGACTTACGATCAGGTAACAAAACAAGGTTGGTACAATAAAACTCTTTTGTTAAAGGAACATGGAAAATGACATGGCCTTGGAAGACAAATTTAACATGACTGCCTACGAAATATGTGGGAATTAGTGAATCGCAACTAATATCGCACATTAAGTCACAACCGAAGTTTTTTGTTAGCAGAATCCGACCACTGTGACGGGTAACTTATCCCCCTTGCGAGAAATGCAAGCCTACAGTTGAGATTTGAGATCTACCACAGCTCAGTGACTTGTAGACTTGTTACAATTGTATAGAGTCTCTGATACCTGAGAATTGACCGTAGGCCCACCTTAGGGGGTATGTATACGTTCATTGTACGACCGTACTGTTTCTCATCAAAGATAATCTCGGACGATGAGTGTGACTTGGCTCTTCGCTCAGCTCAGAGGTATTTGTGTTTTTCTATACAGCATCTGTGAGTATCTTCGGGATTTCACACGGTGAACACTAGCACACTGTGTCGGGGTAAATGGAACTACATCGCTGGGAGGTGTAGTTCCAGGAACCTCTGCTAGTGTTGCTCGAGTGACATCCAAAATATTGCTAAAGTTGGGTCTATAGAGTTACTTGAGGTCTAGATATTTGCATTGGAAGGTTTTGAATCTACCGACCGACACATCTCGATCAGCCCTTCTACTTTACCTTTGTGAGTACCCTTCATTGACATCCCGATTTTGAGATACGCATTGGGACTCATCTAAAAAGTTGGCTGCAATAAGAAGAACATAAACGTTAGTTCCCACCCATCAGTTCGTTTTCCCTCAACGAAATTTGTGTTAAACAGCCTACTTATTGGAGCACATTTCTGTGATTTTAAATGTAGTCATTATCCGATTGCTATAATACGCCAATAAAACTGTGATATGGCTATGTAAATTTTGATCCGAACTTAGGATGAGGAAAACAAGTAGCACTGACGGGGTGAATAATAGTTATTTATGGTATAAGTGTGTTATATTACAAATAAGTCACGCGAGAAAAAAGTAAGCCCACGAGGCCGTCAGGCCGAGTGGGGTTATTTTCTCAAGTGACTTATTTGTAATTAACACACGTGCACCATACAAAACTTTATCCAACACCTCCTCAAGCTGGTTTAAAACGTGGAAATCTTAAAAACTGCGTGTTCCGCGAAAAACTAGAGTGCATGGAATACAAAAGCAATAATTCGTTGCTATGGGGAATAATAAACAAAAAAAAATTTAGTCAGAAAATTTTCTGAATAATGGCAGATTTGCAAGAACCCCTTTTTGTTCCTGAAGAAGTAATGAAACAGGCTGAGGCAGCATGTCTTAGTTTGCTGCCAAGAAAATCTAAAGACAATTACGACAAAGAGTTCCGCCAGTTTGAAGAATGGAGGGAACAGCAAGGTCTGAATGGAGTCAACGAAGAGGTCATGCTGGCTTATTTCCACAATTACAGAAGAAAATTGGCACCTTCTTCGATGTGGACGAAATATTCCATGGTAAAAAGTACTTTGAAGGTATATAAGAATGTCGACATATCAAAATATGGAAAACTGATCAGCTATCTGAAGAATGAAGCAAGAACTCACAAACCTAAAAAGGCGAAGACTTTGGAAAGAGAACATGTAGAGAAGTTTTTGACACAGGCACCTGATAGTAAATATTTGATGATAAAGGTACCAATTCATAATTTCTTTATATATTAGCTTTATGTTCATGTGTTTTGTATTTTTCTAGGTTGCATTGGTAATGGGGATACCAGGTGCCTGTCGTTGTGATGAAATCACCAAACTGACAGTTGATGATATTGAAGATAAGGGAGGATACTTATCTGTCTCCATACCCGACTCGAAGACAAATGTGTCACGAAGTTTTACTATCATGACAGAAGGATTCTCTATAAACATTCTGGAGCTGTACAGGAATAGTATATTATGCAAAGAGCATGTAATGAATAATTAGTGTTTTAATAGCGATACACTATTTTTTCTACGACTATGATGAGCTATAAAGAGGTGATGCCACAATGGCTTTAAAAGCGGTCTAAAATTTGAGATTTTTGTGTGCAGGCAGTGAAGTCAGCGACCTAAAAGCATGCACAGTCATAGTAACGCATTCAGCGGAGTGTCACTGTCAAATTTATTTAAGATGACCGCGGATTGGAATCCGTGGAATACGTTTGTATGGGAATTGGAAGAAAACATCAATTCGCTATGCCCAGCAGCTGTCAAATTTTGTCATTGTCATAGCGACGTTGATTTTCATAAATTATACGTCGTCATTCTGTGATGCTGCATTTCTATTGGTCGTAAACTTGTATCTTAATGAAAATCTGTATCGAAATGGCTATCATTTAAGTACAAGTGGTAAATGTTATATCAATATTAAAGTAAAGGAGTAGAAAATAATTGTTTTCAAAAATATGAAATTCGCTGCACCTCCTTCGGTTAAAGGGGTTTTACCTGTTAAAACCAGAGTTATCAAGTCGTGGAAGAAGTGTCATTAAGAACCACTTTATACATAGAGGTACCGCGTAACGCCCCCCCCCCCCTTCAGAAGGCGAAGTTTTACCTTGCACAGAGAGACGTCTGAAATAAAAATGGGGACATAACTACTCTCCAGCGAGTTACGCTGAAAAGTGTAATATAAAAATACAAGTATACGTTCTCCCACATGGTTTGGAATTAGACAAGCAGGATTCGATTAATTAGAGTTTAATTTTTAAATGCAGATGGTGTGCATTCAGCCTGTCCTGTCGCAGTATTTAAATTTATTCCTAATCCAAGTCCATGAGACCCCACATGGTTGTGTCGTCGTGGTGTAATTGAGTAATGAGTATGGAGGTTTACTTTTGTGATGCAGGCCTTCGCTATTAATTGCTTTAAAGGTTGATAGTACCCTTTGATTCTAAGTACAGGTTAATGGGCCAACCCGTATATGTATCAAGTTAGCGATAAAAATCGTTTAGTAAAGTGTGTTTGAGTCTCTTTCGATGCATTATTTTCTCTCCGCTGTTTTCACGGAGGTTATTATTGGATTCCACATCCTCTCTACTCTACAAGTTAAAAAACTGAGATTGACTATCTCAATTTTTGTAATCAACATGCCTTTTATATCTTGTCACTACTCCTTGAACAAGTCTCGTTTAACTTTAAATAATTGTAGAATTATCGCACATTTCATTTCGTGTATACATTAATAGTCATTGCAGTCTTTACATTTAGGATTAGAGTACTATCACTTTCGTATGATGCCCAATGTACCTAGAAATTTACTTGAACACAAAATGTTACCTTGACTTAATAGGTGAGTCCCCTCGATGCTTTGGTAATTATCATAAAATTTTCAATATATATATATCTAGCAGCAAAAGTCTTTTGTTCCATTGTTCATTACCGTACAATTGTAATGCAATGATTTATTTGCGAGTATTCAACTAGTCAAGACAAAAGCATTCCCATCAAAATTTCGGTTTAGACAACGGTAAGCGGTTTAAGGATACGGATTGCTATCTTTGAATTACTACATTAAGTATTGTACCCCTGTAAATAGAATTCATTTTACGGTTTAAGCGCCACCACTTCTGCATATATACTTATTGAAATCGTCTAATTTCATTTTTGGATTTCTGAGCTAATATTTGGCATCTATCGTTCCGTAGAGTTTAATGTAGGTGTAAGATTTTGGTGTACTGCATTTATGAAATCTTGAGTTCCAAATTGAGTACAAATATTATGATTAACCCTTCCTTCAACAAACGTTTAGGATTTGTAGCAGACTAGATTTAATTAATTACAAACTGCAAATCCGGCAAATGTACATACCTACGTAAAATGAAACAAGTAGATAGGTATCCAAGATTAACAAACAAGACTGCGATTAATTTCGGGTAAGATGATCTGCGTCAAGGCAATTTAGTAACAAAGGAGAGCTATTTGAGACGTAAACGCCCAATATGTTTAATGTTCTATATTATTATATAGATTGTGGTGAACAATTATTTTTTTGTTTACATTGCTATGGTATATCATTTTTTTAATGCTCTTTGAGAAACATTGATCGCCGCTATAGATGATGTGTTTTTGTGTTTAAATTATAAAAGTTATTCTTTTAATTTAAATTGCTAAGGCTTTCTAAAATTATAATGGTGCATGTATTGCATTGTGTAGAATTTTTCTTATTTTTAGAACTTATTTGTTAAGCTATATTTTTGTAGAAATTTTGACATGCTTGTTAAAAGTAAAGAGGGTTTTATTTTTTTTAATGTTAACCCTTAATTTCTGCGTGACACTTCAGTATTTTATATTTTTTTATGATGTACTAGGCGACCAAGTGAGTCGCACGGGAATATTTCATATAGGTACCTACTCTGCTATCCATCTACATCCATCCATGTTGCTTAAAAGCAAATGATATAAAATTAGATATATGGCAATTACAGATGCTTTCTTCGACCAAAGATTAAACTATTGGACATTGGAAACACCTATCCTACCAGAAATGTTAGCTGCCAAATGATTTTAAATGAATATCATACCATTAGAATAATTTGCAAGAAAATTACAAACATTTACAGTGCTGCATGGGTCTGTTTTATATTCATAAACTTGGTAATTTCTACGAGTTTGAAATGTTAAACGAAAAGCCTGCTGTGTAAGTGACAGTCGCAAATTGCAATAGTCGCTCTAGGCCAAAGTGAAACAAGTTTTAATGTATGGAAGCAGAAACCAACAAAATTGATATTTTCTCTGAACGCTTCCGAAATATTACCTATAATGGCTATAATCCACATGCACAAGACAGGATGCATATTCTACGTAGAAGCAAGCTCTGAAACATTTTTAAACGAATATTTATATTGTGGAGAATTTACTTCGTATAAGAGCTCTATAAATGAACAGTTTCACGAAGTAGTCATAAAATTATTCATAATCTTCCTTACTCGATAAGAAGTGCGATGCATAATTTTGATTCATTTATCTTACTACATGTACTTAACTTATACCCTACCGAGAGATCATTATCTACTGATCTTATGAAATGAACTATTAGCAACTATTTGCCGCAATATTGCACAAATACTAGACGTAACATGAATATAAACTAAAGGTTTTTCATATTTAAGCTTTAATTATTTTTAACATTATCAGAAATCATAAGTAACAAAGCAACAAAATAATAGTTTTTAAAATGGTTACCTATTTTTTTTGTACAAAAAACGTTGTATAAGTAATGATAGTTTCGGGTGTTCGAAGTGTACACCTCGGACGGCGAGGTGCCAATGAGGTGGAGCTCCATCCTGTTGGAAAATGAAGGCCTGTGAATGGTCCATAACTTGAGGAAGCAGCCATTGTTCCAACATGTCGTGGTACGTCACTCCAGTTAACAGTTATTTCCGCAAAAAAATTACCTTATACCTTATGCTGCACAGTAGCTATCTTATTCACAAGTCGCAACTGACAGTGAAACACATGGAATGGCGGATGGCAGCTGGCGCACTGTCGCGCGAGAACTCTAGCGCATGTTTCCGTAACTATCGCCGCCCAATTGGAGTAGAGTTTAGCAATGCTACGCAAGTAGAGGTTAAAAAAAAACTTGGAAACTTTCTCTTTCCAATGGTATATAATAGTACTGTGCGATCAAAAATGAGTTGCTTTCGAGTCACCTTTGGAACTTTTGTTTACATGGGAAATCGTATTTAACTTGAACTTCCAAAGGCGACTCGACAGCAACTCATTTTTGATCGCCCGTTATATTAAGATACAAGTGTATAATCAAGTCTTTAAAGCACGTGCGACGAGTTTAATGGCACGACGCGAAGCGGAGTGCCTTTAACGTTGCAAATGCTTTAAAGACCAATTATACACGTGTATCTTATATTATTTTATATTATACCTGCAGTATAATTTAAAAATAGGAAATGCAATGAAATCATATTGACGTTATACTCGAATACTTGTCCAATTATGTGGGCTGGGTGTTCGTAATTTTATGATTGCCATGGAAATGTCACTTGACGTTTGCTTATAAAAATCATCGTCTTTATGAATAAAACGATTTCCGTTGAAAAAGATAATACACCGTCCATTAAATCGCTTGTTGTAAAATCTAAACAAACGTTGGTAGGTGTAAAATTCAAATCCAATAAAGCCTATTATAAAGAATATGAAAAGTTGTTTCCATGGATGAATAGGAAGTTACTTACGAATAAAGTCTTAAATGCATCGATAATGCTGGCATATATGAAGGAAATGTCAAAGGTATTTAAATCTTCTATCTTTTGGTGCATTCATTCAAAACTTCAAACAATACTGCGATTAAAAATGGAACAGATTTGGAAGCATGCCCTAAATTACGCCCGTTTGTGAAAGCTTCAAACAAAGCATAGGTACAAGCCAAAGAAATGTTCTGCATTTACAGAAAGCGACCTAAGAGAATTTTTTATTTCACCCAGATGACAGTTTCAAAAGTCATACTTGAAGTATCATTACTTAGCAACTTTAAAGCACGTGTGTTTTAAAGGCCTTTTTTCGTACGCATCTGAGTGTTTAAAACGGAGATTGTGATTCAGGTATAATAAAAAATTATTTATTTTGAATGTATACTTTAATAAATACGAATTTATTAAATTGGGACATTAATTTAGAATAACCCTGTAGGTTTATTATCGTATTGCTAATTCATCTTTTTGACTATCAGATGATACGGCTGACGGTTGCGATAGGCGTGATGGTTTTCTGTGCTGCAAGTTGGTGTGTAGTAATCTGAAAAAAGTTGAACATAAAAAGTTTCTCTCTGGGTTTCTTCACAAAAGATGGTTTGCTTCTTGCGTGCACAAACAAACAAAAGTCTTCGATGCCTGTAAATCCGAACGTTTTTTGCCATGTGTAACGCGACCAAATTGTACAAAAGGCGATAACCACGGGTTGTTTAGTAATAAACTTGCTAAAAAATGAAATTCCTCAGGATGGATACACATAACAAAATTCATACAACTTAATTCCTTTTTAATTTTCAAGCTTGTTAAACCAAGTGACCGAATCTTTTAGTGTTTTTCTAACAATTTACCTTTGTTACGTTAACTTTGGGCAAACGTAACAAAATTGCATTAAGATAAGCACATCATAAACTCAGGCAAAGTAATGGTGGGCCGGGTGTTAATACTGGGGTTCTGGTACTCTAGCAAAAATAAAGATGTATTAATAGTAAACCGGATAGACGCCACTTAGTATTTAGAATAGAGCAGAGAATGCTTACTAAAAAGGGGGAAACAAGGCAAATGAACGGCCGGTATTAACGAAATAAAAATTTGCAGAATAGCACGCCATCGCCATTGGTTTCAACAGCAACCAACATAATCCTACTAACAGAATACTACTCAATTTTAACGTAAAAACTTGCACTTAAAATGTTGGTGTACAAGTTTGTGAATTTTAAAGGACCTTCGAGGCCATCTGGGGATCTCAAGGGATTTTCAAGTATTTTGCGATGTGATACTCTAACGGGAATAAGATGAAAGTGCTCACTCGCGTATGTTCTAATTTTTTTTCTCATATGTATATTTAATACCATAATTGAAAAAAAAGTTCAAGTTGTGCAATGTAATAGACGGCAAATACCTTCTTAATAGGATATGGTTAATTTTCTACCTAGAGCAGATAATGTGAAACTGATGAATTTGGTCTAAACTGCCATGGTTCAATACCGATTCCTATATAGCATATTAGTTCTGTAATCTACGTTCAATCACACCTTTTAAATACAACAGCGGCATTTTTCGTAAAAGGCTTACCAAACATGAAATACACATAATAGGGGAAAACCCTAGGAGATTATGTCTTCTGTGTCCTGAACCAACTATTTGCCAACTGGACATCGGTTGTTTACTTCATTAACTTCAGAAGCCCATATAAATTCCATCCTGCATTTGCTTATAAAAATTATGGAATTCCTGTTATTAAGCTCCCTGTAAATATTTCGTAAATGTGGTTTACTCGGCGAAAGATTATTCCATTAACTCTTAATGGAATTCCCATCAGTATCGATATACAGTCACTTTTTGTTAAAGCTGAGCATACTATTTTTACAATGTAATTATCCCTAGGTTCAGTTAAAAAAAACACATTAACTTAGTTTGCAAGTGTTGTACTTTTCGCGCTCGGAATCACGTTTTAAATTGTTTTAGTCATTTGTTACTTAACTGCACCACTGTTTGTGAGTAATTATTGGAATAGATTGATTTGTTTTTTTAACTCAACAAAAGGACAATTGCATTGAACCTATATTCAGATTCAAGCAAAACTCACTGTATACTGGGTGAGTTTTTTTTCATTTTCACCATAGGGTTCTCGTAAACCGTAGAAGTACAAATGTAGTACAGAATTTTATGCTGTTTAATTTTCCCCAATGCGTTGGCGTTCTGTTATTTTCAAAGATATCAAAAAAGGGGTCTTGTATTTCATTTCCTCGCCACTAATGTACCATTTTGCAGACGTTTATGTAAATACCTATTTCAGTCTACTGGAGAAGGTTTTATTACAAAACAAGAAGATAACAATAATGAAAATTTTGAGTTGTAGGTAACTAAAGCCATAAGAGGATCACAGGCATCGTGAATCCGAACTCTTATGAATTATAATTATTATTGAATTTCTGCCATAGCCTACAAAATTAATTACAATACAATTCTCTCGCAATATAATGGATTATCGTCTGTTTGAATGTAGATGTTTTGGGGTTTAATGGTCGAAAAGCTTCGGTATCGTTTACGACTCGGAACTGTTTTTATTTATAAGGCCGGATGTCCACCAAATCGGGGCGACGAAAATCGGTCCAACTGTAGTCGTATCCAGATTGATCGGGCCGACTAAAATATTGGCAATTCACATAGATAGGTCGATCGCCTTTCGAACGATTTTTATCGGGTTGACAGTTGACATTCATCTTCGATAAAATGTCAAGTGAAGACGAAACAGTTGTCGCATGCTTTGCACCACAGGGGAAAGAAAATTCGCCGCCACAGTTATTGGCCCGTATGAATAAAAGTAAGCATGTGCTTATACTTGCAAAATTCAAAGTAAATACTCGTAAGTGCTCCTTCCCACTGGGCGACTTAGCAGCGCTGCTGAGCAGCAGGACAGGACGCAGTGCAGTGCTGCTATACAGACCAGCATGAAGGGGCAGTTACGAGTATTTACTTTGAATTTTGCAAGTATAAGCATTTGCTTATTTTTATTCATACGGGCCATTGGGTACATCCGTACATAACTAATAATAGAAACAGAGGTGCTTTCATTTGTGCCCGTGAACTTGCGAATCATGAACAAAAATTTAAATGTATGTCCAAGAGTAGTTTTTTTTTCATTTTGGCTGACCTTGCTCGACCATTAACTGCCAGAAGGGACACCAATTACATCTGTGACGGTAGAAGAAGGTTTATCAGCACTTTTGATTATTATGACACACGACTGCCGACAAATGTCTCTTCGGACCAGCCCATTTATAAAACCCCATTTTATTTAAATCCAGTAAAGCAAGCTGAACTAGATGTATATCTTCATGAGTTGTTAGACAACGGAATTATTCGGAAGAGTAGGTCCCCATACGCTAGCCCTGTGTTTTTTGTACCAAAGAAGGATTCGGGGAAACGTTTAGTAGTAGACTACCGAGCCATTAATAAAATAATACAATACGACCCTTTCCCTCCAGCTAACCAGCAAGCAATTTTCAATTATTTACACGGTGCAAAAATCTTTACGTTATTTGATATGAATTCTGCCTTCCACCAGATACCATTAACAGAAAGTTCCAAGAAATATACTGCCTTCGTTACTCCTACCGCCCATTATGAATATAACTACTTGCCCTTTGGTCTTAAAGTCAGTCCTACGGGATTAAACAGGCTAATCGCCAAAGAATTCTCTGATATACGCTTTAAATTTTTCCTCAATTACTTTGACGACTTCATAGTTTTTTCTAAGACCCCGTCCGAGCACTTAGGTCATTTAGAGATTGCTTTAGAGCGATTTCGTAAATGCGGTATTACTCTGAATCCAGCAAAAGCTCGTTTCGCGATGTCTAAACTTAGAATCTTGGGGCATGTAGTTTCGTCGGGATGCGTTCAGTTAGATCCTCAGCGGATCGAAGCCATAAGTAACTTGCCAGTTCCTAAAAGCGTGAAGCAAGTGCAGCAATTTATAGGGATAGTATCGTTTTGCTCGAAATTTATTAGTAACTTTTCAGAACTAGTAGCTCCTCTTAACGAGCTAAAGAAGAAAAACGTTAAATTTAAAATAACAGACGAGCACGTTACAGCAATCGAAAACCTCAAAAGAGCCATTTGTGAAGCTCCAGTGTTGCGACTCCCAAATTTTTCCAAACCATTTATTGTACGTACTGATGCGAGTAATTTGGGTATTTCTGGGGTGTTATTGCAAAAGTTAGAAGATGGAATCCATCCGATAGCATTCGTTTCAAAAAAACTAACACAAACGGAAAAGAGATATTCGACTTATGAAAAGGAATCCTTAGCCGTTATTTTTTCCTTAGATAAATTTAAGGACTACTTGACAGATTCACACTTTACCTTACAAGTTGATTGTGATGCTATACGTTGGCTTGTTAATCACCCTTCCCAACTATCAAAATTTGGCCGTTGGCTTCTAAAGCTATCTAAATTTAATTTTTCTATTGAGCATATTCCCGGTCCCTCTAATGAAATCGCGGATGGATTGTCTCGATTATTTGACGATACTCAAGATCCAATTACCTCTCCGTGTAATATGTCAGTACCATTTTTGAATTCAATTATAGAACTTCCCGAGTCGTTTATTTCAATTCAAAAACATCAACAGACTGATGAATATTGCAAACTCATCCAAACCCGCATCCAAGGCGGGCAGGATGTAAATAACTTTGCGATTGAAAACAGCCTGCTTATTCGATATGTCGGAAGGAAACGTCTTAAGAGGGTGGTAGTTCCAGAGAAATTGTACAATTTAATTATATATTACTACCACGATTCAAAAATTGGGAACCATAACTCTATTACTAAAACCTATAGGTCGGTGGCTAAACGATTTTGGTGGAATGGGATGTATAAAAGGATTAAGGATTATATTTTAAGTTGCCACCTGTGTCAAACGTGCAAACCCCTTAATATTCAAGTTAACGCTCACCTTGCTAGTACCCCACCAACTGCTGTTTGGGATAAGGTGTACATTGACTATGTAGGTCCACTTATTTCCTCCGAACAAGGCTATCGTTTCATGCTTGTGTGCGTAGATCGTTTTTCGAAATGGTTAAGGGTGTATCCTACACGGAAGTCCACAGCTAAAGTTACTTGTAAATACCTTACAGAATTATTTTCTACGTACGGCCCCCCCAAAAATCTTATTTCAGACAACGCTAAATGTTTTTCCAGTACCTTAGTGAGCCAGCTTTGCATGCAGTGGGGTATACGTCACGGATTTTCATCTCCATATCATCCCGCTTCCAATATGAGTGAAAGATGTAACAGAAATCTCAAGTACAACTTGACACTCTTGATTAAGCAGTATGCCATGCAACATAAATCTTGGGATCAGGTCCTTCCTTTTTTTGTGTTAAATTATAACAGCACCTACCATGACGCTATAGGTACTTCTCCTGCAACAATCTTCCTAAACCGAGACATTACAACCCCTCTAGACCATATCTGGAATCTCGAATCCTTCCTATCCCGTCCCAATCCTTCTTCCCAGGTGGAGATTCACGAACACCTTCAGAGAGCTCACGAAAAGGCAAAAAAATATTATAATAAAGGGAAGTTACCTACCACCAAATTTCGTATCAATCAAAAGGTACTCGTCAAGCAGTTTGCAACCTCTGTTCCGCACACCTTAGATCAAAATTTACCCCCTTATGGTCCTCTCCTAAAGTGATAAAAGGTTTTACCTCCCCAGTGTCGGTTTTATTGGAAGATGCTGAAACATACGAAATCTCCAAGTCACATATTCAGTTTTTGCGCCCCTACATTGAAAGACCTGCTTAAACGATTTATTGTTCTGTAAATTATAGATATATGGGTAGTTAATTGTAATTAATTATTTTGAGTTGTTTGTCCTTGTCAACGCTTCGCTTTCTGTTGGCAATGGGGGATGTTACGGTACACCCTGTAGGTACATGGCCTTTATAGCGAGTTGCGGTGAAGCGACTCGCTTAATACTAATAGAAAGATAATAATAAGCGGGGAAGCCGCAGATCGGTAAGATCGATATTGTGTGGGGTACAATTAATTTATTAATAATTAGTAATACATAGAGAATAGGGTGCACCATGTGCGTTAACTAGTAATTAGCAATAACCATTTATCACAGTCCAAGTTTGACGCGACTATATATATTTTAATTAAATTAAAGGTGAGCGGCGAAAAAAGGAGCGGTAGATATACCTCCACCCGACTGTCCCGGCCCGCAGCAGATCCAGCCGATCGCGACGCGGCCGACGCCCAAAATGGTGACCGGGATATTTCCCGTAATCTTATCGTCCTGTAGTGAGTAGTGACGTACCGTGGGTATCTTTGGTGGCGACTGACCGGTTCCAATCTCACTCGGTAGGTACTTTAATATTTGCACAACCGACCTTAACGATTCGACAGTGTGAAAAGGAAAGAAAGGCAAGACAACAATTGCCATGCGTGCCAACTGCGATATCGTTTCAATACTTATTTGAACTCTGATGAATGCCGATCTCATGTACCTACAGGGTGTACCGTAACAGTGCAAGAGCGTCGCGTCGGGCGAAAATAGTCGGTTGCGATTTCGATCGGTCCCGACAAAAATCGAGCCTGTGGACAGGCTTCAATAGAAGCGCACGCGCGCGATCTTTATCGGACGATTCAAATCGCACCGATCTTGGTCGTTCCGATGCGGTGGACATCCGGCCTTAAAGTTCTTTGAACGCAGCAAATAAAATTCTCGTAGAAGTGGAAATAATGTGGGAATATTGCAAATCGTGAAATCTTCTACAATAACATATTCCGTTTCGCGTGTTACTTTTGTTAGGCGGATATTTAAAACTTTATCTCGAAATGTATTTTCCTTTTAGACGCGTACAAAAAGGGCATTTTTAGCCGCTGTCGAATATTGCGTTACAAATTTCTGTTCTGTTCTGAATGTGTCGTTTTGCTTATATCAGTGGAAAATTTGTAGTTTTGGCTATCCAGAGGTATAATTTGTTTAGGGGGGTGCCATTTGAAATTTTTAAAAAATATTACATTTAGCGAAGGTCAATCAAGCATTTTATTTTTTCGATAGTGCCTAAAAAAATTATGTGATATGGAAGAGATCTTCTTAACCTGTGCCTCAGTCCAAAAATTAAACACCTGCGCGATTTAGTTTCTCTCAAAAAAAATTTCGAAAAACTGTAAAATTTTGAAAAAAGGTTATAACAGCGAAATCGTTAAAGTTAGGGGTATAACAGGTTACATAGAAAAATAAGTCCTTTTCAAGTACTCTCCAAATCAGTAATAAAATATGGGGTGCTCCATTAAAAAAATGCAACATGGAAAAATTAGTTTTATGCAATATCCTGCCCTCCTGTACATTTTACAGAAAAAACTGTAGAGCTTAAAGCTGTTCAGAATTAAAAGGTGCAAATTTAAAAATAAATTTCAACATTTCTGTTACGAGTAGCAATAGTCATGACTTTGGCTGTTTTATGAATTGCTACTAATAATAAACCGATACAACGAAATATCGAAGGATCCTCAGTATTACAATAACTTTTAACGATAATTTATTTTAATGTTACAAAATACATCAAATTCATGTCTTGGCCATTGAGATAATGCTCTTAATCTTGTTTTGATCAAAATCCATGTGGTCGCCAAAAATAGATCAAATTCATGTTTTGATCATTGAGATAATGCTCTTGGTCTTTTTCCCCAACGTTCTTGGTGCATAAATAACGATTTTGACATGTTTTGATCAAAATTCATGTGGTCGCCAAAAATAGATCAAATTCATGTTTTGGTCATTGAGATGATGCTCTTAGTCTTTTTCCCAACGATCTTGGTGCATAAATAACGATTTTGACATGTTTTGATCAAAATCCATGTGGTCGCCAGAAATGCATCAAATTTATGTCTTGAGCATTGAGATAATGCCCCTAGTCTTTTTCTCGACGATCTTGGTGCATAAATAACGATTTTGATTATTTTGATCAAAACCCATATGGCAATAATTTAACATTTTTGAATCACACACATGCGGTTATCAAATGTGCACGTGATGTACTCTTGCTGCATCAAGATAATGCGTTTGAAACCTTTTAAAACTCTAAATTCATGTATAAAGTGTAATTTTTGCTACATTTTGCTCTAAAACTTTCGACCTATACCACAGAGAAGAGTTATATTAAAGTATTACACATCTAAGAGTCATAGGGAATAATCTAGCGGAAGTCCCAACCCGATACATGACCTAGGGAATGAAATATGTTGATTTCTATTATATTGAGCCCGTAGTTTTTCCTGTTCCCGATTCACTCGAAGTCCTATAATTTTTGTTCCTATTGAACCAGTTTCCTGAAAATCAATAGCGTCCGTCCTTAATGTCCAAAGAACCCGTACACCAAATTTCAACTCAATCGGCCACTTTTAAAAAGAGTTAGAGCGCACACGGACGGACGGACGGACGGACGACAATACAAAACTATAAAGGATCTGAGGATCCTTAATAATGTTAAAATTTATTTTTAAATTTGCTGAAGTGAACTTTGGGTTCGAAAGAGCAAAATTACTCATAATTAATCATGAGACATCTATCTGGATCGTTAAAGAGATGGATTAAATACGATTTGCATGATTTTACACAAACGAAATTTATTCTACACCTAAAATCCTACTTATCAAAATTGGATTAAAGTAGCGTCCGATTAAACAAACTTGCTCTTCTTAAATTCTTTTACAGACAGATCGCAGAAACGTTGATAGTATTCCAGTCTGGCTGAACGCAAACGCCCAACCAGTGAAAGCTACTATCCTAAACTGTTACGTACCTTTTCTTCAAAACTTTAACTCGAACTCGGCTGGGCTGTTGATTACCACATACTGAATTCTCTTTGACGATCACCAAAATTGTTTACACCACGAAGGGTAAAAACTTTGCCACCAAACTTTAACGTAGAAACGCGAGTCTTCTACATTTTCAAAGAACAGCAACTCGGCCTCGAAATTGGCAAAGGGTCACTTCTAAACGCTAACTCCGATATTTAAACGTGTCTTCCCTCATTAAACAAATAAAAATGTCTAATCCAATTATCGATGCCTGGCAACTCGACAATCAACACCTTGCTACAGGACGCTATATTCAGTCACGTAGGCAGAGTTTACGGGAAATTGTGGTATTTAAAATACATTTTCTACGAAAACTAACAGTTTTTTCCGATTAAAAGGCATCCTTATTTCTAGATAATTACATCAATCTTTTATAAAAATAAACGAAATATCCAATAAATGAAATCTGAACTGTCACAAAAATAAATTAACAAAACAAATTCATAACGGAAATGAGATCAAATTTCCCCATCCTTAATAATTCTAGGAAATAATATTTTTTACAATGAAACAAACAAATACCTTTGATACAGGCTAGATACGCAAACTTGTTTTGCGTTTAACCGTAAGGAAACCCATCAAATTAATTAAATGAATTGAAATGAATATTTGATTAAACGACCCGTATTCACTTCAGGTGACTGGGCCTAAATTTCAATGTCCAACCAGACATTGTTTTCACAACAATATCTAGAAGTGAAGGCTTAACAGATGATTTTCCTCAAGTTCACGTTTAAGTCACATAATCATTATATACTTTGACAACTGACATAGTAAGGATTGTTTGTTAAAAATTGGGTTTCATTCTTTACAATAGTAAATAATAATTAAAATAGTATGAAAAATCGAAATCAGCACTATCAGCATATTCTGCCCTTTTATTTTGTTATAGATTGAAGTATTCATATTATTTTTCCTATTTTCAGGTGTTCACCTACATTACTTTTGATACTTCTTTGGGGGGTTCAATTACAAATTTTGACAATTTTTTGGGTGTCATATTAGAAATGTTGTTAACTTTTGGGTATCAAATTACAAATTTAAATAAATAGTTTTGGTATCGTATCACAAATGTTAGCCATTTTTTGGGTATCAAATTACAAAACTGTTAAGCTACAAATTTTGGGGGTCAATGAACCCCGAGAAAAATTTCAGCACAATGCCAAAAGTAAGGAGCGCTTGTTGCGACATCCTTTGTAAAATTTAATTCAGCTCCTTGCCGAGATTGTATATTTATGTATGTACATATTTTGTACTTTACGTTTTGCATAAACTTGATCTATTTATACGAAAAATCGGTAATTACCTTAGATACTTTACCTCGTACTTTACTTTACTACTCCTTTTTAACCTTGATTTACTTTTATTGATGTATGTATATATTTTGTACTTTACCCTTTGTATAAACTTGATCTATTTACACGATAGATAGTTAACCTTGTAATACAATATTATGCATACAATAATCTTGAAAGGTTTTGTACGTCAGATACCTACCATTCACGGATTTTAGTCGAAAAGTTTTATGTACCTATACATAATCCTAAAGTGCTATTATAGTTATTTAATACATTAGTACATACGACTGCATATTTTATTATCGTTAATTAATAATTATATTTGGATACTTTGTAAAAGGGTAACTATGAGTGAGGTTATTAATTCAAAAATGTTTATCAGTAGCGATTTAGTTAAATTAACCAGAGAGCGCTTCTATTAAGAACAAGAGATGAATATGTGAGACACATTCGTATTATTAAGACTAATATAAAATTATTACAAACAATGATTGAAAATATAGTGTGGTTAGAAGTAAATGAAGTGCGAGGCCATTTTGGGGTCGAGTACTTTAATTTCCGAGTCAGAGAATGTCATTTTACTGACGAGTTTTGTATTAAATTTTACCCGAAATCGTATTTTAATATAAAATTTCAATTCTTATATAATACTTTTGATTAATGTCAATCTGTCAGTGGGTACATGAGTCATTGTAGACATTTGGAAATGTCACAATTGCGACTGGTAAGGTGAGGGTGTGGCCGGTAAAGTGACAAGCGGCAGGAAACGTAGTTTGCTTTGCCTCTGTCATGGGAACTAAAGACCTGACAGAAAGTAGGTATGAAGATGAAGGTTTCAGGACGATTTTGGGTAAATAATTTTGTTATCACAGTATAATCGATTTGCTTTCACCTTACAAACAACATCTTGTTTATACTGCAAGAAAACGCAAAAATTAAATCAGAATTAGAATTTCAAAGTATTCCATCTGCCAATAATAATGTATACCCAGCAGGCAATCTTTTACCGCATTAAGCAAAGTAACTAACAATTTTTCTGAATTTGAAGCGAACAAGCAAGACTTCCTTTTCGAGCAATCATCATAGTAATTGTGGACATTCGCGTAACTTTTTGGCAAATGGCTTTGATGCCCAAATCAACAACCGTAAAATTCGCTATCACAATGATTGCTAAATTTCTGTAAGTAGTACTGTTTGCAATTTATTTATAAATCTCGGTGAAAATGAAAATACAAATTCTCGTGTATGATGTTCCTCAAACCAATAAATTTTGAGAAATGACAAAATTTGAAGTTGATCGTGTAAGTGGTTCGCTGGACAGTGAATCTTTTATGCAACGGCACCATATAAATGCCCTTTTAGACAGTTTGTTTTTACTGAAAGTAAAAATACTAAAAGTTTCGGATGTTTCGTCAAAAGCAATATGTGTTTGCATGATGAAAAATTAATCTTTATTTTATCCGGAAAGCTCAATAATGAGCAACGTTGAATAACGGGTGATATAGATAAATCTTTCTGCTTTATGATTTGGTTAATATCACGTACACTTTAAAGAAGGGTCTATTAAACTAACGATATCGAAAATCGAAACGGAACGCAACAGAATTTCAAATTTCAATTTGTCATCTAAAGCCAGATACAGAAGCAGTGCGTACATAAATATGAAAACTACAACGGAAAAATCAATAGCAGGAGCCGAGCGAATTACAAGCTCTGATGAACTAATTGGAACTTACACATGTGTCCTTCACTTTCACCGAAAAAAATGCTCAGTTTGACACAAAAATGTTATGTGTAAACGATGCATATTACGTAGTTGTAAAGTAGCAGTTCTGGACTGAACAGTTTTCTGGAACAATGCCATGAAGTTTAGGTTGAGCAGAGCACTTCACGGGAGATGTGCCTCGGGCTCGCTTTGCTGAAAACTTTCGTTATTAGGGTAAATGCTGCTTCCGTCCTAATGAATCAAGCGTGTAAGATTTTTATAATCTCCCTTCGTCAATTATAAATCTTTTTCCAAATGAAATAAACCGGTACTTTTAATCCTGCAAGTGTGTTGAAAATTGTTGTGAGCAAGGGGATTACGCGATGTAATAAAAAATTTCACTCGTACAAAATATGAATATCGTACTTCAATTTTATTCTGGTTATGGATCTACTTTAAAAGCTCTTACGTTCTCCCTGCCAAATTAAATAATACATTCGCATATAATGGAATAATGTTTCACTTCAGTATTCCTCGCCATATAAATATTTGATTAGGCTATATAGATGTACATTCAAGTTTGAAAGCAAAGGCTAAGTTTGGGTGTGTTACTGTGAGATTCATCCACATTTATTTTCTATAGTAATCATACTAAAATCGTTAGAGACAACGTATTGGAATATTTCCTATCGCTATTAATCGATGTTGAAGGAAAAATCTGAATAAAACCAGGTGCCAAATTATTGACAGAACATAGGCCGGGCGCTAAAGGGTTTGAGCATGCATTGAAAGTCTAACGCAGTTTGACTTTTGATTATTGTTGGGAGCATATAGTAGATGAAAAAAATCGATGTCGTCGCATTTCCGCGGTGGGCATCACATGAGGGGGAGGGGGCAAAGTAGCGCGTGTGGCGATTCACTTTATCGTTTCTAACTCAAACACGGTAATAGTTAGAGCAATGCTTGAAGCGGCTTTTTACAGCTACTTATAGTGCCTACAAAAAAGGCCCTAAGGGTAAAAGTCGTACCTCTAACCGTTTTGTTACAAATAAATTATTTTAACATATATCTAAATTCGATCGAAAATCATATTTGATGCACATTTCTTATATGTATGTGTAAGATAAATTTAATAATGTATTAGATAAATATATATAGTTTTATACAGTCAATTTTACAATTTTCCAGCACGTACTTGGGCATCCAGTCACAAATCTTTTTCGCGCTCTCTTCGTTAGACTCTTTAGTTTGTAATGGGTTTCTGTATTTATCAACACATTTGCAATAAGAACAATAAGAAGAATTATTTGATAAACAGTTACATGTTTTTTGGAGTAGTTTTTACATTTGCAGGGCTGAACTGCTTCGAGATTTGCATAACATCAATGCTGATGAATGAGTACCATTTTTACCCTTTACATTCATAAATTATTCGGAATACGGCAGGTGTAGATACTTACATCAAAAATTGATGAATCATCACTCTGAAGATTACCAAAATTACTTCCCGATGGATATGCAGACATTTAATATTGGAACTAATTCGAGGGGACATTACCAAAACTGATGCCATTATGTGAGAAGGAATTTCTGCAGAATAACGTTTGACTCTATTACTTAAACATATTTAGTGATCGGTCAATCTTTTGAAGGTTTAAATTTAATTCTTACATTATGCCAATTAAAATATGATGACAATACTTACGTACTTTTATAATTACTCTTATAACATAAACGACACTATTAAAATTGTCTTAATACAGATACAAGAAATATGTGGCAAATATGATTTTCAGTGGATTTGGATATATTCCGAAATAATTTATTTGTAACGAAACGGTTAGAAGTACGACTTTTATCCTTAGGACATTTTTTGTAGCCAATATAAGTATCTGTAAATACCCGCTTCAAGCATTGCTCTAACTATTACTGTCTTTGAGTTAGAAGCGATAAAGTGAATCGCCACACGCGCGACTTTGCCCCCTCCCCCTCATGTTATGCCCACCGCGTAAATGCGACGACATCGATATTTTTCATCTACTATATGCCCCCAACAATAATCAAAAGTCAAATTGCGTTAGACTTCCAGTGCATGCTCAATACCTATATTAGCGCCTGGACTAACAGCTTCTTAGTTTAAACCAGATATTAAAAAAAACGTTTTTGATAGTTTGACATGCTTAATGTTTTTATGTTAGTCGAGAGGAAAACCCTCATTTATTGTGGAAAAGTATTGACCCAATCAATGAAAATGGTGTTCGATCAAAACAGGTTAATTGCCCTCCGTAAGTTGATTGCCGGCCTGGTAAAAATTTCACGTGGTTGACCGCCGATAAATTACTCGCTACTGATGAATTTCGGATATTCCTCATAGAATCTTAATATTTTTTTTGTTTATTCTTGTTAGGAATGCACAATAATTAGTGATAAATGAATCAGTTGATTGGTGAATATAACGGTGCATCCCATCCCTTATTTTACAAATAAGCACTCGGTGATGGGGAGAAACTTTTTTTTTATTGCCTCTTTAATTTTGGTGTACATTTACGTGAATTTTTTGTAATTTGATTGAATTTTAATGGAATTGCTTGACTTTTATTTAATTTTTGAATTGTTTTGAATTTAAGGAATTTTTGTAAATCATTGAGAATTTTTGAATTTGGTTCGAAACTTTTGCGTATTTAATTTGCATGTATTCCAAATTTTTGAATTTTCTGATTTTTCAATTGCTTTTCGAATTGTTACAATTTAGACACCAAAAGCGAAAGGATTACATACATAACGACGTCGCCTTTGGCACATCCTAATATGTTATCTAACGCAGAATTCCGCAGCATTTATTTATGGATAAATACCAGTACCCGATTTCGTCAAAAAATTTATAGCAGTGCCGCTACCTTGCCTTTGCACTCTCTCAGGCTTTTTTGGTGATAGTGTCATCACACATATCAAAAACATAATCGATTCTTTCACAGTTCAATGTGCTGTCCCCAGTATATGACGAAAAAGCAGTAACTTTTCCGCCAAAGGTTTTCTACTCATTTGTCAACTTTTCGTAGAGAATCTATGACATCCACTTTAAAATACAGGTCTTCTCATCACTCTTAAACAATTTGTCGTTGCTGATGCTGCCATAAAATGTTTCCAATTCTTTTAACAATGCACTTTTTGTGGATTTGCCAGTAACCCCTGTTCATTAAACAGTGAGTAGTTTTCAAATAGATCATACTGGAAGAGATCTTGCATGCCATATATACGAGCTTGAGTTATTTATATCGTGCGGTGAGATAAGACGGATTTCTTTAAGTTATCAAGGCAATCTATATAAAAAGTGCAAGTTTCATAAAATCGGTCAAATATTAATATAGTTATGAACCAAGGTTATTTTATTTCAAAGGTTACCTGGTAACTATGTGGGCGGAAGCGGGAGGGACGGAATGTATACGTCATCGAGAATTCACGTTCAACGTTGTTTGTAGTCGCGCGGGTGCTTATTTTTCTTGAGTTATAGTTTATTTGTTTAAAATTTGTTGAATTTTGAAGTGCATAGGGACATATATTAGCTGAAGATACCTGTTTGGTGTAATATAAAGACATTTAGTTTGTGAATTTTGTGGATTTTCATAGCCGTGATTGAAAGGTTAGTTCATCAATTATATGCACTTTTGTATGTTATAATTAAGTATTTTTTTAGATGAGTGGTGGCAACACTAAAATTCCTCATCCTGGTGTAAATAAAATCTCAGTTTTTACGTTTCCCAAAGACCCTACCGTTCTTAAAGAATGGGTAAGAAAATGTTTCATTGGCCAAAACGGCCAACGGATGAAAGCTTAGCGTCCCTGGCCGCAAACGTTTAAAAGCAGAGCCACGAACTCTGCAAAGTGCAACGCAATTTCTGCTTCGACTGCACTTCAAGAAACAAAAAGCTTTCCACCTGCAGAACCAGGTCGCCTTGCCAGCTCGACCTCGCGCCACACTCCATCACTCAGAAGACCTGCATCTGGGCTCGCCCCAACGACAGAGCTCGCCGTGTGCACCTCGGTTACCATTTTGTACATACTATAAATATACTCCATAAAACCCAAAAGCATTTTATTTTGCGTCATCCGCTAAAGAATGTACTAATACATAGGGTTGGTTCCTATTTTGTAGATTTGATTACATTTTCACAAGTCCTCGTGCAATGTAAAATAGCTTACGCACAACATTCATTTTTTCAACACTTTGATTGCTTTCAAAGGTGGAGGTCGATAAACTTCCAAGATTTCCAATATAAGATCCACCCTTATATACATATACCCATATAAATCCAAAAATATACTGCAAAAACTAAATTTTTTACCCCTTTTATTAGCATTGTAACCTATGAGCAATTTTAAATGTGAATTCTGGATGACGTTTTCCCGCCTTCAAAATGCAAGCATTCTATTGGTTTAGAGTTACCAGACAACCTTTCTAATAAAACAACCTTGGTTATGAACCGCTTTGTGATCGAGCGGCCGCCATTTTTGATGACGTCATAGCTGGAAAACATACCAGGTGGTGGATGTCCACCCAAGCCAAAAATACTTACTAGGGTACCTACTAAACATTTCCGTCAAAAAATTCTCCATACTCAAACCTTCCCACAGAAGTGTTGTCAGGTTCTGGACTATAAAGTATGTGATTCCCCCGAAAGCAGTAAAAAGGGCCCCAGGAGCTCCTAGTAAATAGCCTCGTAAATAGCCTAAAAAGCAGAAATTTCCAGAGATTTCCCAAAGATCCCAAAAACGTCCTTTGCTAAAAGGCCATCTTTGTATTTAACACAGCTCCTTATGTACCTGTTATTCTATGGCATGACGAAATTATTACAAAAGGTGGCTCTATCATCATAGCTACTTTATTAGTAAAGTTAGTTTACGAATGTATTTCAATTTTAATTTGAATAGGTTGGATCGTTTAGTTAGTTAGTTTATCTTTTAGTCATTTTTTTAGATGAAATTAAAATTCTTCCGATGAACTGTTTGCAAGGTTTAGTTTTTCCACAATTCTTAGGTAACCGCTGGAGTAACCATGAATAAAAAACAATACGTATAATTATGGAAGGGCATATAGTAACTGGGGTAGTTATAAACAAATACATGAAATACCATAAGTTTGCTGTCTCTTACGCAGTTGTAAAGATAGCGATGGTATAACAACTTTCTGTAAAAACAATAACTTTTAACAAGTTAAACAATGATTACCGCGGAAGAAGAAAATCGCAGAAACACACTTTTAACCTCACTTCTAGTAACAAACGATGCTATAGGTACATAAGCAATGAATATAATTTGGCCTGATTTACAGAAATTGAAGAGTTACTTTATGTAAATGCATTTTAACAGACAGGGTGATTAATGGAAACATCGCTAAATTTCCACCAAAAAAATTGAAGGATCTTAAAATTCAGCTGAAATGGCAGATTGTAAAGCTCGCAACGTTCACTTATTTCTTTGTTCCTGTTCCCGATTCACTCGTAGTCCTATAACTTTTGTTCGTGTTGACCAGCTTCCTAAAAATCAACAGCACCCGTCCTTAATGTCTAAAGTACGCGTACCTACACCGAATTTCAACACAATCGGGCACTTTTCAAAAGAGTTATAGTGCAGAGCGCACACGGACGGACGGACGGACAACAATACAAAACTATAAAAGATCTGAGGATCCTTAATAATTGAACCGGGTGCAGAGGAGGGAGGGGGGGGGTTAGGTTTTTATAATAATTCTGGGCTTAGCCCTAGTAATATTTTCTACTTTTGGAGTGGATGACACAAGCCGGAAAAAATCATCATGAGGGGTTAAACCATTGTTTGTGTACTTTATTTTTATAATGGCTAAAGATACTTAACAATAAATTTTAAGAGCGTTATAAATTATAGTTTTTCTTTACGTGATGCTTCGGCCCACGTTTAAATATTCATCTTCTTTGTAAAGGCAAAGTATCAGGAGATCTGACTGAATTCGAAAACACATTACAAAGTATTACCTAAATCTCAATATCTTGGTATTTTTACATCGCACAAAGCGGCTGTAAAAGTTGATAGTTCTTTAGGATTTATAATTCATTGGGTACCCTTTTAAGATTATAGTCTAGAAAATATAAGAAAGGCGGCTGTTCAGTTGGGTTAAAATCGAATAAGCTTATCCTGCAAAACTTGCGTGGTTTTATAACAAGTCAGATAAAAATTTGACTTCCTGTGATCAAGCCGAAACAAAATAATACCAGTTTGATTTGTTTGGGGTTCACCCTCTTGAAAAGTGCAGGTCGTTCCATGCACCAATAATGTGTAACAACTATTGTTGATTTCATATATTTTACGGAGATGGAGGCAGGGAATTGAAACAATGCACCCCTTAAATCCCTTTCAATTCACCTGTGAGTTATTCCAATTAGACCCAATTAAATAAATTTTGGTATTTGAATAGTTTAGCAGAGTTGACGAATAAACGCCACACAATGAAAGACACGGGCTCTGTTGTGACCAAGCCGGCAGTTACGAAGTTGCAAACTCCAATGAGAAACTCTGGTTTGGTAAGGAATTGCTCAAAATGACTATATACTGCAATGTGGTTGTTTGGGATAGTTTTATTGTTTTTTTTTAAGTAGCTGAACTTTTATAACAATCACATTACGTACATAAGATATGGCGCACCGCGTAGGTACAAATTTACATTCACAACTTTGTAAATATATAATTAAACGGTACTGCAGGCGAGCTTGCATTCTAAGTTTACGAGGTTTGTAATGTGAAATAAGAGTTTTCGCAGAGTGATTTTAGAGTAAATAAAGCGACGCCGCGCGCCGTAACGATTTATTATTTTAATTCCAGTTTTCTTCTGTTCACATTTACCTACGTCATGATTCATAAATCCTATATGTATCAACACTGTTAACATCTTAGGGATTAAAGAAAGAACTTTGTCTGTCGGAATTTCCTACAACTTACAGAGATGATAACTTATCTGGTCTAGTCGTCTGTCCAATTGGTCTAACTAAGCTAATACTCCGCCATTAAGTGTTCTCGTGACGGATGGTACCTGTATCCGCCACTTCTCAAGCGTTTGATATGGTTGATCACTCAATTCTTTTAAATGAGCTGAGAAGTATGAATTTAAGCTCTGATGCAATTGCATTGTTTGGAAACTATTTATCAGATAGACAGCAACGAGTAGTAATAGGTGATACCAGTTCGAAGCCTTTGTTTCTCCGGCGTGGGGTGCCTCAAGGGTCTGTTCTCGGATCCCTGCTATATTCGCTATATACATCTCAACTTGTGAGTTCTGTGACTAAGTGCTCAGTACATTCATACGCCGATGATATGCAAATTTATTATTCGTTTCAGCATATTCTTATTTGAGCATATTTATATTTGAAACTAATTCTATCTACTGCTTAAGTTATTATAGTTTCGTAAACTCCGTTCACTTTCTTCTTTTGTATTAATTTTATTATTAGATTTTTGATTTGGATTGGAAGCATAGTAAAATATTATTTAGAATGACAGAATGATAGGTTTAGTGAGTAATAAGCAACATGTTTGTTGTTATTTGTTATTTAATTCAGGGTTTAGGTGGAAGAACAGCGTTGCTGAACCTCGCCCTGAGATTATGCTGCATATATACTGCATAATAAAGCATATTTATTATTATTATTAGTATCGTATGACTTTGGATCGATACTATACCGTTTGAACGATAATCGTACCGTGTTCGACGTATGGTTTATGTTTTTAGGAAATTACGCCGTACGTTAAGTGAAAACGATGTCAGAACTCAGAAACAACTTGTCGTACAATAAGTCGTACGACAAATCGTACCGTTTGTAGGGCGTTAGAGTGGATGAATTATATAGATCCCAGATCGAGTGGGAGTAAAAACTTGAACTATATCTTCAATAGTATCAAAATTGCCTGTGTCATAATTCTACTCGACCGTGGAAGGGGTTGCTATTGTAATTGTAAAATTACATGGTAGTGTAGTGAGACTAAACCGGTTCTTGTCAGATTGAATGTGTGAATCTTCGCCATTCTATAGGTAGGTAGTTTACTTATAGATTCATCCTAGTTAAATAAATCTGACATCAGAACCAGCCCAAGTAATGCTGGCACAACGATCCCTTGGAACGTCACCGTATCGTTTTCGTTTAATTTTCAACTCGACATTAACATTTCTTATTCTCATTATGTCACAAAATTCAAATTAACTCACTTCTCTCATCGTCTAGGGTTCTAGACTGATGTCTAATAACGACTACGACGGCTGTTTACAACCAAAAGATATTGAACAGAAGAACAAGAAAGCTGCGGCAATTACATCGCTGTCGCAATAGTGTAATTAGAAATAGATTACGGTTACATTATCATAAGGTAACAATTAATAGTTGTGAAATGCAAGCAAGCAATCTCGTCACAAGTATACTACAAAGACATAAAGTTTCATTTGCATACGCAATGCAAAGATCCAAAGAATGACAATTAATGCAAAAAGAAATAAGGACACTAGGTATGTCAACCAAACACAAATACGTCATAATCAATTGTAGGTTCATATAAACTAAAAGTAATGCCCATTAAAATTACTATTGATTTGAATGTCGTTTAGCCATAAGATATCCGAGGTCAATGTGTACAAGTGACGATGTACAGCCTCAACCAGCAACCTCCGTACTAGCAGTCTTCCAGTAGGTATAGGTATAGAAGATTGTTCAATGGCAATATTGAAGTTTTTTACCACCAAATTGGAAGGTTTTTATTGATTTTAAACCCTGATTTACTTGTATCCTAACCTAATAGGATTAGAATGAGTTTTGTAACGATGTCAACGCGATATCGACGTAACTATACTCTGTTTTTTAACTAGGAAGACGGATTTAAAAGTTCCCGCAAAAAATCTTAGTTTCTATTGGCTCGCGCTGCGCCCGTTTTACACCCAGGTAAAATTGCTATTGACATGATTTAACTGTCAAATTTAATCGCGATTCTCGTCCGTAACTGTTGTACTTATTTTTGAGTTTTTCTGTGTTCTGAGTCCATTTGCATAAATTTTAACAAAAAAAACAGCTCTTTTAAGAACAAAAGTTGATATTTCGCGTCCTAAGTGTACTAGCATTAGTGATGAATTCAACTCCAAGTACCTACCAGTAAAGCAAGCTTGTCTCCTTTGAAAAAACGTAGTCGCTTAAACTTGGGTCATTTTATCCGAGAAGCAGTTTATTATAAACACAGTAAACAAATGTTGTCTGATCCCCGGATATGAATTTTGCTACGCTTGTGTTGAAGATTGCATCTACCAGAGGTAACGTAAATAATGATGTAGCTGGTATATATTTGGTTATTAAAGTGTGACACATATTAGGAATATTATTATTGCACGATCTACAATATACCGGATAATTAAAGAATATCGAAGTACTGGGATTGTTACCCCTTCGAAACGTTCCGGTGGTCATAACGCTGTGGCAAGTGTGAGCTCTGACGATTGGCGGAATTGTGTGCAACACGTTACTAAGGAAGAAAATAAGATGTAGAGATTGGATGGCCTAATGGACACACTTATAGAACCATTAATTATTTTACTCGGATCGGAGGACAGTGACAGTTTTAGTGAACTTTCGGAAGACGGTGACTAAATCGCTTATACATAAAGCAGTGAACTGTGCTGTTTAATAATATGACTATAATTCCATTGTTCTGAATTTGTTCAATAACTTAACATTTGTTGTAAATTGTAATGTGGATTGTGTAGTATTACAACTGATAAAAACATTTAAAATTATAATTCAAAATAATGTTTCAAAGACCAAAAAATGTATGCAGGATGATTACCTATTATCAATGTATTACCTATTTATTATAATTCGCTTTTAAAAGTATGATGTATGCATAATATAAAGAGTTCCTACCAAAAATAATAACCCAAAAGCATAAATCATGAAATCTATCCAAATGTGAAAGAAAATCACATCACGCAACCCACAATACATGTCTGTATAAAATGAGTCTATTATTTTTGTTACTAGATTCTAGTGACATTTCTAGTGTAAATCAGGTTTTTAAATCCGTCTTCCTAGTTAAAAAACAGAGTATAGATTGGTATAGGTATAAAAGTCAACTGTTCTGTCAACGTTTTTAGGGCATTTTTGGAAAAAAATACGCTATTATATCGAGATCTCAGCAATTACAATAGCTAGAGACTTCAAACTTTCACTAAAAGGTTTCTAATGTAGTGTAGATGTGCAGGCTCTAGCCTATTCTGAGTTAGATTACTCGTAAGATCGATAATTTTAAAGTCTGCTAATGAAATACTGATCTGCATTTCCAAAAATGCGCTTTCATCATGCATATGCTGATTTACAAACTTGTTTAAGGATACTTGCCGTAATTTAATTATAGGCGTTTTCAAGAGATAACAAACAAGCAATAAAAACGTAAAACGAATGAAATTGATTTATTTTGTATTTGTCTTGGTTTTTTAAAACTAATTTATAACCAGACCATCCATATTTGATTTTGAGAATATATCTGGAACGGACCTTTTGTGACATGAAATGATACAAAATGATAATCTGATAATATTATACTTTCAAAGTTAGGGTAGCAAGGGGCGAATACTACTATTAAACTTCTCTCTAAAAAAACTATCTAAATGGACGTACTTGTCGTTTTGTTTTTTTACAAAAATTACAAATTACAATCGATGGGTTCGTTTTGAAGTGAAAGTAAGTGAGTAAGTGAAGTATAGGTACACGTTTATATCTTAATTTAGTGAAGCCATAGATGCGTTATATAGAGGAAATATTGATAACTCTTGAACGTGGACGCTCTTCTGAAAACAAAATCAAATATCGTTTTCAATTAAAAAATTTGCGGAAGAAGCCCTAAATTTTCCACAATCTTCATTAAAAGTGCACTTCATTTTTTGGAAATGTGGTGTTATTTTACATATACAGTGTGTAAAGCGATGGGGTATACAAGAGGGAATTTTTTAAAAATAGGTATTGATTTATAAAAAAATTTTATTCTTCATGATATTTTTTGCTTGCTTTGAAAGTACCAATAACGTTTCGATTGTTTGTGGTTTGATAGCAATAGGTACTCTATCTTAATTATAATGTAGAATGATAACTTTCAATAAAAAAAATTAATTTTATTATTTTTCTAGATTTCTATAAACAAATTTTAGATTATCGAAACGTTATTGGTACTTTCAAAGTAAGCAAAAAATATCATGAAGAATAAATTTTTTTCATAAATCAATATTTAAAAAAAATCCCTCTTGCATACCCCATCGCTTTACACACTGTATGTCGTCATTCTTAAGTTAGAGACACTGAAAAATTTTATGTGACAGCTTTCTTTATTAATTTATAAACAAAGGTGACAGCTCATTTTTGTAGCTACTAAATTGAAATATGATGGGTTTAACGTGTATATTAACAGTTAATGCCATAAAAGTAGTATAACACGTATAATATACAATAAAATTTTAGGTGTTGTTCGACTTATACACCAAATAAGCGACACTTCCATGTCACTTTAACAACATCACTTTTTGAATTCTATACAGTCGAACCCCTTGAATCTATTAGGGAAGAAGAATGTTTAAGAGTCTGGCAAAGATCGACTTATCTGTATCGATCACCGAGAGGGGAAACCCGGGCACTTCATGCATGTTTTATATACCAATTCGTTCGTATCGATTGCCGATTAACGCATTTTTTTTGTATAAATCGCTGCTTAGCATCCACCCCCTTACAATGGTCAAGGGGAGAAGGAATATCTCTCGCATTTTCCATGGATCGCCTCTACCTTAGTGATCACCGGAACGCCTTTTCCTTACGAATCGGTACTTAGCAATATATCAATGTAGAGAACTATTTACTGCTATTATGGTATAATTAAAAACAACATGTATAATAGTTGTATATCATTGTTTAAAGTTTATTAAATCGTGGAAAAATAACATAACCTCTTAAGAAATTAAAGTTGGCACTCAGAAATGTTTAAGAACACCACTACTAACTGAAAAACAATCATGAAATTTGGAGTAATATAACCTCACTTTCGACGAAATGACTTGAACTTTTAATTAAAATTGTGGAAAATTTAGGTCTTCTTCCGCAGATTTTTTTATTGAAGACGCTTCGTTAAGGTGCCCTCTATCCATTTCTATCAATTTCATGATCGTACCTGGGGGGCTTATTAGCGTCACGTAACCAAATTTGGTCGCTGTGGTAACAACTGTCGTATAAATAAAATGTCAAAGTTTGGTGTTCAACTGTAACAAAACCCTGAATGATTGAAAACGGCATGTCCCAGACAGAACAAGACTTTGATAAAAACGAGTTTGCGTCCGTTATTCAGTATCTATGTTTACCCAAAATCGACCTGAAACCTTCATTTTTATGCCTACTTTCTGTCACGAAATTTTAGTTTCCATGACAGAGGCCGAGCAGACTACGTTTCTTGCCGCTTGTCACTTTACTGACCGCACCTGTCACTTTACCGGCCGCATTTGTGACATTGCTAAATGTCTACAATGACTCCTGTCATCACTGACAGATTGACGTGAATCAAAAGTTGTATATAGAAATTGAAATTTTATATTAAAATACGATTTCGGGTAAAATTTAATACAACACTCGTCACTAAAATGACACTACTTGACTCGAAAATTAAAGTACTCGGCCCCAAAGGGGCCTCGTCCTTCAATATTTCCTCGCCAGTAATGTATCATTTTCCTGACTTTTATGTAGATAACTATTGAAAGAATTACCTGGAAATATTATTTGCTGAAATGGTGGTCAGTGTACTTCATAAGGAACCCTTAAAAACGGGGCTGCGGAATTTAAAAAGGAGGAGGATAAGACGTCAAATATGAGCACCGTTCAGAAAGACCAATTTATGCGACTACTCCGGAAAATATTGATTGTGTTCATAGCAGAAATATTGCGCATTTCCTATTAACGTGTGTTTTACATTGTTCACAAAGGTTTATGGAATTAGTTGCACAGTCGTTGATGGCATGCAAACCATTGACAAAATTTGACGTATTTTTACAGTACAAGGTGGCTTGCTCTCATTTTTGGCATTGCTTCAACCTAAAGGAACGACACCCCCATGTAGTTTACACTAGTTATTTATACAACAGGTTTTGAAAGTCATACATTTTTCATGAATTTGCAGTGAAAAAGGACACTTACAACACGCCTTGTACACGAAATTTGTTTGCATACTGATCCTTAATGACCCATAATGGAATAATATCATTATTCGCGATTTAATGCCACTACAAATTTGATGCTATTGTTCATGTTCGTGAAAAAAGTAACACTTTCCATACGATGTTTTTTAAAAAAAAAAAGTCCGGTAATTTGATTACCCAGCAAAAACAATATTTACCCCGTATTATAACAGCGTCAGCCAAACTCTGACCCCTTTGTAACCCTGAACATATTCCGGGTAGGGATAAAATACGGACCTAATTACGAAGCTATTGAAGCATTTAACAAACACACTAATTTAAAAATTTACTGAGTTCTTTCGTAAAAAAAATAAAAGAAATTTGTTTGGTAATTACTTAATTAGTCTTGTATCTTCCGTCATCTACACGGAAGCCTAGCATTTTGTATTGGTTCTTGTTTACCCGAGGACAATTACCGTACTTTTTTCTTTCCCTGCTTTGCTTTGTAATAATTAATCACCTTTGCTTCTAATTATATTTTTCAGCTCACTTTTACTGTACATACCTGAATTGGTATTCCTTTTGGCTTTGTTCATTTATTGTAAAATTGTCTTATACTGTTTTTCTTCTAAATGTTTCGAGCGGAATCAAACGTCTCAGTAAAAGCGATTGCCCGAGGGCGTTAGTGCAGCATTTGAAATTCTTCACAAACAATAATGTGACGACATCACAAGTAAATTAAAATAAGTATTAGATAACGTAGTTTACTGATTAATATCAGTAATTTCATCCATAAATATCGGTAACACAAGACTGTAGTATGTACATACAGTAGGTACTTCCAAATCATGGGATAATTAATCTTTTTCAGTTTAGTGGACGCGGTGTTTAAAAAAGCACATACAGCACAGCAACAAAGTATAAAAACATAAATATATTTTTTATCACGAGAATCCTTGTGCTTCCATAAATCTACATAAATCTTTATACCCCTGTTCTGTATTCGTAACATTTACAAGCAAAAGAGTATATATTTCAATAAACAAGAGCGTGCAACATAAAGAACTCATATATTTTGTAAGAGAACTCTCGTTATAATCGCATTTTAAACATCGAAGAAAACATTGATTTTATATGTTACATTCGACGTAAAAAAAAGAAAACCTTCAAGTGCAATTCTATCGCACTAATGAACTTAGTAATTCCACACAACTCATAAATTCCTCACGTCCGCTCTAAATTTCTTGCAAGGCTTTCTCGTTACAACCGGGAAAGTCTCTCATGAAAGTAAAAAAGTTTAGTGTTGCGACCCATTCTCTTTGGAAAACTGTTTACGTATTTATCACTTTTCGTAAATAATGGATATAAATGAAAGTAGTTGGACAGTTGTTCTTCAACGGCATTTCTTATTTACTGTTTTACGGTTGGGAATGCATAAACATTGAAATTAACATGGCGTAGGCTCCGTTACGATTTTATTACGTTTCAAGGGGACACATATCGCGTACCCTTTGATTATTTCATTGCCCCTTACGTTGCGGACCTTTAGTGGTGGAAGAAAACCTTTTGTCTGATTGAAGTATCTAACGTCGCACGATTAATGGTTCATTTACACGGAAAAGCATTTGCACTAAGACCAAGATAAATATCTCCGGAAGTAACAAAGGGGCAGACATTCAAAAGTATTGACGCGGATTATTTAAATGCATTGAATTTAACATGTGAGGAATGTACGGTGTTTGACACACAGAATATGCATAAGCCGAAGAGGGCTTAGACCACATATACAGGGTGAATAAAAGTAAGGAACATTGATGCCGGAGTCGTTACTATTGATCATAATACAAGGAATGTAGGCTTTGAGTTCATATTCTTCCAAGAAGGTTAATAGCAACTACATTCCGTGTTGCTTATTACATTTTTCGCGTTAATGATTTAGGGAATCGCGGGAGATGAATTGTGCAAATGTCAAATGTGACAGATTATTTGCCTCGGAATGTAAATAATAAGATTGTAAAGTCTGCTGTCAATAGCAACCAGTACTCTAATGTAATTGGAGCCTTACATTTGACGTGGTCATGTATATACTTAACTTATTCTTACAAAGACGAAAGCACGAAAAAGTTATTAATAAAAGTTGAAAGATTACGTATTTTACACAATCTGACTGTTTTCAATTTTTTTCTGACGACATAGTTTCACAATGTGAATTCATCGTAAAACATTTTAAATGACACCCTGTATTTTTTTCGGCTATGTTAGATAGTATGTTGTTTTTTCTTTACGTCCATGTAAAAAAATCACAAGGTTTTGAGAAATATGACATTTAATGGTATGGAAATAATTATCATAAAACAAATTCGAATCACTATTAAGATCACTCATAATAGAATAATAATAGCTATTAAGTTTTTTGAGAAGGTGTCCTCATTTCAAATTGGTTACTAATAGTAACGGCTCCACCATCACTGTTCCTTACTTTTTATTCACCCTGTATTATGAGCATGTTATGAGGCTTATTATTCAGAAAGTCTACGTTTGCGACACGAGCGAACTTGCGAGCGAATTAAGGAAGTGATCTTGGGTGAATATGGAACATTTGTGTTTTACATATGTCCAATGTCTCCGATGGTTGCATAGATTACGAAATCTGTAAATTTTTTGTGTGTGAAAACATAAACAAAACTATTATTATTAAACTATTATTTTGTTATAGCAACCAAAAGGTACAACGATGGAACTTTTTGTAAATTAAACAAATTTATTGTATAATTGTAAAACTGTTGTCTGTTGGAATTTTTACAGAGATGGCGAAATAGTACGAAATCCGTTGTGCCAAGTGACAAATACACACTTTGACCTAGCATAACCTTTTTTTGGGGATATCGAATTCAACATTTCTGACATCATTACAGCATTTTCTCGTACAAACTAAAGGTCAGATTCGAATAATAACAGAAATATGAACTTTTGTGTGAAAGTTCCTCAATTTACAGTATTTTAGTTGGTTCTATCCTCGAATTGCTTCCAAATGTAAACGCCAGTTTTTTAAATAGAATTTTAACGTATAACAAGAGTAGTATTGATATCTGGATTAGAACAGTAAGAATTTCACCGAAAAAGCAATCGCGCTCGCGTAGGCGCATTTCAACCTGGTTAAAATATTCGTAAAAGGTTTTTAACTGCGCATATTCTACCAATTAAATCCGGGGGTGGTTTCGAAAACTATGCTTCAGTATTTGCATTCAAACAGGATTACGGATCGTCGCGTTTACGTAACACGCTTTAAGCATTTGGACGAGTGTGAAAACTCTTTTTGATTCTTAAAAAAAATTAAGAATTATAGCAAAAGCATTTCGTTGCACTCACTCGGAATGATTTGAATTTGGGTAGGTACTTGAATGTGACTAGGATTGAATCCGGTGCTCAACAGTACAGTAAGTCGGCCGAATGTCAGCTTTGGTGGGAATGAATTTTCTTAGGAAACCTACTACTGTAACAAACTCATACCGGCGCTTTATGGTTCGGTGATTCGGTGGCGTTGGACTATAAATCCGGAGGTTGGGTGTTCGAACCTGGGTTGAGGTGAATTTTTCATCTGTGGCAGAGATGGGAATTACCTCTTAGACCAGTTTCGAGCATTCTGCCGGCTACTCCGAATTAGGTTTTCCTGCAGTTTTTCTAATTCATACCGGAGTAGTACAGAACAACTTTCTGCAGAGGCACCTCTAAAAAGCATTATGCGGATCACTCTGTAATTGGGCGCAAGCCTGTTGAGGGCCCAGAACAAGAGAGGGATAATAAATAAATTAAAAAAAATATCTTATAATCACGAAGACCCGCGCACAGGCAAGAAATGCATTAACTCTGTGGTTTACATAATTATATGAATAAAAATCGTATTTATCCTTTCAAAGGGCTTTAAAAATGTTTTTTAAACGTAAGTGTGTTTTCTGGCAAGGAGTAGTCAGCCGGCAACACATTTAACGGTGCAGTTTCCCTGCTAAAAGAAGAATTTGGCCCGGACTTACATACACACCAAATATTACGCAAAATATTTGCTTCCCACCAGGGGAGGAACCCACACAGCGCTCTGGTCGCCAAAATTACTGAGACCGAATATCCGAACTAAGCGTTACAGCTAAGCACGGTGTATGGCTTACTGCGACCCGGAAGGGTATACATTGAAACAGAGCCACCTTCTTTATCGAGTTCCTCGTCCAACTCCGGAATATAAAAAACAGGACATGGTCCGACACCGCTAATACTGCCGTAACAATGGACAGGAACACACACGGGAAGAGGTCCACCTCTACCGCGCCCACACGTGCAACACTCACTAAGGCAACTATACGAAACCGCCAATTAGCTCCTATGCCTGCGGAGAATCAGGAGTTATTCGTAGCAACTGCCCGAAATGAAATCCATATTCTAACGCATCAGAACCACTGGACTTCCTTATGGCAAACGTGGAGTCAAGAACGCTCAACCGACCCATGATACACATCACCATAGGAACCGCCACCGGAACTCTCTTTATCGGCATGAGAGCCAATATAGACGCTTCGGTGTCTGTCACATCCTACGTCAACGTTCAGTATTAGTCTAGCGAAATGGAAATACCTATCCTTTTTTATGAACTAGGTGGTTCTTCGTGTTGTAAATGTTATGTGAACGGACTTTGATTCGTTCACTTTCATTCTCCATTGCTTCAGCCGTTTCTCTATTAAGTGTAGGTTTCTTGGAATAAATTTGTAGCAGTTTGGGGATCTTCTGCACGCGAGGACTGCAGTATCGTCTGAGAGTATTCGCATTTCGGTGTAGTAGGTACGTATTTGGGATATGGGCGGTGAATAATAGATATAGGACGGGCCCAAAACACTGCCTTGGGGGACCCCAGCGCAAATAGGTTGTAATTCTAAAGTTTTATTACCGAATTTTATTTGGAAGTAGCGGTTAGAGAAAGAACTGGAGCAGAAGTTCGAACTGGTGTGGGAGCAATGCTTTAAGTTTAGCTAGCAACCCTTTGTGCCACACTTTATCAAAAGCTTGTCGAACATCTAGGAAGGCTGAAATGCAGTACTTTTTGTTGCTTAGTGATTTCTGAATAATGCCCGATAGTCGATGGCACTGCTGCATAGTAGAGTAGTTTCGTCTAAATTTTGCAAATACTAAACTGGAACAGTGACGCAAATTCAAATAAAATGTATAATATACGTCCTGACCTCCTTACATACCTAACTCTCAATGTACCTTAAATCGTGATAGTTTTGACGCTTGTGATAGGTATAAAAGGAGCACTGTCATCTACCAATAGATAACTGAAAAACGAAAAAAGTAAAAAAGGACTTTTCATCAACGTTTTAAATCATTCCTAAAATCAACATATTAGGCCCAATTTAAAATCATTGATTAAATTTAGTGAAAGTCTACAAGCTTTTTATTATTTGTAAGTTAAAGTACCTAGATTAATAAGATTATACAAAAGGCTTGAAATTGCCAGAAAACATCTTTCCTAATGCGTCAAGTAGATACGTTTCACTGTATGTATAAGTTTTATTATTAAAACTTAAGTCTCCATTTTCACTCTACTCCTTTTTTTATCTACGTAGTTATATAATATTTAACAAAAGAAGCGCATAAAACGAACGTAAACTAACGACAAAGGAAAAACTGTTTTTCTTAGGCAAATAAAACAGTGCTCTCTTCCCAGGTAATATTCGACAGTAATTTAAACTTGCAAAAGCTTTTACTCACTTTCGGTTCCAATGGCATGACGACGTTCAGCAATGAATGCCCTCTCGAGAATCTGAATATACGTCGCCCTTTTTTCATTTTTAAATTAAGTCGAGCGGAATAGTCTCGAAGTACTAATTATTGGTTAAATATATATTTCTTTTATTTGAAGGTTAAAAATATCATCACCAAAATCACACTGTGAAATGGAAATTAATCGGACATCAAAGAGGTTATTAGAAATAATAGCGGCGGAAAGCAACGAACTTTTTAAGAAGTCTCTTTTGAAGTATTTGTGGCTGCTATTTATAAAATAAGCTACACTAAACCATTGTTTAAATACTTTAAATAATGACTAAACCAACTTTTACTTGTAATTACTTTTTTAGCGGAAAACTAATCTTAATATTTGAGTCTTTGTTTACTTGAACGAAACCAAAACGAGCATTTATACAGGAAATTGTGTCATTATTACAGCATACATTTGTCTTTACTGGGAAGGAACACAGAATCAAAAACTGTATGGAAAGGTTTTCAGTTTGAATGTTTCCTCCAGTACCTACCCTCTCCTCTATCTAAATGCTATATTCTCAACAATGACTAATTAAATATCGTTGAAATTTTGGTTACCACCGTTGTGACATAATACACCCTAGATCTTCTCTAGTCCAGTCAAATTAGCTCTAAAAGTAGTATAAACTGAATGTTGTCATTTCACTGAACGAAACCCAGCGTATTCTATGTAAAAAAAATCCACTGAACCGAAAATCATAATCCCCCTGGCCGGAAGCGTATTGGCATTCTGTACTATTATTCAGAGCAGCTCTGGTCTGATTCGCAGTATACTATGACTTCACGTTATGCGCAAATTGATAATACATTATGTACTGCGATTCAGAGCACCGATATGGTTTAGACTTTAGAGTTTTGAAACGCTGTATGTAATGGCTTTCTACAAAGTGCGTGTACCTTAGCCAAATTATACTGCGATTCAGAAAGAATGTCAAATCTTGCGGGAGAAAAGTTTGGTATCTCTAAACTCTTGTGGATTGTGTGTAATCAAGGTTCTCAAACTGCACTAAAATGAACTATAAAGAGGTTTTAGTGGAAATGTGCAACGAGAATACGTTTTCAATGATCGAATATTTGGAACTAGTAGAACATGAATTTAAAGCGAAACTTCGACTTAAAAACGGGGTGAAGATATTAACAGGGTTTGGCGCGACAAGTGCTTAGCTTGTTTTAGTAATAAATCAAACACTAAACCGAGCACTAAACCATATCGGTGCTCTGAATCGCAGTATATAATGTATTATCAAATTGCGCATAACGTGAAGCCATAGTATACTGCGAATCAGACCAGAGGTGCTCTGAATAATAGTACAGAATGCCAATACGCTGGCCGGAAACGCCCGGAACATATTGTTATAAACAAAAAACGAAGAAAAAATTGGAAAATGTGTTTTTTCACATTTGATTTCGAATATCTCGTTAACTATTGCTCTGAGGGAAAAAATGAATAGAAATGAACTTGTTTAGAATAAAATTTTCTATGAGATACAGTTGGTGTGGAACACTCATTTTCAACTGTTATTGATTTTTATGGAAAAATGTAAAAAAGTAATCTCGAAAATTAACACTTTGTTATTACTAAGTAAAATTCATCCGATCTTTTTGAAAATCCGTTTTTAGTAACTTCTTTTGATAGCAAAACAATATGACAAACCAGATTACCGTGGGTTTCATACTCATTGATTAATTAAATAAACAAATAGAAAAAGGGATGCTTTGTCATTCAAACTGGGAGAGTACAAAAGTGTTCTCAATTTTTTATACATAGTTTAACCTTTAAACAATCTTTTCCAATAATTGTCTCGAAGATTCTTGCAAATCGACGGACTGTGCATGCACGATTTTCAAGTTTGAGTAAAGATAAAAAGCTAAACGTTTGCCCACATCAAATAGCCGGATCCATCTTGACTATTTACATAATGATATCGTATTTATTAATATCATTTTACTAATGTAAATGCAGATTGTTGTCCTCCTAAGATAATAGGTTCTCATTCAATATTCCATGCATGTTTGGGGTAAATAATTCCATCCACCATGTGACATTAAGTTATGATTTGAATAACATTTCAATCTTTGGTCCTTGTTCAAACTGAATTTCTCATTGCTCACTGTTCTTTAAGTAGTTGTGATTACATATATTATTAAGGATGCTCAGATCCTTTATAGTTTTGTATTGTCGTCCGTCCGTCCGTGTGCGCTATAACTTTTAAAAGGACCGATTGTGTTGAAATTTAGTATACGGGTACTTTGGACATTAAGGACGGACGCTATTCGTTTTCGAGAAACTGGTGCTAGGCAACAGATTTTCATTACCTTAACAACCCAAATTTACTCGGTAAAATACAAACCTCTTGTGCAATTATAAGTGATAAAAAATAAATCTGCTACGAACCTATACTTTAATAATCGCACCCATGGAAACTTGGCTTCTTTAGTCCTTGCTGCAGCATGAAAAAGATTGTAATAATACTATAAATTTTAAATACGTTTATTACGGACGAGAATTAAGAAAATCGATACTATGCAGGATATCACGAATTAATTCTACTTGCAAAATATCCAACACATCAGAATAGCTTCTATTATTCCTGAATCCGTTTTCCATTCCATTATTTTCTTGTTGGTCATTAGGAAACACAAATTTTACAAACGTTATAATGGCCATAGCCTTTATTGCGTTACGATCCATTCTAAGCATTGGAAAGGGAATCGGTTCATTCAAACGATCGTTACTTATTATTTCGTCCGTTTGGGATGCCTGCGTAAAATCTGCCATTTTTAGTTTAGATTACAAAACTGACGTTTAGTTGTGGTGCTATTGTTTTTGTTTTGCTTCAGTATAGGTGGCTATTGTTTCACGTTGGACGCAAATGTAGATGTAGATAATTTACTTCCCTATTTTAAATTTCGATCCTTTCTGATTCAAATTCCTTAGGAAAAAAACCTATCGAGATTTATTAGAATTCATCGATAACGGAGTGTCGGACGATGAAGAATTTAAGATAGGAAGAATGATAGATTGGCTTGGATCACAGGAGGCGACAAAGATTTTGTGGAAAATTGTAGAGGAGGCATGATAATGGCATCGGCGTATAGAATCTATAAAATGACATTTAATGGAATATTCAAAAGAGAAATAAAAGGGAAGAGGAAGTTGCTGGAATTGGTGGAAAAGGAATTGTAAAAAAGGGCGGAAAGGTGTTTGTGTTTTTTACGGACTTGGAGGCAGCGTTTGACAAAGTTGAGTGGAAAGGGAAAATGTGTGGAAAATGATAGAAGGTGGGAAAATAGGCAAGAAGCTAAAGGAAAGAAATTATATGAAGAGACAAGATTCAGAGTAAGAATAGAAGGGAAGGCGTCTGAAGTGTGTTGGACATGTAAAGGAGAATGATATGGTCATTAGCATACGCAGACGACGCAGTGATAATGGCAACAGAGGTAGAATAAATAAAGGAAATGTTGGGAAGGGTGGAGAGGGAAAGAATTAGAGTTACATGTAGAAAAGTCTAAGATGATTTGGGAAGGAGAGAAGAAGTAAAAGACAGATAGAATGGAAATGGAGGGAGGAAAAATAGAAGAGATTCATGTTTAGGGTACTAAATGCAAACGAATAATAGAGCAAATGCGCAAATAAAATAACTAAGAAAAAAGGGGTGATAAGTAAGTGTGGGAAATTATAACAAAGAGGAATTTCGAGAATGACTTCAGAACTGGCAAATACCTGTTCGATGCAATGGTGAATGTGAGGAACTGGAAAGAATACAAAATAGTATATTAAGAGACAAGTGTACAGCGTGGCCAAATAAGAATGCGAGGTACTGTATCTGGGAACCTGTCCATCGTAGAGGCTTGCGGTTCAAAAATTATTACTAAAACGGCCACGAGAAAAACCTGGAAAATATTTTTAAGTTTCTGAAATGGCCGCTGCAATCTGGAATCTAAAAATGTGATTTTTCTGTGAATTCCACTACATTAACCTAACAAAAAAATGTCCGGTCTTTGAAGTCGACGATAATGTGAACCTTTTTTGTTTGACAATTTTTCCTGTATCTCTAAAAATGAAGTGGTGGGGAGTATCTAAAGTTTTCCGTAAAAAACACCCTGTATCTTCGAAACGACTGAGCCGATTTTAACAAACTCGGGTTAATTGAAAAGAGTTATTCATCGGCTACAAATATTATAATATTTGAAGTTTTGTTAGTTTCACATATCGCCGCCTCGGGGCTTTTTTCGACATTCCGACAGAAATGCTTAATTTTCTTAAAAAAATTAAATGCGTTGGTTGATTTTTTTTTCATAAAAAAATAGCAAAATGATGCCTAAACAAGCTCGCGAAAACCGCATCTCGATATCTTGTTCCTAACCTAAAATTTAGGCCAAAGAAAACCTTCAAAATTTTATTTTTTAAGCTCAGCCGTTTCGAAGATACAGGGTGTTCTTTACGGAAACCTTTGAATACCCCCCACCACTTCATTTTTAAAGATACAGGAAAAATTGTCAAACAAAAATTGTTCAGATTAACGTCAACTTCAAAGACCGGATTTTTTTGTTAGGTTAATATGGTGGAATTCACAGAAACATCACTTTTTTAGATCCCAGTTTGCAGTTACGCCCCCTAGCGGTGATTTCAGAAACTTACAAATATTTTCCAGGTTTTGCTCGTGGCCGTTTTAGTAACAAATTTTTTACCGCAAGCCTCTACGATGGATAGATTCTCAGATACAGTACCTCGCATTCTTAGTTGGCCACCCTGTATAATCAAGTCCTTAAAGCATGCGCAACGAGTTTAATGGCACGTCGCGCAGCGAAGTACATTTAAACGTTGCAAGTTTAAACACTTAAAGGTGAAAGTAGGTAAGATGTTTGCATATCTTAAGGGGTATTTGGCTTTGTATAGTAAGAATTGAACATGCAGTGACATTCATGTAGAAGTAGACATAGGGATTCCTATAGGAATTTTCTATGCTACTTTTACATGATAAAAAGTCTCCTGAAAGACTCCTAATTTTATGCAACCAAAATAACTTCTTGAAACAAATAAAGATCTGGCTGCCATATTAATTACTAATTTGAATATTGTTGCTTTACCTTCACAGCAAATAAATGTCTTAAGCTCCTTTAACTGTTATCGGCACTATACCAATTGGAAATATCAACTTTTTCTGTAGTTGAATACATCGCACACGAACCGAAATTAGAATCGGGAAGTCAAATTAAATAGTATGACAGGTAGATCCTTATTTGTTGTAGGTAGTTACTTTGGTTGCATAAAATTAGGCGTCTTTCAGAAGACTTTTTATCATGTAAAAGTAGACATAGGAAATCCCTATGTATACTTCTACATGAATATCACTGTAGAAGATTTGTATATTCAGAGTTAAGACTACGCTCTGTATGCTATTAGCATTTTGACGATTTTCGTAAATATAACCCAGTTTCACTATTTTTATAATATTCTCCCTCACTATAACTCATATACTGTCAATCCTTCGACATTTTAGCATTGAACCTTTACTTAGGTACTTTAATTTAATTTTTATTTAATGAAGTCATTAGTTTAGGATATACTTGAGGAAACAACTGACAATGTACTTTTAAACGGATTCACAATTTAAACGGCCAATTTGTCCCAAATTTTCTCTAAATCGCCATCCGTATATGTGTATAATACAGTTGGCCTCTATTTAATTATTCAAATCGCTAACTGCTATTATGAAGTAACCCTTTATTATTCTCCAAACGTACCCTAATGCATAGGAAATTATATATAGAGTGCTGGGTGTATTTTAAATCCTCAGACTCCTGAGGTTTGCTATTTAGCAACTGATGGAATTATTGCCTACCTGAAATTACCTACCTACTATTCAATAGTTTGTGCTGAATATAGTTTCTCAAAAAACATGAATTTACTTGCATCGCGTAAGTGTATATTTTATTATAATATTCAAACCGCCGCTGTTTATTTAATAGGGTAGGTAGGCATTTTCCGGAATCCCTAATAAAAATAAGCAAGCAATTTACTTCTTCAACTTCAATATTTTCCAAAGTACATGTTATTTACTGTTTCAATTATGACTCAATCGAGTGTGCAAATCTAAATGGATCGTAACGGTAGACGTTGAAAAATCATTACATGCGTGGGTATCCATGTCGTTACTGGGTATATAAAGATGGAGCAATTAAAGTTTTTCGGTTGTGACCTTTTAGGTCAAGTAGGTATGTTACGCAAAACTACATCGACAATTACAGAACAGCGATATGTTTATTATTTATTAGAAAAATGAACACGTAGGATGAGATGCCTTTATAAGAGCACCGTTGACATGAAGTTATTAAGGATCCTCAGACCCTTTACAGTTTTGTATGGTTGCCCGTCTTTCTGTCCGCCCGTACGCCTACGTGTTCGCTATTATAGTTCTTAATTAAGATCCCTAGGTACTTTTTATGGCTTTTAATTGTAGTCCATCCGCCCGTCTGTCCGTTCGTGTGCGGTAAACCATATTGATTTTCAGGAAACTGCTTCAACAGAAACAAAAGTTCGAGTGAATCGGGAAGAAGAAAAATGGATTCAATCTTGGATTCAATATAATACATATCAACATATTGAATTCCCTTCCAAGCTACACAGTTCCGTATAAAAAGTGTCAGTAGTTAACGACTTGCCCGGCATAATGCTACACTTCTCTTCTTGCATTCATACATACGCACGATTTCGGCGTTCTCAGTAAAAAAAGTTTAAAAATAATTATAATTCGGCGAGTTTAAATAAAGAATATATTTCTATGGTTAAACAAAATTGTCATCTTTATAATCAAGATTTTTAAATTACCACAGGGATAAACGTAGCGTTAAACATGGGATCTGGTCCGGGTGTTAATGGGTAATAAATTTATATAACTGATAAGTACGCTATAAAAGCTCTAATATTTAGCAAGCTTTCTCTAATCACAGTATAGTAGTTCAGTTTAATAAAAATACCGATAAATTTGTCGTAAAGTGGAGACCTTCATATTAAATTTTTGCTTTATAGAACCCATTACGAAATTTATAGACATTCTTAGAAAATGGGGATGTTTTATTAACCTTAACTATCAAGATAATTTACTCCACCAGTACACATTCTAATAAAATAATAAGCGTTGTCAGCGATAGGAAGAAATTTGGAAATTTTTCTCAAATGGGAAACGACCCTATTTCACAGTCTATTTTATAGACACCTAATATAAACGATCGAAATTTGACCACTTGATAGCTTAGTTTTATAGTTGATTAAGGGTTGCCGTACCTATAGTTACAGATCTAAATCTTCTCTACCTCCATAAATAATACGCTGTTACAATTTCAACTGTTCAACAACTGGAAGCAATGTACCTACCTAGTCTTGCAATTTTATAGAAATAATTAGCCCAAAAGTAGGAGCAACTTTATACGAAAATCTCAGCAAACAAAATAGGATTCCAAGTACTCAAATACACAAGAGAAAACAAAACAAGCCAAGTAAGAAACTTGCTGTACATAGAGCTATGTTTGAAAAGCTCAAGTAAAGCTATAAAGTTCTAGTGGCTACAAAAAGGAATTTACCTTTTTTTCTTTCAGTGTTTGTAGGTTCTCTTCTTTCGGAAAGTCGTATGATTAGATATGACACAATCTTGCTGAATTCTATAAAACACAAGAAAAACAACATGCCGGTATGCCGGTATTTGACGATTACAGCCCATAACCTAAACATTTGTATTATTTTAAATGAATAATTGCTACTGGTAATGCTATTGGTGTAATTTCATTTACGTAAAAATACTTTACTATGAAGATTCTCTACCCGCCAATTCCGTTTTTTAACTTTTTTTAACAATGAAAGAAAAAAATAATCAACTAAAGTATAATTAATTATTAAATTGAAAATTAACTAAGCCTGTGATTAAAATACGAAAATAATTAATTTTATTAGTGTTCTTTGATCCACTATGATTAAAAAGGCAATTAAAAACTCTGTAATCGTGTAAAAATCCCTTACGGCGTCGATTTAACAAAAGAAAGTTTTATGTCTCAGTAATAAAGATCATCTTGAATCATCTAAAGGCTGACGCGCACTTAGGCCCGGCGTAGCGCGGCGCGGCAAAGCGGCTTTTGCGCTATCATTGATTTAATATGCCGATACGACGGAACGCTTGCCTATTTAAATCAATGCGAAAAAGGTGCTTCACCGCGGCGCGCCAAGCGAACCGTAGGTGCGTGTTGGCCTTAATAAATACGCACATGATTTTGATTAAATATATTAATAATACAAACGCGATCAAGTTCCATTTTTCTTTACACGTTCTTCTATACGAAATATTGGTTTGACACTTTTCACTGCCTATTTCGTGATCACGTGCCCCTGCTGAATTTGATTCGTATCATTGGATAAGTAATTATTACTTATTCAATGTGCCTAGAGATCTAGAGATTTTACCTTTACCACATAATGAATTACTGATACATTTCCCCTGTGGAGATATACAACTCCTCAATGCTAAATAAAGTGTCAATACAACCAAATGAATAGTAACAGTGAAATACAAATAAAATTCTCAAACACTGAAAAAAATAACCAAAATCCTTTGCTTGGATCATCTGACTATCGTCAATGAATGAAATACAATATACAATGGTTTTATACAAATGGTTCTGATAAATCGATTTCTTCAGGAATATTAAAGTTACTTTAAGCAAAATCAATATGCAAATTTCAAAAAATGCGACCACAAACTTATAAACTGAAAAAATACCTTGTCTAACACGGCTTTCTTTCCAATCCTAGGTTGGGTCTTAGCCAGGATTTTACCCACCACCACCACCACACCACCGCAAGGATGTTGTCCGGGCTAGCTGCTTTATTTATCGGCAGCAGCCGTCATTAGCACTTCGGTTCCTGCCCTTGGTTGCTCACCATCAAGCAGTCATGGATAGGGAAAAGTATCTCTTAGGGTCGAAAGTTGCCTTATTTCATCTCACCATCGCCGTTCTTGCCCTAACCTTACAAGACACTATCTCGTACGCCTTCCCCCAGATGTCTTTGTCTAGTTCGTCGCACATCCCGGTTCGTAATTTCTGTTGGTTGCTGGGAATCTCGTAGGTCCACCAGTACAGCCCTGCTGATCCATTCTTCTTCTCCAGAGGCATCTTCTTGTGACGAAAGGATGATGTAACATGCCGGTCGTTTGGGGGTTTCCATCTCGTATCACTTGCTAGATTGTCAAGCGCCACGAGACCTAGTTTTTTAGGTTTCCAGGCTCTTCTTTCTTGGTCTTCCTCGAACTTCCACAAAATATAAGGGTGGTCACTTACAGACTGGTCCTCCAAAACCTTCCAATCCTTCACATGGTCCTTGTATCTGTTTGTAACAAAAGTCACGTCGATAACGGACTTCCGCGCTCCCTGTTCAAAAGTTGATTTACCACGATCAGGTCGTTGCGTTGACGTATAACGCAAACAAGCGCAACCTGGATTCCACCAAGTGCGTTAACCGCTAGTTAGTAAAATGGTAATTCGGTCAACATTTTTCGATTGTCTTTCCACCAAGCACGTTAGAGTTGTTTTTTGATGGTCAAGAATATGCTGTATCTTTCAAAAGATTCAAAGCGTGCATTAGCATTATATTTAACGTTGAGAGAACTACAACATATACATCGATCTTATACATCAGCCAATAATCGAGTGCGGAGAATATCATGGCTTATGTAGTGAGCTTGAAAATAAAATTATTCCAAACGATATTTCCAATACTCTACAATGACAAAAGTCCAGTTCTACTGCACTTAGAACGCGTAATTTTTTAGTATACCTGAATCACAATATCCGTTTTAAACACTCAAATGCGTGCGAAAAATGGCCTTTAAAACACACGTGCTTTAAAGTTGCTAAGTAATGATACTTCAAGTATGACTTTTGTAACTGTCATCTGGGTGAAATAAAAAATCCTCTTAGGTCGCTTTCTGTAAATGCAGAACATTGCTTTGGCTTGTACCTATCCTTTGGTTGAAGCTTTCACAAACGCGCGTCATTTAGGGTATGCTTCCAAATCTGTTCCACTTTTTAATCGCAGCATTGTTTGAAGTTTTGAATGAATGCACCAAAGAAGATTTAGATACCTTTGACATTTCCTTCATATATGCCAGCATTATCGATGCATTTAAGACTTTATTCGTAAGTAACTTCCTATTCATCCATGGAAACCACTTTTCATATTCTTTATAATAGGCTTTGCTGGATTTGGATTTTACACGTAACAAGGTTTGTTTAGATTTTACAACAAGCGATTTAATGGACGTTGTATTATGTTTTTCAACGGAAATCGTTTTATTCACAAAGACAATGATTTTTATAAGCAAACGTCAGGTGACATTTCCATGGCAATCATAAAATTACGAACACCCAGCCCACATAATTAGACATGTATTCGAGTATAACGTCAATATGATTTCATTGTATTTCCTATTTTTAAATTATACTGCAGGTATAATATAAAATACTATAAGATACACGTGTATAATTGGTCTTTAAAGCACTTACAACGTTAAAAGCACTCCGCTTCGCGTCGTGCCATTAAACTCGTTGCGCGTGCTTTGAATACATATACACATACACATCGTTCGCTCTCGACCTTCACGACATACTTTTCTCATGTCAAAGGCTGGTAGCTGCACCAGAATAGCAAGGGGTCTATTTGAAGACCCTATGGAATACTCCGTCGCTCCACGTATCACGAAAGATATGAAAATGTCTTGAATTGCCGAAGAGGTAGTGCTTAAAAAATTGCATGCGACACTAGGGTAAACTATTGCTACTCAGATACACAAATTTCCCAGTTGCACCTTTATCCAGTTGTCATTCTGCCACTGTTTACAAGTAGCACAGACAATGCTTACTATATTGTTTGGTAGCGGGAAACCGATTTTTAAAAGCGAACTCATGTTGGAAAGATCATCGCATGGGAAAAAGTACGTTAGATGACAATTCTCTTTCCAATACGGTATTATATCATCATTTTAGGTTTTTATCCCTTCCATTGAATGCCAGTTTCAAGGATTATAATATGGAAAATTCATCTTGAGTTTGTTGAGAGGAGTTTTGCATAATTTAGTCAATAATAAAGTATTCGAGCTTTAGAATTACTTTGTACGTAATATTTTCCTTTACGTTTGCGTAGGGGTTTTCCTTCGAGTGTGATTACGTATACTACGGCTTTATTATATATATGAGAAAACCTTAAGATAGTAGTTTGGTGAAGTTCCTCTCCGTGAAAAGGGAAACAGTTACGTTTTAAATATGAATTTTACAATCGATTCCACAAGCCTCGTATTAGAAGTTTCCTTGCGGATAATGGCGCTTATCGGATTCCCTAGAAATTTGCATTGAGTATGTGGTAACGTATATTGAAGTAATTCGAATACATTTGAATGATTTAAAAGTCAAAATCGAAATTTCACATCTTTCGTGCGTCCAGAGAATCGTACCTACGCAAACGAATAATCACCCTTATAATGAACAATTTAATTTCATTTAGATTAATGCCCTTGGTGTAGAAAAACATAAATTTTCGGATTAATGCAACATAAAACCCCCAACTTGTACATAACGCGATAAAATTTAGCCGTTGCTTAAATTTTACATGAAAGTATCTGTTAAATCCGCTGTGCATTTACTCCCCATTTTTTGAGGTAAACGACCTTTTATGCGTTATCGCTATATTGATTTGACTAATTTTGGTCTTATTTGTTGTATCGCCTTGTGTTTACGTTATCGAAAACGAGTTTGCTTGTTACTTATTCAGATCTAAGATATAAACTGTAGAATTTTCAGTTTGCCTGCAGAATTATTGAGTAACAAAATTATACTTATGCGCAACTTTATTGGAAGTTTCCCAATTAATAATTAAGTACATTTCGGAAGCGTATGAGGTAAACGTGACGCTAGTTAGGTTTACCATACTACAAACTTATCGGGCTAAATATTAATGCAAGTTTAATATTGCTACCAATTCGCAACGCTAATCTACACCCACATCCCCTACACACGACGATGCCCTAAGTTCCAAAAAACATGATTACCTAGCAAACAGATTTCAGAATATTGAGATTCTCAAAGATAGAGACACCAAAGTACACTTGATGTGTATCAGAGAGAGAGCATATCTTTCGGTCGGGGGAACACAGCTTATCACTGAAATTTTTTATGCATTGCTGATTATGGACAATTATATGAGATATAACTAGCTGAACCCGCGAACTTTATATCGCCTGTGGGAAATCTCGTTTCTTTATATGGGACGTATGGCATTTCTGTGTATGGGACATACGTTCGGTTTCGGCTGCTGCGCCAACTCACCTCGCACATATAGCGAACTATGCAGAGTGTTACATGACCGCCTGTAAAAAAATTGGGTGATAGAGGGGACCAAGACAATCATTTTTTCCAAATAAACCGAGGGTCCAACTTGTTTCGTTTGGGAGTCACCCCCAAAGAATTGGTGAAATTTGGATTTCTTCTTTATTTTTTTCCCAGCAACCATAAGAGTTACAAAGATGGGTACGTCTTTGAATAGGTTTTCGGGTATGCCGTATCCGATTTTGAAAATTTTTACCACGAATGGGCGCACCTCTACTTGTGAGTGCGAAAAAAATTCTGATTTCGACGAAATTTAGTATCTGGGGGTTTTTGAACATGAAAATGACGAATTTGGAATTAGTTTTTGAAAATTCGAAAAAAAAGTTCCACTGCAATTCTTGACCGAATAAGGAAAATGGAGAGAATTCCGCGAAATTTGTTGTGTACATACTTGAGTTAAGGAACAAAATTGTCGAACAGTTTTTTAAAATCACTTTTCAAACAAAAGTAATACTTATTTGGAGATTGGGCTAAACATTCTGGTACCCATAGGGACGTAAAGCTCAAACGAATCTTGTTTTGACCCTTGGTTTTACTAGGAACACATTTTTTAACGTACGATTTTCGGTGTGCGTCACGAGTTAGTTTCAGGGAAAACTTAACTTGTTGTTATTTCGAAGGCGATAGACGCGGCGGCTGGTGTTGCCTTTTTACTACTGACGAAAGCTTTCACAGCGTTGTACAAATAAGTTCAACGAAACTGGCATGTTGCTTCTTAACAGACACGCTCATTGTTATGATGGTTGTTACAGACGAAATTCATGATATTCCACAGAAAGCAATGCTAAAGCAGCATAGAAAAATGTGTAGATGAAAAGACGTCGCCTTCTGGGCATACATGTATAGACTACCTTCTCATAAATACCTGCCATAATTTTGGTTTTGGTTTTAATCTATTTGCCAATGTTGGCGAGACTTACATCTATAAATAGTTATTTATTGTACAAGACCATATGGGATTATAACCATTGAGTAACAGTAAGGTTTATTTTCCTTGACAGACCGCTTTACGTTTAACGTTTTGTGAACGTGAAAACATATTAAAGAAAAGACGATCTTTTTCTCTTTGTGAGCATGAGTAAAGCACTCAGATCACTTTTGAAGTGATTTTGACGGACGATTAACCTCATCAGATTGTGTATTCCTTTGTTTTTAGTTTATCCCTCATTACTGTTAAGTCTACGTTTGATCGTTAAAACTCCAATTTAATACATGCTACATAACGTTCGAAGTTCTTATTAAACAATTCTTTTCAATTTATACTTTATACGAGTAGAAATTTAATTAACTTCTTCAAAACTTTCCTTTCGAGAGTATAAAATTTTTGTTTAAAACATATTTTCAATAAGCATTTTTAGATGTTATTAATTCAAAATATTAATTAAAATCCCGTACCCTTAAACAATTTCTCTAATTTCTTCATATAATTAGATTTTATGCTTTATTAATCAAATGCTATACAAAATTGAGAGTAATTGGGATTTTTTATTTTAAACCTTTACAAGTACATCAAGAACCATTTAAAATTGTTTCCGTTACCTCCTCGTTATTTTATAAATCTTAAGTTAGATTCAATTTCTAATCTTTAATAGTTAAATTGCTGTTCACTTAAAAAAAATGTAAAGTATATACAGCAGGAATAACGTATATGTATTTTAATCTTCAAACGATTTCAAAACTAAAGTGTACTCTCGAGATGAATTCACGCATTTTAGTGCCTCAGTATCGATCCTTTAAAGATGTAATTACAGTCTTGACCCCATACAAAAGTTACACAAAATGATGATTTAATATCTACCACTACTCCACTTCTTTATGCTTAGTTATTCCCGAACGAATAGACTTAGAAGGACGCCAATCAAGTAAGCCCAATGAAAGTAAATTTCGAGAACTGATAAGAACTGCTCAAGTTTTAAGCAATTTATGCAAGTTCAGGAAAAATTCTTGTCCCTACCTAATTGTATCGTAACAATACCCAATAGGTACTATAAACAGTAAGTAATGAAACATTCTTCCAATTACGATTGCGAATTCGACGAATAAACCGTGTTTTATCAAATAGATTCATTCCGCTTGCATTTAAAGCAGTGTTACTTTATTATTTAAAAAAATCGGAAATCTAAATGTACGTAACTCTTTACTAAGACTTTAGTGTGGGTTTTCTGCTACCCTCCACAAACGTAATGTTGCTGCCTTTAGAGATTTTCACGTCGGTCTGTAAAATGGAATTAATAGACCAGAACAGTGGACCTTTATCTTGTAATTTCATAGGAGAGCCGTATGAGTTGTGAGGGTCAAAGTTTTGGCTCGTCCTAAATTTAAGGAGTTTCTTAAACAAATTGTTGTACCAAACTGTTGCTACAGTCGAAAACTAGGGTCCGTAAATCGTCTAACTCGGCCATGTGATTTACAGTGGTAATAAATGGATGAAAAAGCAGAAAACTCTCAACCACTTGTGGCATGACCACACAATTCTGAATCCAATTAGTAGGAAAGATAGAAATGGAGCCAAACGAATGTTAATCCTAGAATCGCAAATCTGTTCCCAGGAGACAGTTATTAAAATTTAATTCCCCCCTCATTTTCTAACTTTGAGTAAATATTTGCCCGCATTGTGTTGACAACTTATGGTGACAACCTTATTTTTTGCGAGATGGAGAGCGATTCTTTATTGTAAACGCCAATTAGTTTCCAATCTATATTGAATTCTGCATAACCTCAGAAAATGAAGTTTCCACTTTAACACTGTGTAACATTGTAAAATATTCTTCTACTTCCCTACAATGGCGTTGTGACTAATTGAATGGGTCACAAATCAGCGCACTGAACAATGTATAATTACCCATCCCAAAATGTCTCTTGCATGTATTTGCATTTCTATAATTTAATTTCAGTGGCAAGTGTTTAGGACATCATGACATGTCTTGCTCTGGAAACCAATCACGGTGGCACTGCCATAAATTTTAAACGCTGTTTGTTGTGTAGATTTCCCTGTTTCTAGAATTATAATATTTCACACACATGTATTTCTATAGGTAATTTTAATTAAATCAATCCACCTACAAGCGGTCCATGAACTGTATACGATATAATATGCTACGGTTTCCTGGTCTTAATTAGTTTTACGTAAATTTTAATTAGTTTCCATAACACTGGACTAAATTAAACGATAAAAGTATGTTATATATATTACCTCAAGTTTGGTATTATGTAATTTCATTAGAAATTATGTTGACCATCAGTTACTGTCACAAAACATTTATGTGACACAGTGGCGTCGCTAGAGTACGATGCGCCGGGTAGCAAAACAATTAATGCGCCTTTCTCCAAAACTAAAAAATAAAGATAACTCGCATACACATGCAGGTGCAGGGCAATAATGATAACGTTCAATGCTTCGCATCGCATCCTTGCACGTGCACCTCGCATGACTTCATTTAGTTGAAAATGTGATATTGTCAAGTTTCGAGATACAATAGGCCTTTATGTTAAATAAAGGTTTTTCTTTTATACATAAGCTTAGAGGTTTACTGTATCACAGTTAGATAATTAAATTTAAATCTTGTAAGATTATTTTTGTTGACTTTTTGCTACTCTGATTAATCCCAACCGCGATGTAAATGTAAGTAATATAATAAATAAACCAATAAACGATACTAACCGCGGCGCCTTTCGGTACTTGGCGCCGGGTAGCAATTGCAACCCCTACTACCCCGATAGCTACGCCACTGAATTGTGACACATGCATGATTAACGTTCGATTATTGCTCATTGTAAGGGCTGATATTGGTAACCAAGGACACAGGAGAATTGTAGGATTACTTGATCCTTGAATTTTGACAATTAATTTGGAAGTAGTTACTTATTGTATAATTTCCGCCTGAATACGTCCAAATACCCATTAAGTTTTGTTATTTTCGATGATGAAGAAATGTCAAAATCGTGTTGCCCGCAAATAAAAATTATTGATTGTAGATGCAATTTCGGTTGTCTAAATGGCCTAATGCTTTGACGTAGTCATTTTAAGAATATAAATTATGGGAATTGTACGTATGTATTCCCACAACATATTATTTATTTATTCTGGGCTTTATTTTTAAGTGGGCGTGGTTTCAGCCAAGAGCTGGTCTACCAACCCACCCCTTTTACTACCATCTCAATACATTTACAAATATCCATGCCCGAACCCGGATTCGAACCAGGGGCCCTTAGTCGCGGCGGTTGGCTTCCACGCCACTGCCCCACACAGATCGGCTCAATGTTACGAATTACAACCACATGAACTCCGTATGACTTACTTGTAAGACGCTATCCACCCCATAAAAGTTTAAATGGATAGCTTTTATGGCAAAACGGTTCCCCCTACTACCGATTTAGCGCATCTTCTAGAGAATTGGATGTACAAAGGAACATTTTCCCCGTCTGTTCATCAATCCACTCCTACAATTCTTTCCCATTCTATAGTCTGATGTTTCACAATGTATAGGTTTGAAAATGTTACTTCCACGTTCGTTGCGGCTATGATGTTGATTTTTCTTACTGACACATTGAGTTGTAGTTGCTGCTCAGGTTATTAACTCGTTGTATAAAACACCTCTTTTGCTTCGCCTATACCGGGTGGTGCCTAGCGCGACGCAGCATAGGGATTTCAATGGTAATTTCTTTATAGTCAATTACTAGCTCTCCTAATTATTTTAGAGCAAAAGTCTAAATAGGTTTTTTTTAGAGAAAAAAATACTGCATCTGTTCATACTATTACTTATAATTTTCCGTTTTTCAAAACCGTAGAAATCGACAAAATAAAAAGTTTCATTTTACAATAAATCAAATATGCCTTGCAATTACCTAAAAAAACAGCGATCACGTTTAATTATTTGCCTTTGACGTATATTAAATTTATACTTGTTTATAAATTAGTTAAAGAACTGCAAGTGCAATAACGTTCAAAATGTTCGTCAAAACCATCAGGAAAACGACATTACATTCAACGTTTTGGCTGCAGTAGCGGAAAATCCGAATAAAAGTTTAGGAACAAATCTTCTTCAAATCAGATTTTTTTCTTCGATTATGTAGGTACTCTGATTCCGGAAAATGATAAACAAATAGTATCTGATGCAGATGCAGCATACATTCTCTAAAATAACATTACCCTAATTTTAATTTTAATTGCGTCGATTAGTTGAAACAGAATTAAATATGAAAATCGTTCGACGTTAAACAATGATAACTTAAATGGGATGCGCTTGTAGTTTGTTAAAAGGTTCCAAAGCATCACTGATTTATTAAAATATAATTTTTTATTTTGTCGATTTCTACGGTTTTGAAAAATGGAAAATTATAACTAATAGTATGGAACAGATGCAGTATTTTTTTCTCTAAAAAAAACCTATTTAGACTTTTGCTCTAAAATAATTTGGGAGCTAGTAATTGACTATAAATAAAGAAATTACCATTGAAATCCCTATGCTGCGTCGCGCTAGGCACCACCCTGTATAAAGACATGTTATATATTATGTGGTAAATAAATAATGTGGTATTGATACTTATATCCAGAACTTAATTTGGGTATATTTATGACAAGCACAAGAACGCATTTAATTTAATCAAATAAGTTCCGCTTTGATCAAGGTTATTTTATTTCAAAGGTTACCTGGTAACTATGTGGGCGGAAGCGGGAGGGACGGAATGTATACGTCATCGAGAATTCTGACATTGACGTTCAACTTTGTTTGTAGTCGCGCGGGTGCTTATTTTTCTTGAGTTATAGTTTAGTTGTTTAAAATTTGTTGAATTTTGAAGTGCATAAGGACATATTCTAGCTGTAGATATCTGTATGGTGCAATATAAAGACATTTAGTTTGTGAATTTTGTGGGGGTTTTCATAGCCGTGATTGAAAGGTTAGTCCATCAATTATATTGAACTCTGCAAAGTGCAACGCAATTCCTGCTTCGAGTGCACTTCAAGAAACAAAAAGCTCTCCACCTGCAGAACCAGGTCACCTTGCCAGCTCGACCTCGCGCCACACTCCATCAGTCAGAAGACCTGCATCTGGGCTCACCCCAACGACAGACCTCGCCGTGTGCACCTCGGTTACCATTTTGTACATACTATAAATATACATTTTCCATAAAACGCAACAGCTTTTATTTGGCGTCATCCGCTAAAGAATGTTTAGAGTTTTAATTCCCAAAGGCTAGTTATTGGTACATAGGGGTGGTTCCTATTTTGTAGAACGCGGAATTTTATCCATTTCCACCTCTAAAATTAATTTGATTACATTTTCACAAGTCCTCGTGTAATGTAAAACAGCTTACGCACCACACTCATTTTTGCAATACTTTGATTGTTTTCAAAGGTGGAAGTCGATAAACTTCCAAGATTTCCAATATAAGATCCACCCTCAAATACCTATACCCATATAATATACAGAGGCGTTTTCTTTTTAATATTTGTTAAAGACAATTTTTTCATTTTATTATTTTGAATGAAACTATATCTTAGCAGGCGCCATTGTTAAATACTGGCTAACATAAAAGATTAAATTGCTTAAAGATACGCATTAATCATAAAAATCCACCCGACTGTCCTCTGAAGTTGATTATTAATGAGAAGACGCAACGTTATTGTGCGCCATATCCGTCATAAATGCCTAAACTGTATAAACTAATCCATTACTGAAATGTAACTTTCTTTAAATAAAATGCCATGAAGTCCATTAGTAGTAACGTTTAAGTGGCCTTTCAGAATTACTTTCGCAAAACGGATACACGCTCTACCCTATCACGTATGTTTGCTGTAGCTGTATGCGTTTTAGGTGTAAGGAAGAACGACATTCGATACAATGTAAATTGCGAGTGCAAGAATATGTCAGTTGCAATTTATGTGTAAATAAAATATAGTCGGAGGAAATAAGAATTTACGTCTTTGAAATTGCTTTCTTTGTAAATATGCTCAGAGATTCAAAGTGTGTGACGTGAGTTAAGATGGCACTGTTTTTTCTCAAAACCCGCCGCATAAACGGCTAACTAGCTCAGTATTTAAAAGGATAAGAGATATTTAACAGTTGCTAATTCGGTGGGGCATACAAAATCTTCGTACGCTCCGCCGCAACTATGGTTGAGCACCACCCGATCCTCGTATGAAACTGGGAGGTAGGTGTTGAAAGAAAGCGATAAAATAAAATAGTGGCAACGAAGTAATCCAATAATTTATTTCATTATCATTCAAACAAGCAAACATTTCCTTGCTCCTTAATTTTGAATTTTTGAATTGGATTGTTTTCCGTTTTGAGCAGTTGTAGGTAAAGTTATGTATCTCATTCGTGGGCTAGAGAATATTACAGCAAGTCGTGTATACGACCTCGTCATCTACAATCTTCACGCTCGTAGTGTAATGATGCTTATATCCCACTAATAAGAGAAATAACTAATTAATTAATACAATTTCGAAAAGCAACGATATTCAATGTACAAGAGTAATCAATCTTACCTTTAACGAAGAAATTGCCGGCACAAGAAGACAGCTGTGTTCCGACGCTTGGGGCATTTCACTCTAAAATGAAGAAAAAGAAACAAAAATGTTTCAAAGTCACTAATGGGTGTTGCCGCATAACACAACAGTAAATGATGAGCAACTGGCAAATATAGACCATAGCAGCAACTTCGTTGTATTACGTTAAAAAAACCTGAGTAACTTTACTCGATAATTAAAAGTGGTGCATGTATGATACAAATACTTGTATCCAGATCCACGATCGAATACCTTAATATGGTAGATACAATACTTTCACCCGATTCCTTTTTTAGATGAGACGATCTATAGGTAATAATACTACGGGAACGGTTTATAATTATTTAAATTGAATTATACTCCATATAAAACATTTAGAAAAGTTCCGAAGCGTAATTCAGTAAAATTCAATTAAATCCTCCACAATGAGAAAGTGTCTAGCTAGACTCAATCCAAAACTCAAGACAGAACATCGAGTTAATCGCCAGCATATAATACTTAAAGAATTTGCAATTAAACCGATATTGAATTTGTTAGCGATGAATATAACTACACTTGAACGTGGTCGTCTACAAAACCTGCTCGCAATGAATAAGGAAACGAACGCAGTACGTTCAAATTATCTTAGAGATGTACCAATAAAAATTAGTGAAAAAATCTAAATGAAAAATACTGTGATCTCCAAGTAAATCTAAGAAATTTCATATGATATGATACCTATCCGACATGTCTAACACCTTTTATTGTTCCAGGGAGGGCGAAGCAAAATGCGGCGCCCGAGATCCGCGTCCTCGTGACACCATGACCCATACGACGCCGATGCCGAACGCATCTATCATCTATGCTCCTCACGAGGCTACTTACACTATCACACAGATCGTTTTCATCGGCACGATAGCAATCACGCTGGCGTTCATAACCGTAGTGGGAAACGTCATGGTAATGGTCTCCTTTAAAATCGACAAGCAATTACAGACCATTAGCAATTACTTCTTATTTTCTCTTGCCGTGGCTGATTTTGCAATAGGTCTCATCTCCATGCCATTATTTACAATATCAACATTGTTGGGTTACTGGCCACTGGGACCTTTAATCTGTGATACATGGTTGGCTTTAGATTACTTGGCCAGCAACGCATCAGTACTCAATTTGCTCATTATTAGTTTTGATCGGTATTTTTCGGTTACAAGGCCACTTACTTATCGCGCGAAACGAACTACTAGTAAAGCTGCTTTTATGATAGGGTAAGTTTACACTAACCATTTTGCTTTTATTATTAGGGTAATTGTGCAAATCAACGCTAAACTGGCATTTATCTTAAATAATTTGAGTTAAATTTAGATATACCTACGCTGCAATTTTTAGCACTGGTTTGGGCAATCCGAATTGAACGAAGTTACATGAAACCATTCCCTAGAATAAAATACTGAGCTAGAACTCGTTAACAGAAACGTAAGCACTTAACATGTGTTGGTTGTCTAATTTGTAAATATTTTACTCCATACACTTCATATAATCAACGTATTTACCTTCATTTAGAAGCAGTGTGACAAACAAAAACCATTAATTAACTTCAAGTATCAGTCTTCCCGGTTAGGTACGAAAGAGGCGATATTTGCGATTGGGTGTGAAAACTCCTTTTCTCCTTAAAAAAAACTGGTGAAGTGTGTGCTTCCATTAAAGTGGCGTTCATACTAAAGTCCGTTTGAACACGTTCCGATAATGACATAAGTGCCTCCTTTATAATAAAGATCTTCAATGCACCCTAATGACCCTCTCTACGCAAATCATAGCATGTTATATGGCAACTAGCATTTCCTTGCAAGAGTAGGTATAATCGATTTTATGCTTCACTCAGTAAATAATGGCTAATACATATTCCTTACACTAGAGTAGAGGAATATTTTTTTTGTAATTTCGATATGAAATACGTCAATTTAGTTAATAGGTGCCTTCTCACAAATGCTGCTCAATAGGCAGGTTCGACATTTTTTTATTTTAACTGAAATCGAGAGATTTTATTATTAAAAAACGACCAGAAAAAAATTGGGTGCAAAATATTGATATTTACATTTTGTTATTTAAATCATGGGTCGGTCGGCGCGAAGCAAGAAAACGTACCTGTGCGCGAGACTACCCCGCGCGACGTCAGTAGCCAGAAACATTTGCCGCCGTGCTGGCAAAGTATACGAGTTCACGTAAATTGGGACCGATTTATTTATTGTCTGCACAATGCTGCAAAGTTATCAATAAACTGATTCGCGTAATTTACCCCATGTGAATGTGGAAATGGAGTTTTTGTAGATGAATATTATGTCTACTTTAAGGCCACTGCTCTGAGGTTCATTTAAAATTGCGTAATAGGCTTAGACAAGGCAAGAGAGGGGACCCGTAATACCGCATCCACGGCATGCGTGAATTTGACGCGAATTTCGAGACGACCGCCATATTTTCGGTGGCACTCAAAGCGCGGTGGCAGTGTGAATTTTTTGACATTTCTTCATTATTGATAAAGTTTGTGTGTGCAAAACTGTGTGATATAAACGTGGTGAATTGTTCTGCGTACAACTGTAAAAGTTGCAGTGGTCGTTGTCCGGCAGGAATATCATTTCATAGGCAAGATAAAAAACGGCACGTTGTCTGGTTTGGCTAAATTTAATTAAATCTTCATGGTAGTTAATAAAACACTTTTAAGGTCTTCATTTTCATAATCTTACAATTGTCCTATATTTTTGTGCATCAATAAAATACTGCTTTATACTTCTTTTCATTGATAATTTCTCGATTACAGTAAGCAAGTGATATAACCTGCAAGCGATATTCCAGTGACGGCATGACTATCTAGTTACATGACGTAACAGATATGTACATGTTTGGATGCCTAACCCTTAGGCGACTGATTACTTTGTATGGAGTAGTTTAACTACAGTGTATGTTGCCTTTGTATGCACTTACATGTAGTACGACAGATAGGATTTGGTCTTCAAAAGAGAGAGGTCATCGATCGATGTTCGAAGCAATACACATCGATCGCCGCCACATTCGATAAACACAAGATATCCTGAAGGAAGATCGTTATGATTAAACCCGTTAGGGGAGAAGACATCTCAATTCAATATTATCAGTCGTCATCGTCAACGGTTTGCTACAGTATCAACAGCTTATTACTTAAGTACAAGAAACTGAGGAAGGGGTTTAAAGAAATTCTTTTGAGACACGTTTTGTATTTGTCTTATGCGGCTATCGATTTGGACCTAACTGGTCATCTTCAGATCGAGCGTCATTGATGAAGTGAAATGAATACAACATTTTTTTAACAATGTTATATAGTAGTGGTCAGGAATGACAAATTAATGTACGAAAGAGTGAGGTTGTGTATTAGCATTTTAAAAACGCTGCGTAGAAATGGTTACAATTGATTATCGAAATCAGGGCTCCGTTCGCCTAACGTTCCGTGCGCTGCGTCCAATTTATGGCTTTCATGGACATCACAATCCGTTGTTTAACAAAAAATTTGAGACAAAACTCCTTTTCCACCTTCACATGGTACCCCATGTTTATTTCTGCTAGAATACTTTTTTATAACGCGGGTAAGTGACGTTTTATGTCAAAACGTTCTCTTATGACGTCAAAAAATTTCCACTATAATTCGCTGTTACCCCTGCAGGCAAAAATTTTCGATAAATACCTCGGTTACCATGATAACGTGAGACGAAATTTGCATTTCATTGGTCGAAAATTGTTGGTGTGAAATTTTCATATATAATACCATAAGTAGTCGAAGTATTGTCGAATATTTTTGAGGTGCTGTCACGAATGCTAGTTACGCTGATTAATACCACGAGCGCTTGCGCGAGTGGTATTAAAAAGCGTAACTAGCATGAGTGGAGCAGCAGCTCAAAAATAATCTACAAATACTTCCACTACGAATGGTATTCGGAGGACTATTCAATGAATCAAAAGAAAAATTAAGCATAATTACCCATCCGAATGTATTACTATGACAACAATAAACGTCAAAATAAATTATGGAAGTTGCTTTTCATTTTGCTATTGATTCTATTCGAACTTTTGTGTTCCAAGCTAATTCGTTATGAGTGATTAAATTAAAAGATGTGGTGATAAGTCGGTTGTCGAAATTGATTAACAAACTAAGAAGAATGTTCCGGTTAATACGACAAAATTTCGCGTCATTTCACTGGTGGAAGTTTGACAAATGTCATTGAATAATCGCATTGAATTGTCGCTGAAATACCACACGTGAAATTATCGTAGGTAATTGCACAAGTGCATCAAAATTACCGATAATTTTTTTGAAAGCATGTTGTCTAAAAACTGCATGAGTTTATTTTCATATTTTGGCGAAAGAGCCCGACACCGAAGGTGGAGGGTTCTTTTAACAAAATATGAAAATGACCGAATGCAGTTTTTTACTGACAACATGCTTGAATAAAAAATTATCAGGTCTATTTTGATGCACAAGTGTAATTTAGGGGAATATTTCCCGAACAAGCATTACTTGTCAAACTGAGGTTAACTACTTATAAATTGTCGGTGTATTGTGAAATTGTCCAAAGGAGTTACCAGTTGCCATGGATATGGACAGTGCAATTATCGCAGGGCTCTTTCGCTTTCTACAGTGCAATTATCGCTGTAATTGAGCGATAATTGCACACCTCATATGGCATTTATGACATATGAGGGAAATATTCGGTTAAATTTTTGAGTTGCGTTCTACAGTCATCCGATCACCCTAGAATAGCTATACCTCGTTTATCCGGGGAGTAGCTCATTTGTACGCATATTAGTTCAGTTTGTGCTGACATTTGTACTGATAACAGAATTTTTTGTGATTTGTGTATTGATTTCGCGGGTCTTAGAAATTATAGAAAGTGGCGAGGGTAAAAAAGGTGCAGTAATTTTACATCTGATGAAGTAGATGGGCTCGTTAGCTTGTCTGAAGGATTCAAGGGTATAGTAGGAAGTGTTATGAAGTTATTATGAAAAGAGGCGATTGCATCGGTCACCTGGGTCACAACGCCACAGGCAAAGGTTTTGCTAACAACTGCAAAATCTGCCACTGAAATGAGCATGTTGCCTGTTGCACGAAAACGTAAACTTAAGAGCTACTTTGTTGTGGGTGTTATCGCATGATTTCTATCTGTGGTACTTTGAATTCTATCCTGAATCATTTCTAAGAGCATTTCACATGTACGCTTTTGCAGACGAAACCGTGTAAAGAATTCCAAATCGTCATATTCTTCAAAGAATTCTAGTTATGTAAAGCAAAATAACGTCAGCTTACCGACGTCCTAAACATTTTCGGATTATGTCCGTTTTCAAACTCATGCCAGTCATCTTCGTCAGAGTCAAAAATATTTATGTTCATTTTGATTTTGATAAAAAAATTCACAAGAAACACGTGCTGTCAGCTTGACAAGTAAGTGACAAACGAGAACGACATACAAAGCCGCTACCAATAGAATGGGAGAATAACTTTAATGGCTGGTATATCCAAACAATTTCAAAGGGATAACTTATCCGCCATTTTATACCTGGAATAACGCTATTCTGCAAATGTAGAACCAAATTGTCGTCGTTACTCCAAGAATAGCTTATCCGTGGTATATACTAGCATTGTACAACCGGCCCTAAGTGGGCTGGGTGTTCATAATTTCACGATTGCCATGGAAATGTCACTTGACGTTTGCTTGTAAAAATCATCGTCTTGTGAATATAACGATTTCCGTTGAAAGAGAGACACCGTCCATTAAATCGCTTGTTGTTGTTGAAGCTCCTCGAGGGTAGGATTTCCGAATAACTTTTTTTCTGACTTTTTAATTGAACGTTTATGAAAACGCGAATGCAGTAGGCACGTATTTTTTGAAAAAATAGTAGACTAGGAAATCTTGTTAGTGTACGCGGAAAAGTCTTATTGTAGCACCCGTGTCTAGGCAAATAAAGAAAGGGTTCCATCAAAAATTTCCTGCTGCGGGACTACCAACTGCGACTCTTCAGTGTCGAGGCGATATAGGATACCTTTTGTGTCATAAAGTAGCCTTTCGCAGTCCAGCGCAGAAAGTCGGGATCGCTAAGTTTTAGTGCTCGATTATTTTTGAGACTTACGGGTCTTTTAACTGGCCCTTTCGGATGCCGCTTGCTGGTCTGGTTGGAATATCGACGGAGATGGCGCGGATGAGGCTATCGGCCTGTGTTTTCTCCGTGCATGGTGGTCTTGAGAGCGTGTCGGCGACGGCGTTTTACTTCTCTGGGGTGTACTCGTATTTATAATGTATTTCGAAGATTGGATTGCTAGTGCCCATCGCGCTAGTCGTCCTCGTCCTGTAGGGCACTTAGAGTGAATAACCACTTTAAGGATTGGTGGTCGGTGATGACGATAATGCGGCTTCCCTCTATGTTCCCTCGGAGTTTAGAAAGAGCCCATGTGGGGGCTTCCTTTTCCGTCGTGGAAGAGTTTCTCTCTGCCGCGGTAAAAAACGGCTGGCGTATTCGACTGGTTTCTCTTCCGTTTTGTGACTGGATAAGTACGGCGCCTATGACTTACTGGTTCGCGTCTGTCCGGATTGTGAAAGTCTGTTTCAAGATAGAGGCTGAAGTTAGGGACGTTTTCAGCGTTTGGAAAACAGTTTTCTGTTCTGGTCCCCAGATCCAAAGTGAATCCTTTTTCATCAGGGTTGGGAGCTTCGTGACGGCCTCCGTTTTGGTGGGATCCGTGGCAATCTCTTCGGGCGGGAGGTAATGGCCGAAGTATTTAATGCTTTTTCGGGCAAAGTGGCATTTTGTACGCCTGGTTTTTAGTATGAATCCTACCAAGAACTTCGCGAAGGTCGGATAGATACAGAAATTTTCGAAAAGGGCAATAATGTCTTCTAGGTGGGCTAGGACCGTTATGCCTACGAGGTGGCGGGTGCGTTCCGAAGTCCAAAGGGCATGCTTTTGTATCGGTAGAGCCCTAGGAGAGAACGAATGCTGTTTGTCCCTGTCCTTCTCGGCTACCGCGGTCTGCCAATAATCGACCTGCAGGTCGATGGAAGTCATTAACGGGCCACGGCTGTATGGAGCACATGTTATATCGGTGGCGTCTGCGTAGGCGTAGGAAAGGGTTGGTACATGAATGCAATATTGCTAGGTGTAAGATCTCTGGATCCTGCATCTGCAGGATTGAAAGCTGAAGGAATATACCGCTAAGATGTATAAGGAATGACTTACCCGATTTGCTATAAATGTGTGCCACCTACTGGAGAGCCTTTATCCAATCTGCGACAATCGGAGAATCTGACCAGGCAAAAGTTTAATCGAAAATTAGTTTTTTTTAAATAAAATCAAACTTGACAATAATCTAGCTGCAGTTAATGCTAAAAGTAACATATTCTTTTTTACATTTGGGCTCTAATACACATAGGTACTGAGTACATAGGTAGAACAGTGCACAACTGTACGTCTGAACGTTACAAAGATGGTGCTTTAGGGTATGCCTGTCAGATGTTCCATTCACCTTTTGTGAGTACCCTCCTCCAACACAACGTCCTCGAGATATTCGCACTTAACTTTTGACAACACAAATAGCTACGTTTCGTCCAGAAGTTTCATTTTCCCTTTGTGAGCACTCTCGTACGACACTTCTTTTGCGAGATATTATGAGTTAACCGATCTCGGTAAGGGGTGGGGAAGGAAGGCAGTAGTTGTTTTTTGTAGTTGCTTTTACTGTAAAGTAAGTTTGAGAATCAATAATCAGAATTCACCACCCTGTATCTTTGTTGTTTATTTCGATTACTTGGGTTCAATGCGCTTGTTATCGAAAATTCGACTTTCGCTTTAGGAGAATGAGTAAATCAGAAGAGTCTTAGTAAATAGTTTATTGCAAACCCGAATTAATTAAGTTTCTCTAATTGTTTATTTTAGCTAAACTAGATCGGATTGGAGCTCGCGTCGCTCGCTCCTACCGATCACGGCGTTTTGTTATCACACGCCGTTTTTTGTGGTTTTCCGTTTGTAAATTTTTTTTTAGCTCGACCGTTGTGCGATTGTAGTTTGGGTTGTTTTTAAGTGACGTTGGAATTTTATAAAATGCGAAAAACAAAGGAAAAAAATTTTGATTCGGCTCAAAAAAGCACCAATATATCGATAGTCTTTTTTTTTAGTCAAACTCGGCGTATGTGTTTATAAAAATGCTACGCATTTTAAGACTTCGCTAGCGTGAGTTGATTTCCCCCTAATTCCCCTGAAAACGGGGCATTGTTTACGTTTGTGTTTGTATTTTTTCGTTGTAATATAAACCTATTGGGTTTTGGATATTGTGTGCTATTTCGTTTCGTTCCATGCTATAGGTAACATACGATTCTGTTTCATCTATTGATATAAATAAGAAAGTTTTGCGCGTTTGTAGTACGACTTTCTGCGTATGTATTCTGTTTATTTTTTTATTAGAGACGGCGGTTAGGTTAGGTCGAAATGTGTAGTAGATTGCAGTTAGGTTAGGTGGAAATGGACAGTTAGGTCGAGATGTGTTATTGAGTTAAATCGAATTTTTTTACTTTGTACTTCATCTTGAACTTTGAACTTAACCTAACCTAACCTAACCATTTTACTTTGAACTTGATATTAAACTTTGAACTTAACCTAACCTAACCTAACCTAACCTAACCTAACCAAACGTAACTTAGTACTAACTCAACCTAATCGTTTACGTTCACGAATGTCTTTTAATTGGTTTCCTTTTGCATTTCAAAATTTGTCCTCTCATCAGTTAGGTTAGATCGAGAGCTTTCTAAAGACACCCATGAACCACTACCTACTACGTTCCGTTTTCGAGATATCACGATTTAAGTGTTTTTGTGGTGTCAAATTACAAATCACTATATCTCCGTTGTTTACCGTCCGATCTCGACGAAATTTGATATTTGGAAGTTTGTAGACTTGAGACATCCGTTCCCATTGTTTCGGTACTTCTATCTCCATTCCGAAATTTTGACCGTCCTATCGCTTAGATTACATCGAGACCTTTCCAAAGATACCTATAAAGCCCCATCTACGACGTACCGTTCTCGAGATATCGCGTTTTAAGTGTTTTCGGTGGTGTCAAATTACAAACGGCTATATCTCCGTTATTTACCGTCCGATCTCGATGAAATTTGGTATCGAGAGGTGTGGGGACTCGGACAATTCGATTCCGTCATTTCCGAGCTCGTATCTCAGTTTCCAAATTCGACCCTCCCATCGGTTAGATTAGCTCGAGAACTTTCTAAAGACACCCAGGAACCCCTATCTACGACGTTCCGTTTTCGAGATATCGCGATTTAAGTTTTTGATAAAAAATCCAAAAAACGGTTATTGCGTAGATCGTCTAGAAATGTCGCGAAACGCGTGATTCCGAAGTATCGAGGTCGCAGGTCGAAAGACGACAGAGAGGCGTCGATATCTCGAAAAGGGGAGGGGATAGGAAAAAATTGAAAATCCCGTTTCGAGCCCCCGGCGGGGCGCAGCTACGATTTAAATTTGGTCCAGATCGGCCGGTAAATAAGGGAGATATTAAGAGATGCGCGGCCCTTTAAAACGCATCCGTGCGCGTGGACTTAGAAAAAAAAGGCACACCCCCGCCCCCCGAGCGACACGGGCCCCCCCTTCGGCCACAGGCTGACGCCCGACGCCTACTGAAGACGCGGTCGAAATTTTTCCCGTGTTATACGTATAACTTCGGAGATCGATCGCGTACGAGTAGATACGGGAGTGTATATATATAAATGAGTATATATATATACCCGTTTGTGACAAAATTTTTTTATCGACGTTTCGCGACCCGTTTGTTGTCGATGAGGGAAGGACACAATTTGGACGGTTCGCGACGGCGGCGTCGGGGGTGACGTCGCCAAAATGCGAATCTCGGTAACGGAAAGTCGTAAGAGGCATGATAGGTATCGTCGGAAAGGTCTCAACGCCGAGGTTACGATAGTTTAGGTTTAGTGTGGATCCTATTCCCACCTCCCTCGGTGGTCGAGGCGGATCGAAAAAAATTGTAAAAGTGGTCACCCCTAACGGCTACGGATTCCGAAAGTACCGAGCCCGTAGGTCGAATAACTTTTCCTCCAGGTCCGAAAAGGTGTTTTTCGGGTTTTTTCACGACTTACGGCAGCCCCCCGGGCGAAAAAAAATTCTACCCTACACGGTTCGACGCGCCCGTCCTCGGTACCTCCCGGGCCGTGGCGGCGTCCGCGTGACTCTGACCGTCCGGCCTCCGGAGGGGGTTTTATGGGGAAAAATGGG
>NW_022170403.1:43523977-43578116 GCF_008802855.1 Photinus pyralis
AATTTACAGAATCTACAGAATCTACAGTGTTTAATCTCGGTATGAGATCAAGATAGGTTTGGGGTGGATTGTAAGGCGCCACCCGTCACTGTGCCAATTTGTAGACTTGGAACCTTACACCCCAAATGAGTAAGAACAGCCTAAGCTATAATACTGGTTTATTCATAATATTTACACGTTTATATACAAAATTATTGTCCTAGTTCTACCATTTGTTTACCTAGCTCAGCGATACTATTATTCTATTATTTGCATTTTCTTGCCTTACTCAATTGACCTGCTTTATCTATGCATAATAATGATGTCTTAATACCTACTTATTACATGAATTACTTAATATTGTTTAATTCTAGATTAATCTGTGATTGAACATTCTGCCGGCCGCAATGGTGCATGTACAGTTGACAACTGAACATCTTGCCCCGGCCGCAACGGCTGACTGGTACCTGGGTTGGCGTACAGTGGCTCCATCATCTGTGACTCCTGTGCTCGTTCTGGATTTGAATGGATTGTTATTAGCTGCTGTACACTTCTTCTGCTGATCTTTCCTCCTTGTTTGCGGATCGTTACTACTCGTACCTTCCCATCTTTTGCGGGATGTACTTCTGTTACCCTTGCTAGCGGCCATTTTGCTGGGTGTATATTATCTTCTTTTATTAGTACCACATCGTCGACTGCCACGTTTTCTTTACTTTGCTTCCATTTGTACCTTTGCTGTAGATTGCTTAGGTATTCTGATGACCATGTCTTCCAGAAGTCTCTGTTCATTTTTTGAATCAACCGCCATCTAGCACTCAGGTTCTCTTCGATGGTGACGTTTATATTTTCGACTGGACCAACTAATGCTTTTCCAATTAAAAAGTGACCGGGTGTTAATATTATGCCTCCTGGTTCACTGATGAGTGGTATGAGCGGTCTCGAGTTCAAGCACGCCTCGATCTGACATATAAGGGTTGTAAGCTCTTCGTATGTGAGATTCGCTTCGCCAATAACTCTTCGTAGGTGATGCTTGACTGATTTTACTCCAGCTTCCCACAGCCCTCCATGATGTGGTGTGGCTGCTGGTATAAAATGCCATTTAATTCCGAGTGTGCCTTCCTGTTTCTTCCCAACTTCCTCTATCACGGTCTGTATCTCAGCTTGAAGTAAATTGCTGGCGCCTACGAAGTTCGTCCCGTTGTCACAGTATATGTGCGCACAATGACCTCTTCTTGCCATGAACCTTCTTAAAGCAGCCAGAAATGTTTCTGTCGACAAGTCACCAACTGCTTCCAGATGTATTGCTTTGGTTGACAGACAGACGAATATACCTAGGTATCCTTTGTACGCCTTGTGACCTCTTCCTTTCCAGGCTCGTATGCTGATTGGACCGGCATAATCTATCCCGGTGTGTGTGAATGGTGGATTTGGTGTTACCCTGGCCGTAGGTAACTGTCCCATTAACTGATGCATTGTTTGCTTCCTGTACCGAATGCATGTTGTACAGCTGTGGATGATCGCTTTTACTGCTTTCTTGCCATTTATGATCCAATATTTCCTTCGTAAGTATGCGCTTGTGAGCTGGACTCCTCCGTGCAAGGTCCGGATATGTGCGTCCACTATCACCAGGTGTGTTAACTGCTGTTTTGGTGGTAGTATTATGGGATGTTTTTCGTTAAATGCCAACCTCGAATTGTGCAGTCTTCCTCCTACTCGCAGCATTCCTTCTCCATCCACGAATGGGTTTAGTGATGTTAACTTGTTGCTGTTTTCCAACTGTTGCTGCCTTTGAAGTGTTTTTATTTCTTTCCCAAACTCCAACCTTTGCGTCAGTGCAATTAGCTGATTCATCGACCTTTCCAGCTCCTCTACTTTTACGCACGTCTGTTGGCTTGGATGTTTTCTGCAGGCCCTGCTGAATCTATTGCAGTAGGCTATTACCCTTAGTAATCTTGATAACGATGAGAACCGACTTATGATACTATCGTCTTTCAACGATGTTGTGGCTACTAAACATCGTTTCATCTCTTGATCCGTTGTGACTTTCGGTGTTTGATACTCCTGCCATTCGCTTGTTTTCAACCATTCGGGTCCGTTCCACCAGATTGGGTTGGCTTGAATTTTTGATGCTGGGTATCCCCGTGATAAGATGTCGGCTGGGTTTTCCTCTGTGCGAACGTGCTTCCAGTGGTGGTGAGGTACGAGCTTGTTTATCTCTGTAACTCGATTAGCCACAAATGATTTCCATCGATTAGGGTCTCCTTTTATCCATGCTAACGCTATAGTTGAATCACTCCATGCATATATTGTGATGTTTGGAATCTCCAGAGCTGTAGCTGCTTTCTCCAGTAGTCTTGCTAATAAAACTGCCGCGCACAACTCCAATTTAAGTATGGTTATTTTCGTCTTGATTGGTGCTACCTTCGTCTTTGATGTGAGTAATGTTACTTCTCCATCCTTCGATCTGGTGTATACTGCAGCTCCATACGCTTTTTCGGCAGCATCGCAGAATCCGTGTAGCTGTAGCTCTTCGTCTGTGTGCTGAATCCATCTTGGGATCTTTAATTCTTGTAATAGAACTACCTCCTTACGAAAGTTTGTCCACTTTTCCGCTATATCTTCCGGTACTTCCTGGTCCCATGTGACTGACTTCATCCATAGCTCTTGAATTAATAATTTGGCTGTTACTGTCACTGGGCTGACTAATCCTAGCGGATCGAATATCTTTGCGATATCTGACATTATGCTGCGCTTTGTCATTGACTTGTCGCTGACTTCCACTCTGAACCTGAATACGTCTTGTTGTGGGAACCATCTCATCCCTAATGAGGTTCTTGCTTCGTCCTCTCTGATTTCTAGTGGTTCAGGTACTTGCTGATCTTCTTTCCATAAATCTGGATCATTTCCGGCCCATTTTCTCAGTGTAAATCCTCCTGCATTCAGTAAGCTCATTAACTCTCCCCGCAGTAGTTTTGCTTCTTCTATCGTGTTGGCTCCTGTTAACACATCATCCACGTAATAGTCACTGAGAGTTACTGCGCCGCCTTTGGGTAGTTATGTGCTTCGTCTCTGGCCAATTGTTGCAGCGTTCTTACCGCCAAATATGGTGCTGATGCTGTCCCATATGTGACCGTTGTAAGCTGGTATTCCCTGATTTGTTCTTGCGGTGCGAACCTCCAAAGAACCGTGTGATACCGATGATCTCTTTTGTCCAGCTTGATCTGCCGATACATTTTTTCTACGTCCGCTGTGATGGCATAGCGATGTTTTCTCCATCTGACTAGTAGACTCCAAAGATCTTGTTGTAGCCTTGGACCTACGTGCATGACTTCATTTAGGCTCTTCCCCTTTGCCGGTCTTGAGGATGCGTCGAAAACAACCCTCAACTTGGTCGTCGCACTGGACTCTTTGATTACTGCTTGATGAGGAATGTAAATTCGTTTCTCCTGTGGTGTGGTGGATTGGTGGCTAATTTCATGTGCCCCAGTTCCAAGTATTCTTGCATGAAGGCTTTGTACTCCTTCTCCAACTTGGTGTTGACAAGGAACTTCTTTTCTAATTGTACTAATCTTGCAACCGCCACTGGCCTGACACTTTCCAATACCGACGGGTCCTCTTTGAACGGTATTCTTACTGTGTAAGTTCCATCAGTGTTTCTTACGGTGGTTTCCTGGTAGTGCTGTTCACACTCTGTATCTTGTTTGGACGGCCCTGCTGGGCCTGGTATTTCTTCTAGCTCCCAGAACCTTTCTAACTGTGTGTTCTTTGTTGCTCGCGACACCATGCTGATTAATGTCACATTATGTCCCTTTGGGGTGTGTATCTGCCCTGACAGGATCCATCCCAATTCTGAGTTCTGGGCCAAGCAGCTGTCTTCTTTCCTTATGCCATCCATTATGATGTTGGCGTAATCTTCTGCCCCCAGAAGAATGTCTATGGGACCTGGTTTGTTGAGAGTGGGGTCAGCCAGCAGTTGGTTTCTCCATCGATCGGTGTTGAACTCGAAAGACTTGCTCGGAAGCTCCCCTGTGATCCTCTTCAAAATTACTACGTCCGTTGCTAATGTGAACGTGCTTGAATGACGTGGTCGTAGCTGGATAGTGATCTTGGATGTTGCCTTCGTTGGTTCTGACCTCCCTAAGCCGCTAATTTCTGCCCGTACTGCCTGCCTGGGTAGCTTTAGCACTTGTGCTGCCTGCTCGGTTATAAAGGATGCCTGAGACCCTGGATCCACCAATGCTCGTAGTACGTGGAGTTCGCCCATAACGTCTTCCACTCTTACTAGTGCGGTTGCCAACAAGACTTCATTCTTCCCTGCGATTCCGGTCCTCACCTCTTTAGCTGTTGACGCATGTACTGCTGGCTTCTGGACTGCGGACTTCTCGTAATCTTGATGTAGTATTGTATGATGTGGATATTGGCATGTTGCACAGCGTCGAAACGATCTGCATTTGCTGTTGCAATTGTGATTCATGCAGTTCACACACAACTGCCTCTCCTTCACGAATCCCAGTCTATTTGCTGGTGACAACTCTTTGAACTTATTGCAGTCACCTAGTTTGTGCTGTTGTTTGCAGTACGCACACCCTTGCTGACGATTGTTCTGCCATCTTTGGTGTCCTTGGATTGACCCATGTTGAACTTTCCGGGCCTGGGACAGTACTTCTAATGATTGGAATCTCATCTTAAGGAATTCCATCAGCTCCTGTAGGGATGGTGTTTTGTTTGGCGTTTTTAGGGACTGCTCGAATAGTTTATTTGACTCTGCATCCCATGTTCGTGCTATGATTCGCGCTACTATTGGACCCCAAGCTATGGTTTCTATCCCTTGATTGCTGATCGCTTTCAGACACTCGTGGGTGGTGTCATGTAATCTCCTAATGGCGTCTGCCGACTCTTGCTCAATTTTGGGAAAATCTAAAATTTTATCGATTAATTTCCCTACTATTAGCCTTTCGTTGTTGTATCGATTTTTGAGAATGCTCCACGCTGTATCGTAGTTGCATTCTGCTATTTGGAGGTGCTGGATTAACCTTGATGCTTCCCCCGTGACGTGACTCTTCAGATACTGCATCTTCTCCGTAGCTGATACCGTTTTGCTGGCGTGTATTACTTTTTCGAATATATCCTGAAACGTTACCCAATGCTCGTATCCACCGCTAAAAACGGGTAGCTTCATCTCATGTAACTTGATGCTGCATTTCTTTTCTTCGTGACTGACGGTTTTTAATTTAATGCCGATTGCCAGATTTGTTTTTTCGTACCACTCTCGCATCTTTTCGAACTCGTGTTCTACGTCGGCGATATCCTGAAACTGGGTTTCGTGTACCTGTATATCTTCTTGTAGACTTCTTATATCCTTCCATTGACTTCCGCATGATTCCTGCCATAAGTTGAGTTGAACGCCGCTGGTCTCCAGGTGTAACTTCTCCTCTATCGGTAGATTTCCGTGGTACTTCTTATCGGCGACGCCGCTCCTTCTTTGTGGGCCTCGCAGACTTCTTGATAAATTTTTCTTACCCGCTGCACCGCTTTCTTCTTTGGGTCTCACAGGTTTCTTGATTTTATGTTGTATGTTGACAGCTTCAATGACTCCGCTAAATTTGCCGGCTTCGAAGATCTTCAATAGCTGGCTCCGTTGTTGGCTCGAAGGACCATGTTTAATCTCGGTATGAGATTAAGATAGTTTTGGGGTAGATTGTAAGGCGGCACCCGTCACTGTGCCAAATTGTAGACTTGGAACCTTACACCCCAAATGAGTAAGAACAGCCTAAGCTATAATACTGGTTTATTCATAATATTTACACGTTTATATACAAATTATTGTCCTAGTTCTACCATTTGTTTACCTAGCTCAGCGATACTATTATTCTATTATTTGCATTTTCATGCCTTACTCAATTGACCTGCTTTATCTATGCATAATAATGATGTCTTAATACCTACTTATTACATGAATTACTTAATATTGTTTAATTCTAGATTAATCCCAGATTAATCTGTGATTGAACAGATATGATTATTATTTATTAGAAAAATGAACACGTAGGATGAGATGCCTTTATAAGAGCACCGTTGACATGAAGTTATTAAGGATCCTCAGACCCTTTACAGTTTTGTATGGTTGCCCGTCTTTCTGTCCGCCCGTACGCCTACGTGTTCGCTATTATAGTTCTTAATTAAGATCCCTAGGTACTTTTTATGGCTTTTAATTGTAGTCCATCCGCCCGTCTGTCCGTTCGTGTGCGGTAAACCATATTGATTTTCAGGAAACTGCTTCAACAGGAACAAAAGTTCGAGTGAATCGGGAAGAAGAAAAATGGATTCAATCTTGGATTCAATATAATACATATCAACATATTGAATTCCCTTCCAAGCTACACAGTTCCGTATAAAAAGTGTCAGTAGTTAACGACTTGCCCGGCATAATGCTACACTTCTCTTCTTGCATTCATACATACGCACGATTTCGGCGTTCTCAGTAAAAAAAGTTTAAAAATAATTATAATTCGGCGAGTTTAAATAAAGAATATATTTCTATGGTTAAACAAAATTGTCATCTTTATAATCAAGATTTTTAAATTACCACAGGGATAAACGTAGCGTTAAACATGGGATCTGGTCCGGGTGTTAATGGGTAATAAATTTATATAACTGATAAGTACGCTATAAAAGCTCTAATATTTAGCAAGCTTTCTCTAATCACAGTATAGTAGTTCAGTTTAATAAAAATACCGATAAATTTGTCGTAAAGTGGAGACCTTCATATTAAATTTTTGCTTTATAGAACCCATTACGAAATTTATAGACATTCTTAGAAAATGGGGATGTTTTATTAACCTTAACTATCAAGATAATTTACTCCACCAGTACACATTCTAATAAAATAATAAGCGTTGTCAGCGATAGGAAGAAATTTGGAAATTTTTCTCAAATGGGAAACGACCCTATTTCACAGTCTATTTTATAGACACCTAATATAAACGATCGAAATTTGACCACTTGATAGCTTAGTTTTATAGTTGATTAAGGGTTGCCGTACCTATAGTTACAGATCTAAATCTTCTCTACCTCCATAAATAATACGCTGTTACAATTTCAACTGTTCAACAACTGGAAGCAATGTACCTACCTAGTCTTGCAATTTTATAGAAATAATTAGCCCAAAAGTAGGAGCAACTTTATACGAAAATCTCAGCAAACAAAATAGGATTCCAAGTACTCAAATACACAAGAGAAAACAAAACAAGCCAAGTAAGAAACTTGCTGTACATAGAGCTATGTTTGAAAAGCTCAAGTAAAGCTATAAAGTTCTAGTGGCTACAAAAAGGAATTTACCTTTTTTTCTTTCAGTGTTTGTAGGTTCTCTTCTTTCGGAAAGTCGTATGATTAGATATGACACAATCTTGCTGAATTCTATAAAACACAAGAAAAACAACATGCCGGTATGCCGGTATTTGACGATTACAGCCCATAACCTAAACATTTGTATTATTTTAAATGAATAATTGCTACTGGTAATGCTATTGGTGTAATTTCATTTACGTAAAAATACTTTACTATGAAGATTCTCTACCCGCCAATTCCGTTTTTTAACTTTTTTTAACAATGAAAGAAAAAAATAATCAACTAAAGTATAATTAATTATTAAATTGAAAATTAACTAAGCCTGTGATTAAAATACGAAAATAATTAATTTTATTAGTGTTCTTTGATCCACTATGATTAAAAAGGCAATTAAAAACTCTGTAATCGTGTAAAAATCCCTTACGGCGTCGATTTAACAAAAGAAAGTTTTATGTCTCAGTAATAAAGATCATCTTGAATCATCTAAAGGCTGACGCGCACTTAGGCCCGGCGTAGCGCGGCGCGGCAAAGCGGCTTTTGCGCTATCATTGATTTAATATGCCGATACGACGGAACGCTTGCCTATTTAAATCAATGCGAAAAAGGTGCTTCACCGCGGCGCGCCAAGCGAACCGTAGGTGCGTGTTGGCCTTAATAAATACGCACATGATTTTGATTAAATATATTAATAATACAAACGCGATCAAGTTCCATTTTTCTTTACACGTTCTTCTATACGAAATATTGGTTTGACACTTTTCACTGCCTATTTCGTGATCACGTGCCCCTGCTGAATTTGATTCGTATCATTGGATAAGTAATTATTACTTATTCAATGTGCCTAGAGATCTAGAGATTTTACCTTTACCACATAATGAATTACTGATACATTTCCCCTGTGGAGATATACAACTCCTCAATGCTAAATAAAGTGTCAATACAACCAAATGAATAGTAACAGTGAAATACAAATAAAATTCTCAAACACTGAAAAAAATAACCAAAATCCTTTGCTTGGATCATCTGACTATCGTCAATGAATGAAATACAATATACAATGGTTTTATACAAATGGTTCTGATAAATCGATTTCTTCAGGAATATTAAAGTTACTTTAAGCAAAATCAATATGCAAATTTCAAAAAATGCGACCACAAACTTATAAACTGAAAAAATACCTTGTCTAACACGGCTTTCTTTCCAATCCTAGGTTGGGTCTTAGCCAGGATTTTACCCACCACCACCACCACACCACCGCAAGGATGTTGTCCGGGCTAGCTGCTTTATTTATCGGCAGCAGCCGTCATTAGCACTTCGGTTCCTGCCCTTGGTTGCTCACCATCAAGCAGTCATGGATAGGGAAAAGTATCTCTTAGGGTCGAAAGTTGCCTTATTTCATCTCACCATCGCCGTTCTTGCCCTAACCTTACAAGACACTATCTCGTACGCCTTCCCCCAGATGTCTTTGTCTAGTTCGTCGCACATCCCGGTTCGTAATTTCTGTTGGTTGCTGGGAATCTCGTAGGTCCACCAGTACAGCCCTGCTGATCCATTCTTCTTCTCCAGAGGCATCTTCTTGTGACGAAAGGATGATGTAACATGCCGGTCGTTTGGGGGTTTCCATCTCGTATCACTTGCTAGATTGTCAAGCGCCACGAGACCTAGTTTTTTAGGTTTCCAGGCTCTTCTTTCTTGGTCTTCCTCGAACTTCCACAAAATATAAGGGTGGTCACTTACAGACTGGTCCTCCAAAACCTTCCAATCCTTCACATGGTCCTTGTATCTGTTTGTAACAAAAGTCACGTCGATAACGGACTTCCGCGCTCCCTGTTCAAAAGTTGATTTACCACGATCAGGTCGTTGCGTTGACGTATAACGCAAACAAGCGCAACCTGGATTCCACCAAGTGCGTTAACCGCTAGTTAGTAAAATGGTAATTCGGTCAACATTTTTCGATTGTCTTTCCACCAAGCACGTTAGAGTTGTTTTTTGATGGTCAAGAATATGCTGTATCTTTCAAAAGATTCAAAGCGTGCATTAGCATTATATTTAACGTTGAGAGAACTACAACATATACATCGATCTTATACATCAGCCAATAATCGAGTGCGGAGAATATCATGGCTTATGTAGTGAGCTTGAAAATAAAATTATTCCAAACGATATTTCCAATACTCTACAATGACAAAAGTCCAGTTCTACTGCACTTAGAACGCGTAATTTTTTAGTATACCTGAATCACAATATCCGTTTTAAACACTCAAATGCGTGCGAAAAATGGCCTTTAAAACACACGTGCTTTAAAGTTGCTAAGTAATGATACTTCAAGTATGACTTTTGTAACTGTCATCTGGGTGAAATAAAAAATCCTCTTAGGTCGCTTTCTGTAAATGCAGAACATTGCTTTGGCTTGTACCTATCCTTTGGTTGAAGCTTTCACAAACGCGCGTCATTTAGGGTATGCTTCCAAATCTGTTCCACTTTTTAATCGCAGCATTGTTTGAAGTTTTGAATGAATGCACCAAAGAAGATTTAGATACCTTTGACATTTCCTTCATATATGCCAGCATTATCGATGCATTTAAGACTTTATTCGTAAGTAACTTCCTATTCATCCATGGAAACCACTTTTCATATTCTTTATAATAGGCTTTGCTGGATTTGGATTTTACACGTAACAAGGTTTGTTTAGATTTTACAACAAGCGATTTAATGGACGTTGTATTATCTTTTTCAACGGAAATCGCTTTATTCACAAAGACAATGATTTTTATAAGCAAACGTCAGGTGACATTTCCATGGCAATCATAAAATTACGAACACCCAGCCCACATAATTAGACATGTATTCGAGTATAACGTCAATATGATTTCATTGTATTTCCTATTTTTAAATTATACTGCAGGTATAATATAAAATACTATAAGATACACGTGTATAATTGGTCTTTAAAGCACTTACAACGTTAAAAGCACTCCGCTTCGCGTCGTGCCATTAAACTCGTTGCGCGTGCTTTGAATACATATACACATACACATCGTTCGCTCTCGACCTTCACGACATACTTTTCTCATGTCAAAGGCTGGTAGCTGCACCAGAATAGCAAGGGGTCTATTTGAAGACCCTATGGAATACTCCGTCGCTCCACGTATCACGAAAGATATGAAAATGTCTTGAATTGCCGAAGAGGTAGTGCTTAAAAAATTGCATGCGACACTAGGGTAAACTATTGCTACTCAGATACACAAATTTCCCAGTTGCACCTTTATCCAGTTGTCATTCTGCCACTGTTTACAAGTAGCACAGACAATGCTTACTATATTGTTTGGTAGCGGGAAACCGATTTTTAAAAGCGAACTCATGTTGGAAAGATCATCGCATGGGAAAAAGTACGTTAGATGACAATTCTCTTTCCAATACGGTATTATATCATCATTTTAGGTTTTTATCCCTTCCATTGAATGCCAGTTTCAAGGATTATAATATGGAAAATTCATCTTGAGTTTGTTGAGAGGAGTTTTGCATAATTTAGTCAATAATAAAGTATTCGAGCTTTAGAATTACTTTGTACGTAATATTTTCCTTTACGTTTGCGTAGGGGTTTTCCTTCGAGTGTGATTACGTATACTACGGCTTTATTATATATATGAGAAAACCTTAAGATAGTAGTTTGGTGAAGTTCCTCTCCGTGAAAAGGGAAACAGTTACGTTTTAAATATGAATTTTACAATCGATTCCACAAGCCTCGTATTAGAAGTTTCCTTGCGGATAATGGCGCTTATCGGATTCCCTAGAAATTTGCATTGAGTATGTGGTAACGTATATTGAAGTAATTCGAATACATTTGAATGATTTAAAAGTCAAAATCGAAATTTCACATCTTTCGTGCGTCCAGAGAATCGTACCTACGCAAACGAATAATCACCCTTATAATGAACAATTTAATTTCATTTAGATTAATGCCCTTGGTGTAGAAAAACATAAATTTTCGGATTAATGCAACATAAAACCCCCAACTTGTACATAACGCGATAAAATTTAGCCGTTGCTTAAATTTTACATGAAAGTATCTGTTAAATCCGCTGTGCATTTACTCCCCATTTTTTTGAGGTAAACGACCTTTTATGCGTTATCGCTATATTGATTTGACTAATTTTGGTCTTATTTGTTGTATGGCCTTGTGTTTACGTTATCGAAAACGAGTTTGCTTGTTACTTATTCAGATCTAAGATATAAACTGTAGAATTTTCAGTTTGCCTGCAAAATTATTGAGTAACAAAATTATACTTATGCGCAACTTTATTGGAAGTTTCCCAATTAATAATTAAGTACATTTCGGAAGCGTATGAGGTAAACGTGACGCTAGTTAGGTTTACCATACTACAAACTTATCGGGCTAAATATTAATGCAAGTTTAATATTGGTACCAATTCGCAACGCTAATCTACACCCACATCCCCTACACACGACGATGCTCTAAGTTCCAAAAAACATGATTACCTAGCAAACAGATTTCAGAATATTGAGATTCTCAAAGATAGAGACACCAAAGTACACTTGATGTGTATCAGAGAGAGAGCATATCTTTCGGTCGGGGGAACACAGCTTATCACTGAAATTTTTTATGCATTGCTGATTATGGACAATTATATGAGATATAACTAGCTGAACCCGCGAACTTTATATCGCCTGTGGGAAATCTCGTTTCTTTATATGGGACGTATGGTATTTCTGTGTATGGGACATACGTTCGGTTTCGGCTGCTGCGCCAACTCACCTCGCACATATAGCGAACTATACAGAGTGGTACATGACCGCCTGTAAAAAAAATTGGGTGATAGAGGGGACCAAGACAAGCATTTTTTCCAAATAAACCGAGAGTCCAACTTGTTTCGTTTGGGAGTCACCCAAAGAATTGGTGAAATTTGGAATTCTTCTTTAATTTTTTTCCCAGCAACCATAAGAGTTACAAAGATGGGTACGTCTTTGAATAGGTTTTCGGGTATGCCGTATCCGATTTTGAAAATTTTTACCACGAATGGGCGCACCTCTACTTGTGAGTGCGAAAAAAATTCTGATTTCGACGAAATTTGGTATCTGGGGGTTTTTGAACATGAAAATGACGAATTTGGAATTAGTTTTTGAAAATTCGAAAAAAAAGTTCCACTGCAATTCTTGACCGAATAAGGAAAATGGAGAGAATTCCGCGAAATTTGTTGTGTACATACTTGAGTTAAGGAACAAAATTGTCGAACAGTTTTTTAAAATCACTTTTCAAACAAAAGTAATACTTATTTGGAGATTGGGCTAAACATTCTGGTACCCATAGGGACGTAAAGCTCAAACGAATCTTGTTTTGACCCTTGGTTTTACTAGGAACACATTTTTTAACGTACGATTTTCGGTGTGCGTCACGAGTTAGTTTCAGGGAAAACTTAACTTGTTGTTATTTCGAAGGCGATAGACGCGGCGGCTGGTGTTGCCTTTTTACTACTGACGAAAGCTTTCACAGCGTTGTACAAATAAGTTCAACGAAACTGGCATGTTGCTTCTTAACAGACACGCTCATTGTTATGATGGTTGTTACAGACGAAATTCATGATATTCCACAGAAAGCAATGCTAAAGCAGCATAGAAAAATGTGTAGATGAAAAGACGTCGCCTTCTGGGCATACATGTATAGACTACCTTCTCATAAATCCCTGCCATAATTTTGGTTTTGGTTTTAATCTATTTGCCAATGTTGGCGAGACTTACATCTATAAATAGTTATTTATTGTACAAGACCATATGGGATTATAACCATTGAGTAACAGTAAGGTTTATTTTCCTTGACAGACCGCTTTACGTTTAACGTTTTGTGAACGTGAAAACATATTAAAGAAAAGACGATCTTTTTCTCTTTGTGAGCATGAGTAAAGCACTCAGATCACTTTTGAAGTGATTTTGACGGACGATTAACCTCATCAGATTGTGTATTCCTTTGTTTTTAGTTTATCCCTCATTACTGTTAAGTCTACGTTTGATCGTTAAAACTCCAATTTAATACATGCTACATAACGTTCGAAGTTCTTATTAAACAATTCTTTTCAATTTATACTTTATACGAGTAGAAATTTAATTAACTTCTTCAAAACTTTCCTTTCGAGAGTATAAAATTTTTGTTTAAAACATATTTTCAATAAGCATTTTTAGATGTTATTAATTCAAAATATTAATTAAAATCCCGTACCCTTAAACAATTTCTCTAATTTCTTCATATAATTAGATTTTATGCTTTATTAATCAAATGCTATACAAAATTGAGAGTAATTGGGATTTTTTATTTTAAACCTTTACAAGTACATCAAGAACCATTTAAAATTGTTTCCGTTACCTCCTCGTTATTTTATAAATCTTAAGTTAGATTCAATTTCTAATCTTTAATAGTTAAATAAATTGCTGTTCACTTAAAAAAAATGTAAAGTATATACAGCAGGAATAACGTATATGTATTTTAATCTTCAAACGATTTCAAAACTAAAGTGTACTCTCGAGATGAATTCACGCATTTTAGTGCCTCAGTATCGATCCTTTAAAGATGTAATTACAGTCTTGACCCCATACAAAAGTTACACAAAATGATGATTTAATATCTACCACTACTCCACTTCTTTATGCTTAGTTATTCCCGAACGAATAGACTTAGAAGGACGCCAATCAAGTAAGCCCAATGAAAGTAAATTTCGAGAACTGATAAGAACTGCTCAAGTTTTAAGCAATTTATGCAAGTTCAGGAAAAATTCTTGTCCCTACCTAATTGTATCGTAACAATACCCAATAGGTACTATAAACAGTAAGTAATGAAACATTCTTCCAATTACGATTGCGAATTCGACGAATAAACCGTGTTTTATCAAATAGATTCATTCCGCTTGCATTTAAAGCAGTGTTACTTTATTATTTAAAAAAATCGGAAATCTAAATGTACGTAACTCTTTACTAAGACTTTAGTGTGGGTTTTCTGCTACCCTCCACAAACGTAATGTTGCTGCCTTTAGAGATTTTCACGTCGGTCTGTAAAATGGAATTAATAGACCAGAACAGTGGACCTTTATCTTGTAATTTCATAGGAGAGCCGTATGAGTTGTGAGGGTCAAAGTTTTGGCTCGTCCTAAATTTAAGGAGTTTCTTAAACAAATTGTTGTACCAAACTGTTGCTACAGTCGAAAACTAGGGTCCGTAAATCGTCTAACTCGGCCATGTGATTTACAGTGGTAATAAATGGATGAAAAAGCAGAAAACTCTCAACCACTTGTGGCATGACCACACAATTCTGAATCCAATTAGTAGGAAAGATAGAAATGGAGCCAAACGAATGTTAATCCTAGAATCGCAAATCTGTTCCCAGGAGACAGTTATTAAAATTTAATTCCCCCCTCATTTTCTAACTTTGAGTAAATATTTGCCCGCATTGTGTTGACAACTTATGGTGACAACCTTATTTTTTGCGAGATGGAGAGCGATTCTTTATTGTAAACGCCAATTAGTTTCCAATCTATATTGAATTCTGCATAACCTCAGAAAATGAAGTTTCCACTTTAACACTGTGTAACATTGTAAAATATTCTTCTACTTCCCTACAATGGCGTTGTGACTAATTGAATGGGTCACAAATCAGCGCACTGAACAATGTATAATTACCCATCCCAAAATGTCTCTTGCATGTATTTGCATTTCTATAATTTAATTTCAGTGGCAAGTGTTTAGGACATCATGACATGTCTTGCTCTGGAAACCAATCACGGTGGCACTGCCATAAATTTTAAACGCTGTTTGTTGTGTAGATTTCCCTGTTTCTAGAATTATAATATTTCACACACATGTATTTCTATAGGTAATTTTAATTAAATCAATCCACCTACAAGCGGTCCATGAACTGTATACGATATATGCTACGGTTTCCTGGTCTTAATTAGTTTTACGTAAATTTTAATTAGTTTCCATAACACTGGACTAAATTAAACGATAAAAGTATGTTATATATATTACCTCAAGTTTGGTATTATGTAATTTCATTAGAAATTATGTTGACCATCAGTTACTGTCACAAAACATTTATGTGACACAGTGGCGTCGCTAGAGTACGATGCGCCGGGTAGCAAAACAATTAATGCGCCTTTCTCCAAAAATAAAAAATAAAGATAACTCGCATACACATGCAGGTGCAGGGCAATAATGATAACGTTCAATACTTCGCATCGCATCCTTGCACGTGCACCTCGCATGACTTCATTTAGTTGAAATGTGATATTGTCAAGTTTCGAGATACAATAGGCCTTTATGTTAAATAAAGGTTTTTCTTTTATACATAAGCTTAGAGGTTTACTGTATCACAGTTAGATAATTAAATTTAAATCTTGTAAGATTATTTTTGTTGACTTTTTGCTACTCTGATTAATCCCAACCGCGATGTAAATGTAAGTAATATAATAAATAAACCAATAAACGATACTAACCGCGGCGCCTTTCGGTACTTGGCGCCGGGTAGCAATTGCAACCCCTACTACCCCGATAGCTACGCCACTGAATTGTGACACATGCATGATTAACGTTCGATTATTGCTCATTGTAAGGGCTGATATTGGTAACCAAGGACACAGGAGAATTGTAGGATTACTTGATCCTTGAATTTTGACAATTAATTTGGAAGTAGTTACTTATTGTATAATTTCCGCCTGAATACGTCCAAATACCCATTAAGTTTTGTTATTTTCGATGATGAAGAAATGTCAAAATCGTGTTGCCCGCAAATAAAAATTATTGATTGTAGATGCAATTTCGGTTGTCTAAATGGCCTAATGCTTTGACGTAGTCATTTTAAGAATATAAATTATGGGAATTGTACGTATGTATTCCCACAACATATTATTTATTTATTCTGGGCTTTATTTTTAAGTGGGCGTGGTTTCAGCCAAGAGCTGGTCTACCAACCCACCCCTTTTACTACCATCTCAATACATTTACAAATATCCATGCCCGAACCCGGATTCGAACCAGGGGCCCTTAGTCGCGGCGGTTGGCTTCCACGCCACTGCCCCACACAGATCGGCTCAATGTTACGAATTACAACCACATGAACTCCGTATGACTTACTTGTAAGACGCTATCCACCCCATAAAAGTTTAAATGGATAGCTTTTATGGCAAAACGGTTCCCCCTACTACCGATTTAGCGCATCTTCTAGAGAATTGGATGTACAAAGGAACATTTTCCCCGTCTGTTCATCAATCCACTCCTACAATTCTTTCCCATTCTATAGTCTGATGTTTCACAATGTATAGGTTTGAAAATGTTACTTCCACGTTCGTTGCGGCTATGATGTTGATTTTTCTTACTGACACATTGAGTTGTAGTTGCTGCTCAGGTTATTAACTCGTTGTATAAAACACCTCTTTTGCTTCGCCTATACCGGGTGGTGCCTAGCGCGACGCAGCATAGGGATTTCAATGGTAATTTCTTTATAGTCAATTACTAGCTCTCCTAATTATTTTAGAGCAAAAGTCTAAATAGGTTTTTTTTAGAGAAAAAAATACTGCATCTGTTCATACTATTACTTATAATTTTCCGTTTTTCAAAACCGTAGAAATCGACAAAATAAAAAGTTTCATTTTACAATAAATCAAATATGCCTTGCAATTACCTAAAAAAACAGCGATCACGTTTAATTATTTGCCTTTGACGTATATTAAATTTATACTTGTTTATAAATTAGTTAAAGAACTGCAAGTGCAATAACGTTCAAAATGTCCGTCAAAACCATCAGGAAAACGACATTACATTCAACGTTTTGGCTGCAGTAGCGGAAAATCCGAATAAAAGTTTAGGAACAAATCTTCTTCAAATCAGATTTTTTTCTTCGATTATGTAGGTACTCTGATTCCGGAAAATGATAAACAAATAGTATCTGATGCAGATGCAGCATACATTCTCTAAAATAACATTACCCTAATTTTAATTTTAATTGCGTCGATTAGTTGAAACAGAATTAAATATGAAAATCGTTCGACGTTAAACAATGATAACTTAAATGGGATGCGCTTGTAGTTTGTTAAAAGGTTCCAAAGCATCACTGATTTATTAAAATATAATTTTTTATTTTGTCGATTTCTACGGTTTTGAAAAATGGAAAATTATAACTAATAGTATGGAACAGATGCAGTATTTTTTTCTCTAAAAAAACCTATTTAGACTTTTGCTCTAAAATAATTTGGGAGCTAGTAATTGACTATAAATAAAGAAATTACCATTGAAATCCCTATGCTGCGTCGCGCTAGGCACCACCCTGTATAAAGACATGTTATATATTATGTGGTAAATAAATAATGTGGTATTGATACTTATATCCAGAACTTAATTTGGGTATATTTATGACAAGCACAAGAACGCATTTAATTTAATCAAATAAGTTCCGCTTTGATCAAGGTTATTTTATTTCAAAGGTTACCTGGTAACTATGTGGGCGGAAGCGGGAGGGACGGAATGTATACGTCATCGAGAATTCTGACATTGACGTTCAACTTTGTTTGTAGTCGCGCGGGTGCTTATTTTTCTTGAGTTATAGTTTAGTTGTTTAAAATTTGTTGAATTTTGAAGTGCATAAGGACATATTCTAGCTGTAGATATCTGTATGGTGCAATATAAAGACATTTAGTTTGTGAATTTTGTGGGGGTTTTCATAGCCGTGATTGAAAGGTTAGTCCATCAATTATATTGAACTCTGCAAAGTGCAACGCAATTCCTGCTTCGAGTGCACTTCAAGAAACAAAAAGCTCTCCACCTGCAGAACCAGGTCACCTTGCCAGCTCGACCTCGCGCCACACTCCATCAGTCAGAAGACCTGCATCTGGGCTCACCCCAACGACAGACCTCGCCGTGTGCACCTCGGTTACCATTTTGTACATACTATAAATATACATTTTCCATAAAACGCAACAGCTTTTATTTGGCGTCATCCGCTAAAGAATGTTTAGAGTTTTAATTCCCAAAGGCTAGGTATTGGTACATAGGGGTGGTTCCTATTTTGTAGAACGCGGAATTTTATCCATTTCCACCTCTAAAATTAATTTGATTACATTTTCACAAGTCCTCGTGTAATGTAAAACAGCTTACGCACCACACTCATTTTTGCAATACTTTGATTGTTTTCAAAGGTGGAAGTCGATAAACTTCCAAGATTTCCAATATAAGATCCACCCTCAAATACCTATACCCATATAATATACAGAGGCGTTTTCTTTTTAATATTTGTTAAAGACAATTTTTTCATTTTATTATTTTGAATGAAACTATATCTTAGCAGGCGCCATTGTTAAATACTGGCTAACATAAAAGATTAAATTGCTTAAAGATACGCATTAATCATAAAAATCCACCCGACTGTCCTCTGAAGTTGATTATTAATGAGAAGACGCAACGTTATTGTGCGCCATATCCGTCATAAATGCCTAAACTGTATAAACTAATCCATTACTGAAATGTAACTTTCTTTAAATAAAATGCCATGAAGTCCATTAGTAGTAACGTTTAAGTGGCCTTTCAGAATTACTTTCGCAAAACGGATACACGCTCTACCCTATCACGTATGTTTGCTGTAGCTGTATGCGTTTTAGGTGTAAGGAAGAACGACATTCGATACAATGTAAATTGCGAGTGCAAGAATATGTCAGTTGCAATTTATGTGTAAATAAAATATAGTCGGAGGAAATAAGAATTTACGTCTTTGAAATTGCTTTCTTTGTAAATATGCTCAGAGATTCAAAGTGTGTGACGTGAGTTAAGATGGCACTGTTTTTTCTCAAAACCCGGCGCATAAACGGCTAACTAGCTCAGTATTTAAAAGGATAAGAGATATTTAACAGTTGCTAATTCGGTGGGGCATACAAAATCTTCGTACGCTCCGCCGCAACTATGGTTGAGCACCACCCGATCCTCGTATGAAACTGGGAGGTAGGTGTTGAAAGAAAGCGATAAAATAAAATAGTGGCAACGAAGTAATCCAATAATTTATTTCATTATCATTCAAACAAGCAAACATTTCCTTGCTCCTTAATTTTGAATTTTTGAATTGGATTGTTTTCCGTTTTGAGCAGTTGTAGGTAAAGTTATGTATCTCATTCGTGGGCTAGAGAATATTACAGCAAGTCGTGTATACGACCTCGTCATCTACAATCTTCACGCTCGTAGTGTAATGATGCTTATATCCCACTAATAAGAGAAATAACTAATTAATTAATACAATTTCGAAAAGCAACGATATTCAATGTACAAGAGTAATCAATCTTACCTTTAACGAAGAAATTGCCGGCACAAGAAGACAGCTGTGTTCCGACGCTTGGGGCATTTCACTCTAAAATGAAGAAAAAGAAACAAAAATGTTTCAAAGTCACTAATGGGTGTTGCCGCATAACACAACAGTAAATGATGAGCAACTGGCAAATATAGACCATAGCAGCAACTTCGTTGTATTACGTTAAAAAAACCTGAGTAACTTTACTCGATAATTAAAAGTGGTGCATGTATGATACAAATACTTGTATCCAGATCCACGATCGAATACCTTAATATGGTAGATACAATACTTTCACCCGATTCCTTTTTTAGATGAGACGATCTATAGGTAATAATACTACGGGAACGGTTTATAATTATTTAAATTGAATTATACTCCATATAAAACATTTAGAAAAGTTCCGAAGCGTAATTCAGTAAAATTCAATTAAATCCTCCACAATGAGAAAGTGTCTAGCTAGACTCAATCCAAAACTCAAGACAGAACATCGAGTTAATCGCCAGCATATAATACTTAAAGAATTTGCAATTAAACCGATATTGAATTTGTTAGCGATGAATATAACTACACTTGAACGTGGTCGTCTACAAAACCTGCTCGCAATGAATAAGGAAACGAACGCAGTACGTTCAAATTATCTTAGAGATGTACCAATAAAAATTAGTGAAAAAATCTAAATGAAAAATACTGTGATCTCCAAGTAAATCTAAGAAATTTCATATGATATGATACCTATCCGACATGTCTAACACCTTTTATTGTTCCAGGGAGGGCGAAGCAAAATGCGGCGCCCGAGATCCGCGTCCTCGTGACACCATGACCCATACGACGCCGATGCCGAACGCATCTATCATCTATGCTCCTCACGAGGCTACTTACACTATCACACAGATCGTTTTCATCGGCACGATAGCAATCACGCTGGCGTTCATAACCGTAGTGGGAAACGTCATGGTAATGGTCTCCTTTAAAATCGACAAGCAATTACAGACCATTAGCAATTACTTCTTATTTTCTCTTGCCGTGGCTGATTTTGCAATAGGTCTCATCTCCATGCCATTATTTACAATATCAACATTGTTGGGTTACTGGCCACTGGGACCTTTAATCTGTGATACATGGTTGGCTTTAGATTACTTGGCCAGCAACGCATCAGTACTCAATTTGCTCATTATTAGTTTTGATCGGTATTTTTCGGTTACAAGGCCACTTACTTATCGCGCGAAACGAACTACTAGTAAAGCTGCTTTTATGATAGGGTAAGTTTACACTAACCATTTTGCTTTTATTATTAGGGTAATTGTGCAAATCAACGCTAAACTGGCATTTATCTTAAATAATTTGAGTTAAATTTAGATATACCTACGCTGCAATTTTTAGCACTGGTTTGGGCAATCCGAATTGAACGAAGTTACATGAAACCATTCCCTAGAATAAAATACTGAGCTAGAACTCGTTAACAGAAACGTAAGCACTTAACATGTGTTGGTTGTCTAATTTGTAAATATTTTACTCCATACACTTCATATAATCAACGTATTTACCTTCATTTAGAAGCAGTGTGACAAACAAAAACCATTAATTAACTTCAAGTATCAGTCTTCCCGGTTAGGTACGAAAGAGGCGATATTTGCGATTGGGTGTGAAAACTCCTTTTCTCCTTAAAAAAAACTGGTGAAGTGTGTGCTTCCATTAAAGTGGCGTTCATACTAAAGTCCGTTTGAACACGTTCCGATAATGACATAAGTGCCTCCTTTATAATAAAGATCTTCAATGCACCCTAATGACCCTCTCTACGCAAATCATAGCATGTTATATGGCAACTAGCATTTCCTTGCAAGAGTAGGTATAATCGATTTTATGCTTCACTCAGTAAATAATGGCTAATACATATTCCTTACACTAGAGTAGAGGAATATTTTTTTTGTAATTTCGATATGAAATACGTCAATTTAGTTAATAGGTGCCTTCTCACAAATGCTGCTCAATAGGCAGGTTCGACATTTTTTTATTTTAACTGAAATCGAGAGATTTTATTATTAAAAAACGACCAGAAAAAAATTGGGTGCAAAATATTGATATTTACATTTTGTTATTTAAATCATGGGTCGGTCGGCGCGAAGCAAGAAAACGTACCTGTGCGCGAGACTACCCCGCGCGACGTCAGTAGCCAGAAACATTTGCCGCCGTGCTGGCAAAGTATACGAGTTCACGTAAATTGGGACCGATTTATTTATTGTCTGCACAATGCTGCAAAGTTATCAATAAACTGATTCGCGTAATTTACCCCATGTGAATGTGGAAATGGAGTTTTTGTAGATGAATATTATGTCTACTTTAAGGCCACTGCTCTGAGGTTCATTTAAAATTGCGTAATAGGCTTAGACAAGGCAAGAGAGGGGACCCGTAATACCGCATCCACGGCATGCGTGAATTTGACGCGAATTTCGAGACGACCGCCATATTTTCGGTGGCACTCAAAGCGCGGTGGCAGTGTGAATTTTTTGACATTTCTTCATTATTGATAAAGTTTGTGTGTGCAAAACTGTGTGATATAAACGTGGTGAATTGTTCTGCGTACAACTGTAAAAGTTGCAGTGGTCGTTGTCCGGCAGGAATATCATTTCATAGGCAAGATAAAAAACGGCACGTTGTCTGGTTTGGCTAAATTTAATTAAATCTTCATGGTAGTTAATAAAACACTTTTAAGGTCTTCATTTTCATAATCTTACAATTGTCCTATATTTTTGTGCATCAATAAAATACTGCTTTATACTTCTTTTCATTGATAATTTCTCGATTACAGTAAGCAAGTGATATAACCTGCAAGCGATATTCCAGTGACGGCATGACTATCTAGTTACATGACGTAACAGATATGTACATGTTTGGATGCCTAACCCTTAGGCGACTGATTACTTTGTATGGAGTAGTTTAACTACAGTGTATGTTGCCTTTGTATGCACTTACATGTAGTACGACAGATAGGATTTGGTCTTCAAAAGAGAGAGGTCATCGATCGATGTTCGAAGCAATACACATCGATCGCCGCCACATTCGATAAACACAAGATATCCTGAAGGAAGATCGTTATGATTAAACCCGTTAGGGGAGAAGACATCTCAATTCAATATTATCAGTCGTCATCGTCAACGGTTTGCTACAGTATCAACAGCTTATTACTTAAGTACAAGAAACTGAGGAAGGGGTTTAAAGAAATTCTTTTGAGACACGTTTTGTATTTGTCTTATGCGGCTATCGATTTGGACCTAACTGGTCATCTTCAGATCGAGCGTCATTGATGAAGTGAAATGAATACAACATTTTTTTAACAATGTTATATAGTAGTGGTCAGGAATGACAAATTAATGTACGAAAGAGTGAGGTTGTGTATTAGCATTTTAAAAACGCTGCGTAGAAATGGTTACAATTGATTATCGAAATCAGGGCTCCGTTCGCCTAACGTTCCGTGCGCTGCGTCCAATTTATGGCTTTCATGGACATCACAATCCGTTGTTTAACAAAAAATTTGAGACAAAACTCCTTTTCCACCTTCACATGGTACCCCATGTTTATTTCTGCTAGAATACTTTTTTATAACGCGGGTAAGTGACGTTTTATGTCAAAACGTTCTCTTATGACGTCAAAAAATTTCCACTATAATTCGCTGTTACCCCTGCAGGCAAAAATTTTCGATAAATACCTCGGTTACCATGATAACGTGAGACGAAATTTGCATTTCATTGGTCGAAAATTGTTGGTGTGAAATTTTCATATATAATACCATAAGTAGTCGAAGTATTGTCGAATATTTTTGAGGTGCTGTCACGAATGCTAGTTACGCTGATTAATACCACGAGCGCTTGCGCGAGTGGTATTAAAAAGCGTAACTAGCATGAGTGGAGCAGCAGCTCAAAAATAATCTACAAATACTTCCACTACGAATGGTATTCGGAGGACTATTCAATGAATCAAAAGAAAAATTAAGCATAATTACCCATCCGAATGTATTACTATGACAACAATAAACGTCAAAATAAATTATGGAAGTTGCTTTTCATTTTGCTATTGATTCTATTCGAATTTTGCTTAGCTAATTATTTTTTATGTCATATGACGTTTGCTGCGAAAGAGGTTACCATGAAACGTGAGACGAAATCGCATTTCATTGAAAATGGTGGGTGTGAAATTATCGTAGGTAATTGCACAAGTGCATCAAAATTACCGATAATTTTTTTGAAAGCATGTTGTCTAAAAACTGCATGAGTTTATTTTCATATTTTGGCGAAAGAGCCCGACACCGAAGGTGGAGGGTTCTTTTAACAAAATATGAAAATGACCGAATGCAGTTTTTTACTGACAACATGCTTGAATAAAAAATTATCAGGTCTATTTTGATGCACAAGTGTAATTTAGGGGAATATTTCCCGAACAAGCATTACTTGTCAAACTGAGGTTAACTACTTATAAATTGTCGGTGTATTGTGAAATTGTCCAAAGGAGTTACCAGTTGCCATGGATATGGACAGTGCAATTATCGCAGGGCTCTTTCGCTTTCTACAGTGCAATTATCGCTGTAATTGAGCGATAATTGCACACCTCATATGGCATTTATGACATATGAGGGAAATATTCGGTTAAATTTTTGAGTTGCGTTCTACAGTCATCCGATCACCCTAGAATAGCTATACCTCGTTTATCCGGGGAGTAGCTCATTTGTACGCATATTAGTTCAGTTTGTGCTGACATTTGTACTGATAACAGAATTTTTTGTGATTTGTGTATTGATTTCGCGGGTCTTAGAAATGATAGAAAGTGGCGAGGGTAAAAAAGGTGCAGTAATTTTACATCTGATGAAGTAGATGGGCTCGTTAGCTTGTCTGAAGGATTCAAGGGTATAGTAGGAAGTGTTATGAAGTTATTATGAAAAGAGGCGATTGCATCGGTCACCTGGGTCACAACGCCACAGGCAAAGGTTTTGCTAACAACTGCAAAATCTGCAACTGAAATGAGCATGTTGCTTGTTGCACGAAAACGTAAACTTAAGAGCTACTTTGTTGTGGGTGTTATCGCATGATTTCTATCTGTGGTACTTTGAATTCTATCCTGAATCATTTCTAAGAGCATTTCACATGTACGCTTTTGCAGACGAAACCGTGTAAAGAATTCCAAATCGTCATATTCTTCAAAGAATTCTAGTTATGTAAAGCAAAATAACGTCAGCTTACCGACGTCCTAAACATTTTCGGATTATGTCCGTTTTCAAACTCATGCCAGTCATCTTCGTCAGAGTCAAAAATATTTATGTTCATTTTGATTTTGATAAAAAAAATCACAAAAAACACGTGCTGTCAGCTTGACAAGTAAGTGACAAACGAGAACGACATACAAAGCCGCTACCAATAGAATGGGAGAATAACTTTAATGGCTGGTATATCCAAACAATTTCAAAGGGATAACTTATCCGCCATTTTATACCTGGAATAACGCTATTCTGCAAATGTAGAACCAAATTGTCGTCGTTACTCCAAGAATAGCTTATCCGTGGTATATACTAGCATTGTACAACCGGCCCTAAGTGGGCTGGGTGTTCATAATTTCACGATTGCCATGGAAATGTCACTTGACGTTTGCTTGTAAAAATCATCGTCTTGTGAATATAACGATTTCCGTTGAAAGAGAGACACCGTCCATTAAATCGCTTGTTGTTGTTGAAGCTCCTCGAGGGTAGGATTTCCGAATAACTTTTTTTCTGACTTTTTAATTGAACGTTTATGAAAACGCGAATGCAGTAGGCACGTATTTTTTGAAAAAATAGTAGACTAGGAAATCTTGTTAGTAATTGGTCAAAGAAATGACTCGCTGTAGCGTTGAGTGACTTCGTTACAATGTCTGTAGTAATATTTAAGAAAACCGTTTTCTTTGCTAAGAAGAATTACTGACTCAGATTGGCGCAGTGTACGCGGAAAAGTCTTATTGTAGCACCCGTGTCTAGGCAAATAAAGAAAGGGTTCCATCAAAAATTTCCTGCTGCGGGACTACCAACTGCGACTCTTCAGTGTCGAGGCGATATAGGATACCTTTTGTGTCATAAAGTAGCCTTTCGCAGTCCAGCGCAGAAAGTCGGGATCGCTAAGTTTTAGTGCTCGATTATTTTTGAGACTTACGGGTCTTTTAACTGGCCCTTTCGGATGCCGCTTGCTGGTCTGGTTGGAATATCGACGGAGATGGCGCGGATGAGGCTATCGGCCTGTGTTTTCTCCGTGCATGGTGGTCTTGAGAGCGTGTCGGCGACGGCGTTTTACTTCTCTGGGGTGTACTCGTATTTATAATGTATTTCGAAGATTGGATTGCTAGTGCCCATCGCGCTAGTCGTCCTCGTCCTGTAGGGCACTTAGAGTGAATAACCACTTTAAGGATTGGTGGTCGGTGATGACGATAATGCGGCTTCCCTCTATGTTCCCTCGGAGTTTAGAAAGAGCCCATGTGGGGGCTTCCTTTTCCGTCGTGGAAGAGTTTCTCTCTGCCGCGGTAAAAAACGGCTGGCGTATTCGACTGGTTTCTCTTCCGTTTTGTGACTGGATAAGTACGGCGCCTATGACTTACTGGTTCGCGTCTGTCCGGATTGTGAAAGTCTGTTTCAAGATAGAGGCTGAAGTTAGGGACGTTTTCAGCGTTTGGAAAACAGTTTTCTGTTCTGGTCCCCAGATCCAAAGTGAATCCTTTTTCATCAGGGTTGGGAGCTTCGTGACGGCCTCCGTTTTGGTGGGATCCGTGGCAATCTCTTCGGGCGGGAGGTAATGGCCGAAGTATTTAATGCTTTTTCGGGCAAAGTGGCATTTTGTACGCCTGGTTTTTAGTATGAATCCTACCAAGAACTTCGCGAAGGTCGGATAGATACAGAAATTTTCGAAAAGGGCAATAATGTCTTCTAGGTGGGCTAGGACCGTTATGCCTACGAGGTGGCGGGTGCGTTCCGAAGTCCAAAGGGCATGCTTTTGTATCGGTAGAGCCCTAGGAGAGAACGAATGCTGTTTGTCCCTGTCCTTCTCGGCTACCGCGGTCTGCCAATAATCGACCTGCAGGTCGATGGAAGTCATTAACGGGCCACGGCTGTATGGAGCACATGTTATATCGGTGGCGTCTGCGTAGGCGTAGGAAAGGGTTGGTACATGAATGCAATATTGCTAGGTGTAAGATCTCTGGATCCTGCATCTGCAGGATTGAAAGCTGAAGGAATATACCGCTAAGATGTATAAGGAATGACTTACCCGATTTGCTATAAATGTGTGCCACCTACTGGAGAGCCTTTATCCAATCTGCGACAATCGGAGAATCTGACCAGGCAAAAGTTTAATCGAAAATTAGTTTTTTTTAAATAAAATCAAACTTGACAATAATCTAGCTGCAGTTAATGCTAAAAGTAACATATTCTTTTTTACATTTGGGCTCTAATACACATAGGTACTGAGTACATAGGTAGAACAGTGCACAACTGTACGTCTGAACGTTACAAAGATGGTGCTTTAGGGTATGCCTGTCAGATGTTCCATTCACCTTTTGTGAGTACCCTCCTCCAACACAACGTCCTCGAGATATTCGCACTTAACTTTTGACAACACAAATAGCTACGTTTCGTCCAGAAGTTTCATTTTCCCTTTGTGAGCACTCTCGTACGACACTTCTTTTGCGAGATATTATGAGTTAACCGATCTCGGTAAGGGGTGGGGAAGGAAGGCAGTAGTTGTTTTTTGTAGTTGCTTTTACTGTAAAGTAAGTTTGAGAATCAATAATCAGAATTCACCACCCTGTATCTTTGTTGTTTATTTCGATTACTTGGGTTCAATGCGCTTGTTATCGAAAATTCGACTTTCGCTTTAGGAGAATGAGTAAATCAGAAGAGTCTTAGTAAATAGTTTATTGCAAACCCGAATTAATTAAGTTTCTCTAATTGTTTATTTTAGCTAAATAGTGGGAGCTAAGCTGTAATGAACGGCAAACTGGGGAGTAGGTATTAATTTGTTTAGGAAATGGAACAAAAACATTTCGCTGATGAAATATTACCAGGTTTGTATGCGTAGACGATTTTATCCAATCTTACAATGCATCATCAGATTCTTTCCTCAAAAGTAATTAAAACATATATTAACCGGCCCATCACAATTAATTAACGTAGCAGACAAATCTGACTGCTGTCCGATTTAATATTGCTAAGGGTATAATCCTTTTGCTTAAAAATTAGATTCTGTGGCGCTGTAATGCAATTCGAGTATACAAGCTTTATCGTTGGGCTTTTTAATTAAGGGGAAGAATTATTAAATTTACACAGAAGTTCATTTCTTATCAGAATTAAAATTTGTGCAATTGTGGAATTAAATTGCCGACTTCGCATCGCTCACTCTCCAAAAATGGTTGTCGACCAAGTAAATAGTCCTTATAGTTACTTGTCCTGAGTGTGACGAGAGTAGTAATTTGTACAAGTAAGGTATTTTCCTAAGAACAGCGCAAGTCTTTTTAAATCTATACTCGAATTTATTTACATGCAAACTGATTATGATTTGATCTGTCTGTCTTTTTTTTTATTAAATGCATTTTATATAATTATTATCCATTATACAGTGCTATCTATTAAGAAATAGACATAGGGATTTATGTATATTATTTTCCCTATGTCTATGGCAAAAATCTCTTCTGAAGGGCGCCTAATTTTATGCAACCAAAATAACTTCTTAAAACAAATAAAGATCTGGCTAATTTGAATATTGTTGCTTTGGCTTCCGTATTTTTATTTTCGTTTGTGTGCGATGTATTCAACTGAAGAAAAAGTTGCTCTTGTCAATTAGTTTAGTGCCAGCAACAGTTTAAGGAGCGTATGAGATTTATTTTCTGTGAAGCCAAAGGTAAAAATATTCAAACTAATTAATATGACAGCCAGATGTTATTTTGTATGCATAAAATAAGGCGCCCTTCAGCAAAACTTTGTCTTTTAAAAGTAGACATAGGGAAAAACAATACACATAAATCCCTATGTGTACTTCTTAATAAATATCATTATATATGGTGTGGGTCCATTTATTTCAGATTAAATTTTTTCTAGAAACGACATAGTGTGTCTAAAAATGCTATAACTAGACGTAATCAATGATTTTTACTTGGTATTTGAATAAACGTTATTTTTGAGCGTGTTTAGCATTATATCAGCTTTTCCAATAATTCCATGCCAGGCTAGCGGTTTCGGGGTTAAACATTAGTACTTTTCGCATTGGTAATGTAACGTGGAAGCAAAGGGTCCTGGTTTAAAGGAATCATACAGGCCTCGGCATTAGAATCGGTAAGATGCAAGCGCATTCCGCGGTAGTACCATGTCAATGTTGAAAGAAAAGTCAACATTTCGCCCATTTTCGTAAGGGACAAGAAAAGAAACAAAAAAAACAATAAAAATAAAATATAAACCTCTCGCCAGGAAATATTGCCCGTCACACAATACCTGATCTCGATTTACAATCTATGTTTTTCAGTATCGTGTCGATGTTGAATGAAAAGACATAGATTGTAGATCGACATAAGGTGTGCTGTGATCGGCAATCTTTCCTGGCGAGAGTAATATAAAACTCTAGGTACTACTACACTAAATTGAAAATTCAAAGATTTTGTAATCCATGTAACCATCACACAACATTGAAAATGACAACCGTATATAACGCCATATGTAAAACACAAATAACTCTTAACCAATCGGAGCACCTTTCTGAATAACAAGCATCGAGACATGTATACTATCAAAAGAGATGTGCGAGAATTTTACATTGGAATTAGCAAAACAATTAAGCACTCTTAACTTAGCGCCCAATTACTTACTCGAATAACGCTTTTTAGAGGTGGCTCTGCAGAAGGTCTTTAAGTTGTTCTATATTACTCAGGTATTTATCAAACCAGTTGTATTTCTTTGAAATTTTAGCCATAAATGCCTCTAATAAAGAAAAACGTAGCGCACATGGCTATAGCATTTTGAGAAGTACTGATCAATGCTTGGAAAATTCGCTGAAGTTACTCGCTTTAAGGTGAAAACCTTTTTACTTGTTTTGTAAAAATACCCCCCTTCGACATTCATATTCTCCAGAGATATGAGGAATTATTATCGATCTAGAAAAGGGGAGCCGAAAAGAAGGCAGTGGCTAGTAGAAATTAATTTTTCTTTCGTTGAGATTTTTCATTAAAATACCTACCACGAAGGATAAAACCTGTTCCTCCGCCTCCCCATCTTGATCTCTGATAACCAAAAAGAGACCAGTTTTTAACCACCTCCAAACATCTCGGTAAGGAGACGTTGAGGAGAACTGTAGCTGGTGGAAACCAATTGCTTGACGAGACCTTCATTAGAACGTCTGCGGCCCCCTAAATTCAAAAGTTACATTTGCCACCATTTAAAACAAATTGGTGGTTGCATGTTAAAGTTATGCACGTTTTACATCCCGAAAAAACATCTTAGGAAAGAATTCACGAAGGGGCCCATCCTTAAGGCCTATTACATACGAACGGTTAATCGACTGAGCGGCTATCGGCAGAAAGACTGGGATTATTTTACACACGGTACCAGCGACTGATCGGGAGACTCGACCCTGGTCTGTATACGAGGACACAGGACAGCGACGGAAATATCTCCGTTCGTGTGTCAACATGCATAGACTTGAATATATTGCAACAGATGCGTTGGTTCATTCACTGACCGGCGATCGTGTGTTTGCTGTCGAAGTTTTATTTTGACCGGCGCCTGGTCGGCAGAACACCCTGCACCAGTAGATGTGCACATGCACTGCACGGGTTAGGTGGGATCGCCATCTTGTAGAGGATGTTACACAGACGACGAGACGGCACAGCACAGCACATAGTTTGTGAATGTCCTGCTCTAGTCCAACTGAGACGATCCATGTTGGGGGAATCCTGACCGGACAAGGCTAAGATTAGAGCCCCCTCCTCTTCCAGCGTCCTAAGGTTCATCTCACGTGTGGGATGGCTTAAGTGACGTTGAGGGGTCGGACGACCCTAGTCAGGGAGATAGTACACAGAGCCCGAATTTGAGGCCTAAGTACGCGTGGACCCTGTCCACTCTCCTATCGCAATCCAGAACCCAGAATCAACCAGTACATGTCTTAAATTGTATTTGAATGTACTATCATCGACAAAAGTAATGATAATCGAAAGCTTACTTGGGCAACGAATATTTAAAATGGCAACGTTGAAGTGTAAGTTTTCCGGCGGCAATCCTCTCTACCATCCACTCTAATTTACATGTCTGTTGCGACGAAAGTAGATTCATTTTCCCTTAGCCCAATAATAAGAATTTCTCAATTATTTTGTTGTTTGAGTAGAGTATTTCTGTTTCGGTTTATTTGAAAACCCTATATTCGAACGATTGTATTTCTGGCTTAAATTAGGAGGAACCATTACCTACTTGCAGCTATAATGATAATTTTTCGAGCACTTCCGGTATAGCCCATTTTGACACAAGGTTTGAAATCAATAACATCCAAACCAATCTTCAGTGTTTTCATTTCGCTGTTATTTAGGTTAATAGTTAGTTCACATAAGTAATAATCTTTTTTCCATACACTTTTTTTAAATTGTTTTGACTGGAACTGCTGCTGTATTCGGAATTATTATTGCACTGAAACGCAATAAACAGAAAACACGGCGTTTTTAAACCCTAACAGTCGAGCACGTGACCAGGTTTATTTCGCCGGGAAAATCCCACGGCACGACAATGCACATAAAACAAGGTCACACCTTAGTTACTTAACCGGGAATTCCAGAGCGCGACCTTGTACCAGTCACTTCTTAGTTACACTAGTGGGAAATCATTCCACCAAGGCTTGGCTTAATTCACCAAGGCCACTCCTTAGTGACGTAACCCGGAAACCCTCCTTGACCAAGGCCATGACCATGGTCCGAAATCCAAGATGGCGGAAGGTGTCCCTTTTCTACTAGTAAGTATAATATTCTGCTAACCTTTAACAAATATATCAAAAAATCGAAGAGATAGTAGCATTGCCATTCTTTTCGCCTCTCTATGTCCGTCATTTGTGTCGGACGACTTCAGTACCTCAATTTAAAACAGTGATGACAGCCAGGTACCTCGTTTTTGATTGGTCGTTGGTTCCAGTGGGTGATAATAAAAGTGTTGCTTAATGTAAAATCCGAGGTAAAATTTACTTTGTGGACATTCGGTGACCAGGTAATTATGCAATAACAAAGTAATTAATGAACTGTAATCTGTATTGATTGATCCACTTCCTGCCAGTTTGGTTAGCATGATGGGAAATAAAATACAACGATTTCTTATATTGAAAACTCTACAAATAAGAGAGCAAATGCAGCCGATAATGGTTGCAGAATGGGAAATTATTCTAAACAAAATTCTGAACATAAAAATGGAATAAACAAAAGGAATACTCAGAATTATACGACAGCAGTTTTTAGTAATAAAGCGCTTCGGCGACGTCAGGATATGCGTTTTCTACGACAAAGGCGAAAGTTTACATAAAAGCGCACAGCATCTTCAAGATTGACGTACGTTGGACTTTACTAATGAACGGTGGCATCAAGGGTGGATACGATAACAAGGCGTTGGAAAAGACGACGAAGGCGATCCGTATTCATTTCACCCCTAACGACAACCACAACGATCTTCGATCAGAAATTTTGCCTAGTTATCGAATGTTGCGACAATCACTGTGTATTGCTTGGAACATCAATCGATGATTTCTCTTTTAAGACGAAATTCTATCTGCCGTGCGCTTATGCGTGCGCACACTAAATGTAAGTGCAAAGTATGGGTCTTAAAGATGGAAAGAGAGAGTGGTGATAATAATAATTGTAAAGTGAAGCAAAGTTAATTTGCAGCAATTGTAGATACGTATCGTAAATACAAACGTAATTAAACAAGTAGAAATTGTCCATAAGAATGAGAAATTAGCTCAACGACTCAACTTAAAAGATTTAAAGGACAATTTGTTAAAGACATGTGTCGCTGTTTAAACGCAACAGACATAGTTTGGTGTATTCAAAGGGAATAGAAATTAATTACAAAAGTTTGATTATGCTGCTCAATTGTGATTATAAATACGCTTGAATTGGTTTAAATTTGACACATCTATTGACGAAGCACAACGAATATTGCTTTTACTGAATGCAAGTGGCAGTTTTTATGGTAGGTACGTTGTTCCTATGCTACCTGCCTTGTTTAAGTTAGCCGTGATCTAGCCCCAATATGGCGGACTGATGATAAGTTGTCGCTACTGTCCTAATAATCGCTGTAGCTACCACCACAACGGAATTTAGTCTTTTTACGCAAAACATAGTTCTCAATCAGCACACGAAATTCACTTTTTCCCATTTTCGTTAAAATTCATGAGGTTGTCTGCTTTGACTGGCTGCCAAACACAAACTAAATGGGTTAGCTTCCCCAAAATTCTACAGTAGCCTATTGATAGATGACAGTTGACGAGAGCAGTGCTAAATTTAAAGTTACTGCCACAGAATAAGACCTTCACAGAACAGAAACATAAATGGCGCTAAATTGTCACTGATTACAGCGTTTCCCGTGGTTGTACGGAGAACTATTTATCGCAGACTCAAATATTTTTTTGCAAAACCTGTAATTTTTCTCGTTACAGGAAATATTTTTATTTGTTACTCAGTTGTAAACGTTGATTAACAAGACAAAACGCAAACGGGTAAACGTCATGTTTAAACGCTACTGACTTGTAAAACTGACAGCAGACTTGTAAAACTGATAGCAGACCTGTAAAAATTTTACAAGTTAGTAATCTAGTAATTTCATTGGCCAGAATTAATGCGAAGTCTCTGTTACATGGATCACATGATATTTTAGACATTTCTTCAAGATCATTTTAAGAACTAATTATTTACGTTTACAAATGAGTAACAAATAAAATATTGTACATTATACGCCAGGTAATAGTTTTTACTGGCTCTAGGAGATGACAGGCTCGCCTAACAGCATATTTAAAATATGAACAAGTTATGTGACCGTAAAAAGTGTTGTGTGGCGGATTGTAACAATAAAATATCAAAAAGGCATCGTTTCCCACATTTTGAAACAGATTGTTTTGTGCTTGAAACGCGAAGAGGGTTGAAATGTGCTGTTATTTCTTTCCTATTTATGCAAGGTAAGTAACAGGTACAAATTGATGCAGAATTATTACCAACTGTACCTATAGGCGCAAAAGGGTGTACACTTGAGTTTTATATTTATATAGATGTAGATACTTATATTGTAATTCGTTTTAGATAATTCAACAACTTCCACCCTCGCTTCTCAAGTAACCAGTAAGCACCAGGATCAAGTTAACATTTGTTGTCAAAAACTTGTGTGACAATTTGCTGAAACGGTTTTATCACCTCTTGGAACAAAAAATTAGTTCTATAGATATTTTTTAACAAAAATATGTAATCCAAACAGCAATTAAAACCAAATATTTCGTAGGACAACTCGTTACGTAAGGATCTTTTTGCAAAGTGTTAACTTCTGCAAAGCGTAAGTTGCACTTACTTCTGAGTTTTATATGTAATTTGTAAACATGTAATTTAAGATGTCTGTGTTAAATAATGTAATGTGATTGTATCTAAATACACTTGCAATTTAACAACTGTGTATTCTTTATCTATATTTGTGATTTAGATCGAATTGGGGATATTACTTCATGGATTTAGAAGCTGGTCACCAGATGGCGCTACTCTGATTTTAATGCTTTAGTTCACAATACACCCACCAGGGTCCGCCAAAATACCATACAAATTTGTAACATTGCTGTTTCTATTCTGAGAAGGCCGTATTCTGTGGTTACTGCATGCACTAGAAATTCAATGATTTATGAAACTATAATCGTATGTTGTATAGAAAAAAAAATAGTGTATTTAGACGTACGTAAAATTTATGCATTGGCAGTTATTGGAAAATGACTTTCAGTGCATATTTATAAATTATTTATAAAAATTACGTTACGCGCCACTTGGGTAATCATGTAGGACAATTCGCGTTTGAATAATTTGCAGTCGGACATTTCGCACGCGGATAGTTCGCTGCACTCGGCCCGGATATGGACAATTCCGGACTCGCATAATTACGTGTCTGTAGGGTTCATATGGGGGCAACTCGCTAGATTTTTTGATATTTGTTTTATCTATAAATAAGATTGCTAAATGCCTATTTTACAGAGTATTCTTTTTTACGTTTTTCACAGAGTGAGACACTTCACATCCGAAAAAGTGTCTCTGATAATGAGCACCCAAAAGGTTGTTACACGGAAAGCTGGCTTCTCAATTTTTAACGCATTTTTGAAGAATTAACGTTATGTACCACTTTTTAAGCATTTCCTACAAAATTGAAAATAAATGCGCTATTGTCCGCACTTTGCTATCAAACGAAAGCTTATAAATGTCAGGAGATAAAGCTCCCTTTTTCGACCTCATATGATGTGTAACCACAGTGAGGCGCGGAAGGTGTACAGGTAGAAAATTCAATTGTTCCTTCAGTTTTCGAGATAATACATCTTTCGTTGTCGAGTTCATAGCTGTGGTACGTAAACTACTAAATATCTCAACCATTATTTGCCCCCTAGTATTACCACGTGCATTTTTACGTAGTGGGGTCAAAATCGTTATTGTTATACTGATTTCTTTCCGAAAACGTAGAAGTGCTTTATCTATGTTAAAAAATAAAATCAAGAAAATGTATTTGCTATTGTCTACCTATCTAGTTTAAATATACGCATTGATATACGGAATAGTATCTGATTAACATACGCTTTCGTCGGAAACTGGATAAAACGCATTTATTGTTTGAATCAACCCGTTCAGCACGAAAATTGGGAGAAGATGGTTACTTTTCTTTGGCATCTTCATATAAATGTCGCATAGAGCTTTAAATATAAAAAGATATAGAAATGAACATGTTTGTATTGTGAAACTACCGTGTAAGTACCTAAGTAGGCGTTTGAATTGTTCCATTTCTTTTGATTCCATTCATATAATCTTATAATATCAATAATTTTTAGATTTTAGAGTAGTAAATGGCTTATTGTGTAACTCAGGAATAAAGATAGAAGTTTTGGGTAAACATTTTATGTACAGGGTGTGCCCGATAAATATGGATGAAAATGTCGTCGTTCCGATTCCATTCATTTTGTGTTGACATTTAAAATATAAGGACTAATGCCTGAAGGTATGAATTTTTCATAAAAAAGATGAATGTCGACTCGAAGAGTATCCGTTTTACTAAAAAAAACTGTTGAGAACACAAACAAAGAAAATGTTTTTTTTTATGAGTTTGAGGGTGATTACTGTATGACCAATACGAACCGAGCTATGGCTTTTTAAAGGTTAGCTCTTGTTCGTCAAAAGCTAAATTAGAGAATTTTAATGTCAAATGACGTAAAAACCATGCACGCATGTAGCAAACCCTGTACAGTCTTTTTCTAAAACACATTTCTTGTTTTTGTAAGAAAAAACTTTAGCACAAAAATTGAGCGAGTTGATAAAAATAAGGTAGATCGCTGCTACAGCGCCAAAATTAGCAAAAACAAGACCCTCTATTCTACTATTCTATTCTATTCGCAGGGGAGCTCGACCGGGCAGCACTTAGGCACACCAAAGACCCATTTTGCCTACACCAATCTCTTTCGCAACTGGGTTCAGAGCCCGTTCCTCTCAATGAAGGATAGAATCCTGTTTAGCCTAAGTTGCTTCCTCTCCCCGGTTCCAGAGAGCTGTCTTCAAGGAGTTGATGTCTGTCTCTGATCAATGCGTCAAAGTGATGGACCACATGCTCGGTAGTTTCATCTACCTCGCCACAGAACCTGCACGTGAGCTCCTCCACACGCCCAATGCTATCCAGGTGATAGTTGAACATCCAGTGCCCCGTAAGCACACCGGTGATCTTCCTAATGGCTTCTATTCAGTTCTGGAAGCTTTTACGACCCAGATTTGCCAAGAGGCCCTGTTAAAAAGGCTCTGGAATATCTGAGCTCGGTTAGTTTTTGCCACTGAGCTTAGAATTGATTGGTCACCAATCCTGGCCCTGACAACGGAGGGAGTAATTCCTAGAGTAGGTTCAGGCCCGACGAAGACCCCACCACTGCCTTCACGAGCCAGCTCGTCCGCCCTTTCGTTGGCCCCTATTCCGCAGTGCGCTGGCGCCCATATCAAGCTTACCCTATTAGACTCACCTAATCTATTTAGAGTTCGGCTGCAATCAAGCGCTGTAACCAATCGGAACCTGTCTGCTGACAGGACGCTCAGCGCTGCCTGACTATTAACCATGTATACGGTTATTACAGTAACCTCTAAGGAGCTTCTACTGTGCACAGATCATTATGCCCAGCTAGCAATTGAGGTGTCATTCGACGTCGATTCGACTTCAAATAAGTAACGACACCAATTTCAATAAGTGCAGTATAACATAAATTCGACGTCGAATCGACTTAAGTGGTGTTTTTTGACACGTCGATTCGATGTGAGAAATAAGTTAAATAGGTGTGATTTAACTAATAGGTGTTAGGTGTCTGGACACCTTATTAGGTAATTTTCTACGTCGAATCGACGTGGCGGATTACTTATTTTCTACATGTCGTTTTGAACTTATAACCATACTTCATTATTGTCCTCTCTTTTTAAAGAATAGTATCTACAGTTAATAAGAATACTGTTATGAACTTTATGCCTTGCATTATGTCAGACAAATTACCTATTATATGTAAAATATTGAATATGTTTAATTTCGTGATTTCTATGTAGAATATTTCGTGCGAATGCATTTTCTATGACAAACATATATCTTCTGCCTTCAAAAAACACAAAGCCCCTCTGAAATAACTATTATAAAATAATAAAAAAATAATTATTCGTTTTTCATTTTTATAGTTGTACATTTTTGGCAGTTTAAGTATTTTATTCAAACATACAATTATTAATAATACCTAAATATAATTAGATTTTAATTGTATAACCCATATTTATTCATTAATGCTAAAAAACATGTATGATGATATTTCGGCCGTCTACGCTAGCCAAATAAATATGTCTGCCTTCTCGATATATTAATCTAATAAGTAGAATACCCTAATTTGCACCTATATTTTCGACCTAATGTTTCAAGTTGGTAAAGAACAAGCTACTTTTGATACCTATTACCTAATTGGTGTACAATATTACCAATTTTTATACACCTAATTGTAGCAAATTCATGTAAATACCGTATTATATACTTATTGGTGGTCTGTTTAAGTATACCTAATACGTGTATCCGCAACTAAAGTATGTTGGGAATTCGACCTAACTAACTAAACCAACCTATTAAGTGTAAGTCCAACACCAAACTCCATCTACGTTCACTAAATCGACACCTATTAGGAGCGCATGTAACTTCTTTTGGTAGATTAATACACCTGTTAGCAACACAACTTATGATTGTAACCTACTACCAGGGATTCGCAACCTATTACCTATTGTTTAGGTCGACATTGATACCTAGTATTATCTCTTCACCCAACAGATGCAGTAAAGCTCCTCCCAAAAAAAATCCCGGCAAATTTAAATGAACATATTTAATTGGCCGAAAACCTGTAACACACGCAACTATTTGCTTCCAATTATAATTGCCGTATCTGAATTGACATCCTTAACCTCAAGCCTGTCACTGCGTTTTGTATTTGTCTTGCCTCAATTTGCCGTTAATTTCATTTATACGAACAAAATAATCTTTCTGAACTGAATAAACAATTTGAAACTATGTACTGCTGTGTGTTGAAAGATCAATATTCAAAACATAATACTTTATAACTTCGTCGTACAATGTGACATGATATTTTAAATTTCCCGGTTTTTATAATTTTGTGACTGTGAAACGGGTCTGTTATTACATTGGCCCAAATTTTTTGGGAGTGGCTTAACTGCATCTGTTGGGTGAACAGATTATAGTTGAAACAGACCGGCACTTTCGCGTCATTATTTTACTCGAGTGAAATATATTTATTTTGGTGAAATGCTACTAAATAGGTGATTTGTCTTAATAAAACTTAATGGTGAAATATTCAAGTCATTTCAACCTATTGGTCGAAAAGTAAGTAACTGTATTCTCTTATTAGGTGTCTATGAAATTGTCTTCTATTCCTATTTAGTCATTTTGTCGACTTTGGCCTATATCTTCTATTAGGTTATATTTATGACGTGAACAAAGTTACCTAATAAGTCATGGAAAGAATATATTACCAATTAGGTAACATGCGTCCCTTTAGTTAGGTTACAAATTGGCACAAATAAGGTCCTTCTGCCTACTGCTCCTATTAGGTGATACAAAGTTAGGTATATGCCACTCCTTAATTGGTATTTTTAACGTACCTCACCTATTAGGTTACCATTTACCACTACCATAGTTTGTTGCAGAGTTGGACTGGGTCACTGGGTCACTGGGTCAACTGGGTCACCTGGGTCACTAAATTAAACTTGGTCACTGGGTCGCTGGGTCACGTCATACTCTTTTCAGTTAGACCCAGTGACCCAGTTTGACCCAGTGACCCAGTTTGACCCAGTGACCCAACTTGACCCAGTTTGGCCCAGTGACCCAGTTTGACCCAGTGACCCAGTTTGACCCAGCTACCCAATTTCACCCGAGGACCCAATTCGACCCAGTCACCTAGTTTGATCGAATAACGCAGTTAAGTCAGTGCCCTCGGTTTAAGTGTACAGATTATGAAATAAATGAAATGCTGGTCGTCGTGCAAGACCGCTATCTATAGTTCGAGTGACAGGACCAGAGTTGCCTGGGTCAGTGTCTCCACTACCATCGTCGTCCGTTGTCCGAGACGCAACAGTTTTAAGAGGGGGATAGTGTAGCGAACATTCCAGAAATCTCGATAGACCTCGAGGCGCCACGAAAGATTAGTCATCAGCGATAAAAAACCGAAGGCGGATGTAGCGTAATCTTTCTGAGAAATACGACGTGTTTGTTCGAGAAGTTTCTAGAAACGTAAGATGCTTTCGAAAGCGCTCGAGATCTTTCGAGAAAGAGGGGGCGTTTGCTATGTAATCAAATCGAATTGCGTTTCAGACAGTTCTAATTTAGACGACGAAATAATAAATAGTTCACGCTGTTATAAATTTTGTATATGTATGTAAGTGATAAATAACATTTTAGCTATTATAAATCAATTTGTTTTAAGACTGCTATGAATTTATTTTTAATTAATTGAAAAAAATAAACGAGGTAATTAAATTTACGTTACACAATAAAATTTCTGGAATTTATATAACTGTTTAACGGACTTATTTTTACTTAACAATTTCATATATGGACATGTAACTTATTGTATTGAAAAGGAATTCAAAATGAATATTTTATTCTTTCACTAACGTCTACCTTAAAAATATTGCATGTAAAAAAATATCAATTAGACAAAGACACTAATACTAGGTAGTTGTTATTTATGCTGTGTTGTTTATTTCAATGTCAACAGCTACGATTCTTTATGAAACAAATCTTCTAGAATTGTGCACATATGGAGCAGATCTACTTCAGTCCCATCTGTCTTAATGGGGAAAACGCGCACCTAAGTTTAATCAGAACAATATTTACTCTATACTTCAACAGATGCAAACTAGTGCGACAGAAATGCTCTACTAAATAAAACATTTTATGGAGTACGGCGTAACTTTTATAGTCACATCCAAACTTTCATAGACATAAATTTACATTGCAAATTCGGTTAAACCCCCTACAAACTAGAAACCACGGCCGAGATATACAAATTCATTATGCATCCAACATTATAAACTGCGGATACCATCGTACGTCCTTTATAGCGTAATTAAATATAGGCAACCGTTTATAAAACGGTAATAAGAAATTTGTTCGACTGGTACGGCCAAACACCTTGATTAATTTTGTACACTTTCTGAAGACAATGGCATATTTCAGTAAATCTCTTTTATGCGACAAACTTCCACGAGGGGATGATGGTGATATTTAGGAGCGAGTCCGGGTTAGTTCACAAATTAAGTTTTGTTTTAAGTGAGAAAATAATTAATTTGGGCACACAGAACGACGCGTGTTGATAATGCCTATTCTTTTATCATTTTTCAGTATTTGAGTATTAAATTTGTTGGAACTTATTTAAATCTCTATTTAAAACGAAATTTCATTAAATTTTATGTCTTACTAAAAGTATCATAAAACAGTTTTCCACTTTGTTTTATTCAAATTTTATGGTTCGTAAACGATTTATAATAATCACATTTTTCATATTTCTAGCGGAATATAATTAAAGTATCTTCTGTTGAACTTTTAATCTTTCTGATATGCCGGGAAAAGTTTCAATTGAAATTATGCTCGAATAACTCCGCCGTTGCATTAACTGTATAATTATACTCAAATACAGTTTAATAAAAAAAACTTGCAATTTATTCGCAATTTGTTAAAAAATGAAAGCACGTTTTTAGCATTTATTGGCTCATTTTATGGTTCAAGTAGTTTTGTCAAGTGAGGAAGTTTCGGACCGGGTAGGTATATTTATTGGATCTATTCTGTTGTATTGATACTATATTTACCTACATCTTTAACTTGTTACCACAATATAACTAAAACGCGCTTTGGTGAAATATAACTATGAAACTTTTACTAGAAACTTCTACAACTTTGGTACATAGTAGTAGGCGGTAAGTGCATCGGTCTAAACATTTTGGGGGGGAAAGCTGGACTTTGTTGAAATGTCTCAGGTTAGGTGTCCCGAATAACGTACTAAAAGTCCAGACCCCCAACTGCGCCGCTCGTCGAGCTGTGGCACGTTTTTGCCCCCCGAAATCAGTTTTTCGTTAATATCTCGAAATGTAGCAGGTTTAGAGAACAACTTTTGAAACAAAAAATGTTCCTCGTAAAATTTCCTACACGAAAGCTTATTTGCAAGTTAGCCCAGGCCTAACCGTTAGCCTACAGCGTTCTTTTGAGTAGTCTAATATTTAGTTCTTTGATGATTTTTTGTACTTATGGTTGTTATTGATGAAAAACATACTTCTCACTTATTGTACCATAGGATAGCCGATTTGAACGTTAGTTTAAGAAATTTCATTAAGATTCTGGAAGCATACGTATTTTCTTATTTACAGTTCAAAATTATAATCACTTAATTCTATATACATTTCATCGTTCGACTCAACAGCAATGTCATCATCCGAATGCAGAGTAGTTTCGACATCGGAGTCCATACTGTCGTCGAAGTGTGACTCTTCCTCAGCTTGTACCTCAGCATTGAGGCATGAAAGACCCATACACCCGGAGCGTAAATTGGAACATTTCAGTCCTGTAACACAGAGAAGAAAGAGAAATGAGTACGTATCTCTGAATTTCAGAACCTCGAAGAGAACTGAACAGAAATCGGTGCTTAGTCTTCTATCAGGACGCACCTGCTTTTCTGTACGAACATGCAGATAAGCATCCTTTTTGACAAGCGCATGAAATTAAATTCAGCAACTCGTCAGGAGTAGTTAGGCGCAGCGGTCATCGGTGTAGGCAGAAGTTCTGCACTGTGTATGTGCCAACCCCATCCGATCGGAGAGAAATTGTTTCCTCTCCATTTTTGCACCTGATGACAGCATCGGTAGGCGTGGAGACTGAGTGCAGCGTTTTTTTTTTCGACCGCCTTATGGAACGAACCGATGACGATCGAAATGTCTGCTTGCCTGACACAATATTTGACTCCGCTGACGTAGCTAAAGTAATTCGTGTTGAAATAGTGTATACTGCGGGTAGACTGGCGAAAAACTCGATATTAGACTACTCAAAAGAACGCTGTAGGCTAACGGTTAGGTCTAGGCTAACTTGCAAATAAGCTATCGTGTAGGAAATTTTACGAGGAACATTTTTTGTTTCAAAAGTTTTTCTCTAAGCCTGGTACATTTCGAAAAACTGATTTCGGTGGGCAAAAACGTGCCACAGCACGACGAGCGGCGCAGTTGGGGATCTGGACTTTTAGTACGTTATTCGGGACACCTAACCTGAGACATTTCAACAAAGTCCAGCTTTCCCTCCCAAAATGTTCAGATTGACGTTTTTTGTGTACTTATCGCCTGTGCTATTGTTAATCTTTATAATTAATATTATTAAAATTTATTATATGTTATGGCAAGTGAGTAATATTGCTCGTCATTTGATCCACGGCATTTGGCCGACCTTTTTTATTTTCTTTAAAGCGAGGCCACTGGGCACTCGCTACACGGCTAACTTTCTTTATTGAGTTGCTGTTAACTTCCTACTCGTAAGTTGTATTGTAATTAACGTAGTTGCGATTGTGGGTGCCGGTCTTCCTCCGGTTCGTCTGGTTCTCGGTTGATGATAACGTAAAACTTCTGTAACGTAATTAATGTAAACTGGCGAGGCGTTTGGTCCGATGCTTGGTATTACAATTAGGTATAAGAATAACCAAAACAAAGAAGCTAAAATATGTGTATAGTATAGCTCAATTGAACTTTAAATTATGAAAATGACTGTAAATTCATAAATTCATAAATACGTGATATTTGGAGGGCGCTCTAAAATCGATTCCTTCTATACATTGGGAAATCCTCGCGCCAAAAGCTCGATCAATTTAATCTTTAGAAACATAGGCGTAACATGCGTTTTAATAAAAGTTTCCTAAAATTAATACAATGCCTCCAAACAACGTGCGAAAAAATTCTGATGATCTCAACGAAATTACAAGTACTTCAAGATTTAGACAAATCATCGGAAAAGCGAGAATTACGTCATTTGGAAATTAGAAATGCAGCCAATTTTTACCAGGAATGATTTGTGGGAGTCCATAATGGCCGTACCCAGAACCGGGCGACATGGAGAGTGGTTTGCTGTTGCCGCATAGCTTACTGTCATCTTTTGGGAATTTTCCCTGTGCAATCGAGTCGCGCGACGATCTGGCGACGCCAGATGCTCTCCGTATAAATCAAAGAAAAAAGCGACGCACGCAAAAAAGGCGCTGGAAATACGACAACTTCGGACGACATGTTTGTAAAGAAATCCGAAGGGTGGCATAATCAGTGAAGCAAATGGGACGATAAGTAAAAGAACGAAGGGTAACGTTGTTTTAATTGTTAAAAGCCAGGACCTGTTCTGAGGAGGACATGATGAGGACACCATTCCCCGACAATTCAGAGCGTCTTGGAGTTGGTGCACACGGACGTCTGCGGTCCAATAAAACGGAATACCTGGCAGGGCCAAAATAATTTATTTATTTATACAAGCAATCAGTTCAACGGTTACCTGAAGAAACGAGAAATTACCAGAGGAGTGACAGTCCCACGCAATCCAGAACAGAATGGTACGGCGCAGCGAAAGAATTGAGGTGCCCTCTGAGGGAATCCAAGTGAAGGGAGTTCAGATTGATCCATGTCCCTACGGAGAAACAAGCTGCGGATTTCTTGGCTAAATGTTTCCCCAGGGTCTAGACTTTTTTCGTTTCCAGTGTTACTTGCAGGCTATTGTAAAGCAACCTATGCATTCATTGTTCAAGTTAGCTGCACTTCTCGCCACTTCAGCAGCTACCAGGCAGAGCGTTTATTTTGAACCTACCATCTGGTGTAGCAGTGGTCGAATGAGAAGAAGAATCCGCTCGAGTGGGGATGGAAGACTGGCAAATACCTCAGTACATCCTGCAGCTCCCTAGGAACTACTTTCTCTCATAGTGGAAGCCTCTTTAAAAATAGCGCCCCTTGAGAAAGTTGTAAGGTTGTTCACGGGATTATCACTAAGATACCACCGGTCACTAAAGCGCAATTTGTTAGAGACGATGCCATTTTTGTTCGCAATTTACTGCAGATTATGTTTGTAACAGCACGCATTGTGCTAAACCGCATAGCTTTTTAAATATTTAAGAAAAACTGATACAAACTGTTAATATTCCAACTTTCCTCCCCCTCCTAAGCAAACTCGACGCTTGGTGTAACCCTTACCAACCAACTGTGGAGTGTATAGAACAATTTGAAGCTGAAAAGACTTTTACTTTAGATGTTGAGGTTTAGGTTTAATTGCACCGTACAGTGTGGCAGAAGAAATGATTCCGCTACGCTACGTTCGACACTTTCGCATCGAGATTATGATAACACATTCATCCCTTAAATACCAACCCTGATTACCTGAACTACCCCCTCCGGCTTTGCCTATCTAGATTCAAATTGTCTTTATGCGTGAAGTTGGGGCGCGGTGAGGGTATTCAACTCACAAATTTGTCGTCTATTTCCTCTAGACCTCGTATCTTTGAATACAGAACTGCCACTTGGCATTTGAGGATAAAAATTAAGGTAAAATTATTGTCAAAAGTAGCGGCTGTGAATATCATTTGGGGTAAAATAAGGTCCGAATGGCATCTCCAGTAGGATAATGGCAATGTAAAGGGGAATGCCGAATAACCAATATAATCAGCGTAATTGCGAAAGAATAGTTTAAATCGAAGCACTTCCATACTTTTCTTGCATTCACCCATTTTGTAATAAATAGGAACTTTGAGAAGGAAAAGGGAATTGGCAAGGGGAAACGATATAATATTCGGCGACAGGCGTGAACAAGTCACGCAAAATAAAAAACATAAACTAAAAATAAAATAATTAAGCTCTGGAATCTTCGGGAACTGTGGGTCTCATCTTGGCATTGAACAATCAATATACTTACACAAACAATGGAAACAATAACAATTGCATAAAACACTAGTAATTCTAGGCAGGGTACATTAAATGCAAATTTTCAGCACACATGATTACTACTTATAATGTATAACTTAATCTAATTGGTAATTGGTAATGGGAATATTTTGTATTTCTTCCTGGTTCCAAGATTTTTTATTGAAGTACTGCAGGGGTGATATATCCTGCGCAACAAAACCCAAAATCCGTCCGCATAGTGTTCAAATATCTACATTAATAATATTGTATTGTAAGTTAACATGTGTTGTAATTTGGTTGTAATGTACATCATCAGCATGTGAGTTACAACACTTTTATAGTATATAGGTAATATTCTGTAATTCGCAATCAGCTCAGTAAACATATGACTGCAGAACACACAAACACTAGGTTTTGTAATTATGTCGGATTACAATCTGCTACCATTATCACTATTTGCACAGACGCTTTGAATTAGGAACGGGTAACAACTGTTTCCTGCATTAATGCAACCGAATATTCATTAGATTGAATAAACAACCGTTATGATTAATAATTTCAGCTTTTTAAAACCACTTAATTAATGCACGTTCTCTCGGATGGATGGAAATATGGGCTCCTTTTATTTCTCGCTAAGCTTTCGGGTAAATTTTCGCCATTTATTATGCAACATAAAAAAATGCAATAAAAGTAGAAGAATAGCTACCATTTTTGAGATAGGAGTTTCTCTCCACTTTATCGTAACCTGAGCGTACATGAAGGAAAGAGCGCCCACTGTTTAATTTCCTATTCATAAATATAGGGTATTAAGGAAAACGTCGCACTTTGCATGCATATTGAAGATTCTTGCACCTTAATATAAACAGATATTAGCATACCAAATTAGAAATATTTAGAATAATGATTGTCTGCCATTTCTTAGGTTACGTATACTTTAGACTTCGAAACTTTTAAGAACTTCGAATGTAATTACAGTTTTTTAATTAGTTCTCCGCTAAAACCAAGAAAAGCTCACTTTTATTAGTATTTTCAAATTAACTTTCAGGTAGCAACGTTTGATGGTGATGGCGTAAAGTTGTTACATGTGACGACACAGATTACGACGTGAGCGCACATTTTTTTAGGTTTAAAATAGGAATGTGAATAATATAGTAGTATAGTTTTAAGGGCTCGCTGCCAAAAATATAAGCAGTCTTGGCACGTATATGAGTGGAAAACTAAAAGCATAAAAGAAGAATCTTAAGTGAAAGCGGAACACATATATCCCATTACATGAATTACTTGCAGGCTTTCTACCGTTATGACTAATTCATTATGTTATGCGAGCTTGTATCAAATTCACTTCAAAACGTTCTCCCAAAACTGACTTTGGAAAAATTGAATAAAAGACCTGCGAAATAGTTTGGATGGAGCACGTACGCCTTTTCTATTTATCATCGTGCCGTAAGACAAATAGGAATTTTCTGAATTTAATTCGTTCCGCTTGACATTTTACTTCGTCACTTTTATTGCGATTGGTCAATCTATTACACATTAGTGTGTTTCGATTTTAACATTTTAGCGAATTCTTCTGTTTGACGTTTGCCAACACGCTGACATAAGCAAATTACAATGCGCCTCCAAATTGATTATACTAGAATCGTATTCGTTGAAATGTAATATTTTTGTATAGATTAGATACCATTGATTATTTCTTTATTTACAATAATGAGTCGCAAAATGGATAATCGAATAAACACATAATTAATTGAATGAAACAAAATTAAAACAAAATCCCTGCAAGAAAAAGAAGCTTCCAAAGCTTGTTTCATATTACCCCACACACAAGCGGTCGACAAATAAGACAAGAAATTTTAAAATTACCTATAATTTTCTTTTTAAAAATCTGATCGTAAAAGATTTGCGATATAAGGCACACAAACGCTGACAGCGTCTGAACTCACTTTACTTGTTGATAATAACAGACAGATGACAAAATTTGTTAACCTTTAACAAGAAGAGAACCTTAACAAAAGGCCTCGCTGTGACACTACACTGCTTCCTTTTTCAACTCGACGAATTTTTTTCTGTAAACGCGTTAAACTTCACACACAACTTTGGTGAACTTGCTCTGAATAGATTTATTACAAAAAATGACGAACTGTGTCTTAAACAGAACAAATAGGGCTGATTGCCCGTAATTTAGCATAAACAAATGTACACGCTTTTCAGTCGTTTAATCGTTGTCTCCAGTTAAGGAAACATCACATCCAGTATCCACCATGAAATAAACTCCTTCCTCACGAATTTTCAAATCAACCACCAATCAACGACGGAACGCGTCAAACGTCTCCACTTCTCCAATATGAAACTCACATTTGTTCGTAACACCTTATCTCTTTATTATCAGCGCCAAAACACGTGCGCTAATTAATTTTCGTCTGATAAAAGTCCTTATCGCAACGACCAGATGTGCCTTACTTCTAACACCTTATCTGATTTTATCGAATTTGGGGGAGATATGCGTGTCGGGTCACCATTATTCAGAAAAATATTATTTGCTAAATCTATAACTTTTAATAAAACATCCCCGCCATTATTATTAATAGAAGACCCAAAAGCAACATTGTGTGCATTAAAATCACCCCCCACAATGTATGAATTTCCTACCTGCCCTAAGATTTGTAAATATTCTTGTTCTGTGACGTTTACTAGAGGAGGTTTATAAATAGATACAATGTTTATCTTCGTTTCATTCAAATAAATAGCGCAAACATTAATATTTGAATTTGAAGAGGCTATATTTAAGGTTACGTAGTTCAACCTTTTGTGTATAAGGATTGCTGCACCCCCATAACCATCATCGCTTAACTGAATCAATCCAAGTAGCTGGTGATAAAGTTTTTAAAATAAAAAAACCTTTCCTGAGAAGGAGAGATCCTCCGCCCCCATGGTGGGACGACGAGTGTTCACGCATCATACATTTACGTCGACTAGCTCTTAAAGAATACAAATTAAGTCCTACCTTTGACAATTTTATTCACTGCCAGGAAACATTAGCACACTCTAAAAGATTTTTAAAATACAAAAAACGCAAAGGCTTCACAAAAATGTGCTCCAATTTAAATAGATCAACCCCATCGTCTAAAATATGGAATACAATTAGAAAATTTAAGAGATGTACAATTACCAACTATACCAAGGATGAAGGGTGGATTGAACAGTTCGTGGACGGGTTAGCCCCACCATATGTCCCTATGGAGAATGAACAAATTCCGACTACCACGAGTCGTCATTTTTTGCGAGGATATGGGACGAGCGATGCCTTGACAAAGTTCGTCTCAGAGGTACAAATCAGTTTGGGAAAAAAGGAAACTTTAGGAGCAGTTTTTATTGATTTTAAAGACGCCTACGGCTGTGTAAAACTCCATATTTTGAGACAAAATCTATGTGATCTAGGCTTTCCGCCAGTGGTAGCCAGTAACCTCATTAACCTTTACACAGATCGAAAACTTTTTATTAGGACGTGGATGGGCAAGCTTATTGGGCCAAGAATGGTATATGAGGGCCTCCCTCAAGGATCAATAAATAGCCCCCTATTATTTAACATTTACACATTAGATATGTTCCAAATATTTGAGGATGACATCAAGGTTGTACAGTATGCTGATGATTTTGTTATTTATTCATCCCACAAAAATGAGAACATTGTTAAAGAAAAGTTGGAAAAAGCAATCAAAGAAATTAAGAATTGGATGCTAAATACTGGGTTAATTCTGTGCCCGGAAAAGTCGTCGGTAGTATTCTTCTCCAGTAAACGTACCTATAACTCAGGAAACATACTTTTAGATGATTCTCAGTTCAAAGTTGTCAAAAATGTTAAATATTTGGGGCTCATTTTAAATTACAACCTTAACTGGTCAAGTCATATTAGCGATTTAATAAGCAAATGTGAGAAATCTTTAAACATCTTACGCCTAATGACAAGAGTTGGTTGGGGGTTGGACATATCCGTGGCTTTAAAAATATACAAAGGTCTCACAAGAAGCTTAATTGACTATGGGTTGCACCTTTACGGCTCCGCTTGCAGCACGCAAATAAAACGTATCTCCGTTATCCAGAACAAAGCTCTTAGACAATGTATCGGGGCCATGAAATCTACTCCAGTGGAAGCCCTATACGTCGAAGCTCAGGAACCTCCGATATCCCTTCGCATAAAATTCTTAGCAGCCAAATATATAACAAAAATAATAGCTTTAAACTTGGAAGACCTAGGGCGCACTTTAACCAATCTGGCAATTGAGGACAACATATCACCCTATTGGATGAAAAAGAAATCACCGCCTTTGTCAGAAGCTTATGTTTGGGTGTCCGACCTGGAAGTTCCCCTGTTATTACAAAATAGACCTAATGTGTCCTTTCTGCAATATGAAACAACAGTATTGCCAACATTCTTTCCCAACTACATAGGCCACCCAGTCTATGACAAGCAGCTCTTTAATAGCATATTGGAGGATTTTAAAACCTGGGATGTAATTTTCACCGACGGGTCTAAGAATGAACTTGGAGTTGGTTGTGCCTTTTACGATCTTCGAACGAAATTTTCCCGTCAATATAAATTAAATGAGATATCTACTATCTTCACGGCTGAAGCAACAGCTGTATTACAGGCTGTGAAGTTTTTTGGTAGTAGGAATTCTTTTAAAAACCTTGCTATCATGACTGATAGTCAGAGCGTCCTCAAAAGTCTCAATACGCGGAAACATTACTACCTAGAGAATCCTTTGGTGACAGCAATAATAGCAGAAGCGTGCAAAATTAAGGAGAGGGGTTCTGAGGTGGTTTTTTATTGGGCGAAAGCACACGTTGGCTTGAAACACAATGAAATAACAGATAACTTGGCAAAATTAGCAGTTGTTAGTGGAGAGGTTATAACTCAGAATATACCGAGGTCAGATTTTGTGGGTTTTGTCAAGTCACATATTACGAACAAGTGGGACATACACTGGAAACAGTACTATAGCAATCAGATGACTCATTATGCAAGAATTCACCCAACTGTTAAGTTTAGCCCTTGGTACGCAAATAATTTCGTATGTAGAAGATACTATACGGCCATAGCACGACTTAAGTTTGGTCATGGAAGATACCCTTCCCATCTATTTAAAATTGGTGTTTTGGAGTCTCCCGCCTGTTCATGTGGTTTTGAAAGCGCTGACCTTAATCATATTTTTTTCGGGTGCAGTAAAACTGAACAATCTTCCAATCGAATGATGTCACAACTAATCAATTGTAAAATTAGTCGGCCCATTAATATAACTTCACTGCTAGCCAGTAATGACAAGAAAATTTATGATCATCTCATTGAATTTCTTAATAATATTAAATTAAATATATAAATAGGTTACAATAACTAATAAAATGCCTTTGTCTTTTATCCTTTGTTTGCCCTCCCATGTATCCAGGGTCTAAGTCATGTGTGTCATAACTAAATGCCATGATGGACCTCTTGGCAAGAAGCGTGTGTCCCGGTATATCCCTTTAGTTAGCTAAAAAAGGTACAAACGTAGCTATATGGGCAACGATCCCTTAAATAGCAAAAAAAAAAAAAAAAAAAAAAAAAAAAAAAAAACACCTTATCTATCCTATATTTTCTAAGATGTTTAAATAAAACGGAGACGCCAGATTAAAGTATTTTTTAGTTCATTGACTAGTGTGCTTGTCAAATTAAAAAAAAACATAATTTCCGTGACGTTTTGAGTATGTTTATTAAAAAAATTACGATATTCTCTTTCCCAGTAACATTTCCTTTTTACAAATTTTCTTCAGTAAATTCTAAATAACTATACTGTAAAAGATAAACTTAACCAATATATTGGGAATGAATCTTTCTTAGCTTACGGTGGGATTTCTCTGACGCAAAAATAGTACATTATATATCAAGGTAGAGAAGTCCAGTATTATTGCCTGAGTACCAAGATTACATCTCGAGGCGCTTGCGCCGAGAGGTGTAGGGTGCGAAGGCAATAATAGACTTCTCTACCGTGGTATATATACTATTTTTTTCACTACTAGCACTTGAAATCCTCTAAATGAACATATTATATTGTTAAGAAAGCGAACGGTTCGACAGAATTTTTTGTTTATTAATTTAACATGTCAATCAAGTGCGTCAAACAGGCCGTATTTTGTTCTGTCATTGCGATATTTTCAAAGAGTAATTTCATTCAAATTTTTTCAAAATGTGATAATTTTAGGTATGTAATTTCTCTGGAAATGGCGGATGGTTGCAATTATTCATTTTAGAGAAGTTGTCTAAACGTTTATTGAACGAAGTTTCGGGTTGTGTTTTCTAAAAGTTACAGCTTGAGTTCTCATTATTGACTACTAGTTAATAATGTCCACATTTTTAACCACTTTGAACAACTGCCGTAAAAGCCTACTTTACAAGTGGAAAAAAGGTTAATAATCATGTCATCAGACGCTAGTAGTGAAAAAAAGCCATTACCTTGGTGAAGGAGATTTGTTTATGACCTAAAGGTGGTCTTGATGCCGTAACTAAGGCGTGAGTAAACTACTAAAAAAATGTCATTAAAATTTTAAGAGGAAAAGCAATAGAATGTATTAAACAAGGTAACCTTGCATAATCTAATGACCTTGTACAATTTTTAAACGAATTCCGTGGCCTTGGTAAAGGGGATTTCTCGGTTACCTAACTAACAAAGGAGTGAGCTTGTTTTATGATGCAAGGTGGTGCTCGGAATTTTCCCTGCGTTTTTGAGCTTAATTTCAAGCTATCTCAAAATACACAAACGAACGATAAAGAAGATAATTGATAGAGAGACAGAAATATTTTAAAATTAATTATAAATTAGATGATGATTCCTGTACAATTTCTTCAGAACTATGAAATAAGATAGGCGGATTTAGTTTAGTTGTTTTTTTAAATGTGATCTGAGATTCAAGATTTTTCAAAATTTTTTACGTTTGACTGCTGTTCTTTTGAGCTCTGTACATATGACTCCGTCGACTTGAATGAATTTCAAAGTCTTCCAAAATCAACAATACTGACTTGATGCTGTACGAGAATGATTTAGATTTTCATCGCCCTCCTACATAGTGTTTTAAAAGTAATGGTCCATTTTAATAACATCAAAGCTTAAAAAGTTAATTTTTTCAAATGAAACATGCTTTATTTTTTTGAACTTTCAAATGTCGAAAAAAATTCTACATCGATCAATTACATTCCGTTCTGTTATGCTTTCCGTTTTATTTTAGATTTTATAAAATTGCACAATTTTCTTAGGCTAAGCAAAGGAGAAACTGATGTCGGCCCTCGGTCGATCACCATATATATCGATGCCCGTTCCTCTTTCCGTTACGGACCAGTGACCATAACTCTTTGGTCTTAGTAACACAGCCTGGATCACATCCCTTCTTGCCAAGAGGGGATCGGAGTGCTTCCTCCGAGATCCACCCGTGCCCAAGGCTGCCTAGATCCTTCCACTTCGATCATTCCAATCGTTTAGCCATATTGAATCCTTCCAAACTTCTGCCCCCACAACTAAGTTCTAGGTTCTAGTCCCAAAAGGGCCTCCATGGCCAAAGTTGGGGGGATTTTCATCGCTCCGGTGACTCCCAGGTCCGCTCTCCTTCTATTGGTGAATGGAGCAACCATTGCTACTGCACCACCTACCCACCTGTTCAAGAGTTTCCTGTATGAGCTCTTTTGCGGTGGTATTTGGAAACTTTCCAGTTTTGACGATGGCGAGATCGTCTCCGTATCCCTGTGTATACGCTCCGTTCTTGTCCAGATTGCGAAGGAGCTCGTCTAGCACCAGGCACCCCGCACCACAGGAGTGGAGACAACACTCCGCCCTGCTAATATCCACTAATAACAAGGACTATCCTCCTCCAGAATAGTCTTTCCTAATAACCGAAGAGCTCATCTCCATCGTTCCGATTGGTGATATAATTACCCTGCGTCCAAGCATGACGCGAAACCATAATTGACTCATCAATGTCAAAGCCTTCAGCGGTATCACTAATGGAATCGAAGAGCAGCGATCTCGGACACTGCCGTTCCAGCCATCAAGGATCCTTTCTTGGTCGTACGCGTCACTTTATTTACTGTTCCTTGTTTTTTAATGCCTCACTGAAATCCTTTGAAATTATTCCAAGTGTTACCTTTTTGTTATGATGTCCAAGACCTATGTCTTGGATTTATCTTTCTGATTGGTTTTGAGAACCAGCGCTAGATGCGACAACTCCCTGCTTCAATTTTTTTTTTCTTACGTTTGTATTATTCTTTATCTACCATAAACTAGGAACTTACACCACATTATCTTTTGTTCTCTTTCCCCTCTCCGAAACCTGTACGTTTGCACAGTAGAAACTGTATTTGACTTTGAGTGCTGCCACTACTCACATGTCACATAATGATGTTCGGTTAAGTGTTTACCACAGATGTAGTGAAATCCAACGCCTTCTGTGCTTCTTTGTCCCTATCCCCAACCACTATCCACCATGCCCAGTCGTGCGTTAGGCCATTTAAGTCACCTCCTATTAGGTGCAGTTCTCTTCCAGTATCTCCGACCCTCTTAATCTATATCCTAAATCCGTAACCAATCCACTTCCCACAATTGGAATGTAAACTTCCCACCACTTGACATTTTTTTCTTTTAAAATATCTAACTAGCTCACAATCAATCGAGCTAAAATAATTTGGGAGGGTTGCTTCTGAGGCAGTAGCATTTGGTTCCGAATTAAAACTATGCATTACATTTC
>NW_022170403.1:43578216-43589419 GCF_008802855.1 Photinus pyralis
TTTTTTTAAATAATAGACATGCACTAATTATAACAGTAAATATAGCAGCTACAAATTCTACCTCCATCGTGAAAGCAAACTAGCGCAATGAGTTTGAAGTTCCCGTTTTGATTTGCCATTTGCCAAATAGGCACATGTGTGTATATTTTTACTCGTGATTTTACGACTAGCTGGACAAACAGTTTGGCGATTGACAAACATTTGATATTTGACAACTTTTACATGTCTGTAGCCGCCTTAGACAAATTGGTGGTATGCATGTCAAAGTTTGGCATGTTTTACTTTCCCGGCCGCAAATTTCCGTTCCCTATACAAGATGGTGATCGGTTGCACGAACTCGTATAGGATATGGAAGCAGTGAATGTTTTTACATATCCTATCCGATTTCGTGATTTGCTAGCGGAATATAGCATATTTGATAAACAGTGTCAAGTTATAAAAGAAGTGCAGTGAAGAAGACGCAAAGAAAAATGTAGAACTGCGAACAAAATTTAGACCCGAATTTTGCGAAGTAGATGCAGTTAACTGGATCAAAGATTATTCAAAAGTTACAAAATCAAACTGGATTGTCCAACGGAATTACCAAGATTTTACGCAAAACATAGTTCTCAATCAGCACACGAAATTCACTTTTTCCCATTTTCGTTAAAATTCATGAGGTTGTCTGCTTTGACTGGCTGCCAAACACAAACTAAATGGGTTAGCTTCCCCAAAAATCTACAGTAGCCTATTGATAGATGACAGTTGACAAGAGCAGTGCTAAATTTAAAGTTACTGCATGCACTAGAAATTCAATGATTTATGAAACTATAATCGTATGTTGTATAGAAAAAAAGTGTATTTAGACGTACGTAAAATTTATGCATTGGCAGTTATCGGAAAATGACTTTCAGTGCATATTTATAAATTATTTATAAAAATTACGTTACGCGCCACTTGGGTAATCATGTAGGACAATTCGCGTTTGAATAATTTGCAGTCGGACATTTCGCACGCGGATAGTTCGCTGCACTCGGCCCGGATATGGACAATTCCGGACTCGCATAATTACGTGTCTGTAGGGTTCATATGGGGGCAACTCGCTAGATTTTTTGATATTTGTTTTATCTATAAATAAGCTAAATGCCTATTTTACAGAGTATTCTTTTTTACGTTTTTCACAGAGTGAGACACTTCACATCCGAAAAAGTGTCTCTGATAATGAGCACCCAAAAGGTTGTTACACGGAAAGCTGGCTTCTCAATTTTTAACGCATTTTTGAAGAATTAACGTTATGTACCACTTTTTAAGCATTTCCTACAAAATTGAAAATAAATGCGCTATTGTCCGCACTTTGCTATCAAACGAAAGCTTATAAATGTCAGGAGATAAAGCTCCCTTTTTCGACCTCATATGATGTGTAACCACAGTGAGGCGCGGAAGGTGTACAGGTAGAAAATTCAATTGTTCCTTCAGTTTTCGAGATAATACATCTTTCGTTGTCGAGTTCATAGCTGTGGTACGTAAACTACGAAATATCTCAACCATTATTTGCCCCCTAGTATTACCACGTGCATTTTTACGTAGTGGGGTCAAAATCGTTATTGTTATACTGATTTCTTTCCGAAAACGTAGAAGTGCTTTATCTATGTTAAAAAATAAAATCAAGAAAATGTATTTGCTATTGTCTACCTATCTAGTTTAAATATACGCATTGATATACGGAATAGTATCTGATTAACATACGCTTTCGTCGGAAACTGGATAAAACGCATTTATTGTTTGAATCAACCCGTTCAGCACGAAAATTGGGAGAAGATGGTTACTTTTCTTTGGCATCTTCATATAAATGTCGCATAGAGCTTTAAATATAAAAAGATATAGAAATGAACATGTTTGTATTGTGAAACTACCGTGTAAGTACCTAAGTAGGCGTTTGAATTGTTCCATTTCTTTTGATTCCATTCATATAATCTTATAATATCAATAATTTTTAGATTTTAGAGTAGTAAATGGCTTATTGTGTAACTCAGGAATAAAGATAGAAGTTTTGGGTAAACATTTTATGTACAGGGTGTGCCCGATAAATATGGATGAAAATGTCGTCGTTCCGATTCCATTCATTTTGTGTTGACATTTAAAATATAAGGACTAATGCCTGAAGGTATGAATTTTTCATAAAAAAGATGAATGTCGACTCGAAGAGTATCCGTTTTACTAAAAAAAACTGTTGAGAACACAAACAAAGAAAATGTTTTTTTTTATGAGTTTGAGGGTGATTACTGTATGACCAATACGAACCGAGCTATGGCTTTTTAAAGGTTAGCTCTTGTTCGTCAAAAGCTAAATTAGAGAATTTTAATGTCAAATGACGTAAAAACCATGCACGCATGTAGCAAACCCTGTACAGTCTTTTTCTAAAACACATTTCTTGTTTTTGTAAGAAAAAACTTTAGCACAAAAATTGAGCGAGTTGATAAAAATAAGGTAGATCGCTGCTACAGCGCCAAAATTAGCAAAAACAAGACCCTCTATTCTACTATTCTATTCTATTCGCAGGGGAGCTCGACCGGGCAGCACTTAGGCACACCAAAGACCCATTTTGCCTACACCAATCTCTTTCGCAACTGGGTTCAGAGCCCGTTCCTCTCAATGAAGGATAGAATCCTGTTTAGCCTAAGTTGCTTCCTCTCCCCGGTTCCAGAGAGCTGTCTTCAAGGAGTTGATGTCTGTCTCTGATCAATGCGTCAAAGTGATGGACCACATGCTCGGTAGTTTCATCTACCTCGCCACAGAACCTGCACGTGAGCTCCTCCACACGCCCAATGCTATCCAGGTGATAGTTGAACATCCAGTGCCCCGTAAGCACACCGGTGATCTTCCTAATGGCTTCTATTCAGTTCTGGAAGCTTTTACGACCCAGATTTGCCAAGAGGCCCTGTTAAAAAGGCTCTGGAATATCTGAGCTCGGTTAGTTTTTGCCACTGAGCTTAGAATTGATTGGTCACCAATCCTGGCCCTGACAACGGAGGGAGTAATTCCTAGAGTAGGTTCAGGCCCGACGAAGACCCCACCACTGCCTTCACGAGCCAGCTCGTCCGCCCTTTCGTTGGCCCCTATTCCGCAGTGCGCTGGCGCCCATATCAAGCTTACCCTATTAGACTCACCTAATCTATTTAGAGTTCGGCTGCAATCAAGCGCTGTAACCAATCGGAACCTGTCTGCTGACAGGACGCTCAGCGCTGCCTGACTATTAACCATGTATACGGTTATTACAGTAACCTCTAAGGAGCTTCTACTGTGCACAGATCATTATGCCCAGCTAGCAATTGAGGTGTCATTCGACGTCGATTCGACTTCAAATAAGTAACGACACCAATTTCAATAAGTGCAGTATAACATAAATTCGACGTCGAATCGACTTAAGTGGTGTTTTTTGACACGTCGATTCGATGTGAGAAATAAGTTAAATAGGTGTGATTTAACTAATAGGTGTTAGGTGTCTGGACACCTTATTAGGTAATTTTCTACGTCGAATCGACGTGGCGGATTACTTATTTTCTACATGTCGTTTTGAACTTATAACCATACTTCATTATTGTCCTCTCTTTTTAAAGAATAGTATCTACAGTTAATAAGAATACTGTTATGAACTTTATGCCTTGCATTATGTCAGACAAATTACCTATTATATGTAAAATATTGAATATGTTTAATTTCGTGATTTCTATGTAGAATATTTCGTGCGAATGCATTTTCTATGACAAACATATATCTTCTGCCTTCAAAAAACACAAAGCCCCTCTGAAATAACTATTATAAAATAATAAAAAAATAATTATTCGTTTTTCATTTTTATAGTTGTACATTTTTGGCAGTTTAAGTATTTTATTCAAACATACAATTATTAATAATACCTAAATATAATTAGATTTTAATTGTATAACCCATATTTATTCATTAATGCTAAAAAACATGTATGATGATATTTCGGCCGTCTACGCTAGCCAAATAAATATGTCTGCCTTCTCGATATATTAATCTAATAAGTAGAATACCCTAATTTGCACCTATATTTTCGACCTAATGTTTCAAGTTGGTAAAGAACAAGCTACTTTTGATACCTATTACCTAATTGGTGTACAATATTACCAATTTTTATACACCTAATTGTAGCAAATTCATGTAAATACCGTATTATATACTTATTGGTGGTCTGTTTAAGTATACCTAATACGTGTATCCGCAACTAAAGTATGTTGGGAATTCGACCTAACTAACTAAACCAACCTATTAAGTGTAAGTCCAACACCAAACTCCATCTACGTTCACTAAATCGACACCTATTAGGAGCGCATGTAACTTCTTTTGGTAGATTAATACACCTGTTAGCAACACAACTTATGATTGTAACCTACTACCAGGGATTCGCAACCTATTACCTATTGTTTAGGTCGACATTGATACCTAGTATTATCTCTTCACCCAACAGATGCAGTAAAGCTCCTCCCAAAAAAAATCCCGGCAAATTTAAATGAACATATTTAATTGGCCGAAAACCTGTAACACACGCAACTATTTGCTTCCAATTATAATTGCCGTATCTGAATTGACATCCTTAACCTCAAGCCTGTCACTGCGTTTTGTATTTGTCTTGCCTCAATTTGCCGTTAATTTCATTTATACGAACAAAATAATCTTTCTGAACTGAATAAACAATTTGAAACTATGTACTGCTGTGTGTTGAAAGATCAATATTCAAAACATAATACTTTATAACTTCGTCGTACAATGTGACATGATATTTTAAATTTCCCGGTTTTTATAATTTTGTGACTGTGAAACGGGTCTGTTATTACATTGGCCCAAATTTTTTGGGAGTGGCTTAACTGCATCTGTTGGGTGAACAGATTATAGTTGAAACAGACCGGCACTTTCGCGTCATTATTTTACTCGAGTGAAATATATTTATTTTGGTGAAATGCTACTAAATAGGTGATTTGTCTTAATAAAACTTAATGGTGAAATATTCAAGTCATTTCAACCTATTGGTCGAAAAGTAAGTAACTGTATTCTCTTATTAGGTGTCTATGAAATTGTCTTCTATTCCTATTTAGTCATTTTGTCGACTTTGGCCTATATCTTCTATTAGGTTATATTTATGACGTGAACAAAGTTACCTAATAAGTCATGGAAAGAATATATTACCAATTAGGTAACATGCGTCCCTTTAGTTAGGTTACAAATTGGCACAAATAAGGTCCTTCTGCCTACTGCTCCTATTAGGTGATACAAAGTTAGGTATATGCCACTCCTTAATTGGTATTTTTAACGTACCTCACCTATTAGGTTACCATTTACCACTACCATAGTTTGTTGCAGAGTTGGACTGGGTCACTGGGTCACTGGGTCAACTGGGTCACCTGGGTCACTAAATTAAACTTGGTCACTGGGTCGCTGGGTCACGTCATACTCTTTTCAGTTAGACCCAGTGACCCAGTTTGACCCAGTGACCCAGTTTGACCCAGTGACCCAACTTGACCCAGTTTGGCCCAGTGACCCAGTTTGACCCAGTGACCCAGTTTGACCCAGCTACCCAATTTCACCCGAGGACCCAATTCGACCCAGTCACCTAGTTTGATCGAATAACGCAGTTAAGTCAGTGCCCTCGGTTTAAGTGTACAGATTATGAAATAAATGAAATGCTGGTCGTCGTGCAAGACCGCTATCTATAGTTCGAGTGACAGGACCAGAGTTGCCTGGGTCAGTGTCTCCACTACCATCGTCGTCCGTTGTCCGAGACGCAACAAGTTTCTAGAAACGTAAGATGCTTTCGAAAGCGCTCGAGATCTTTCGAGAAAGAGGGGGCGTTTGCTATGTAATCAAATCGAATTGCGTTTCAGACAGTTCTAATTTAGACGACGAAATAATAAATAGTTCACGCTGTTATAAATTTTGTATATGTATGTAAGTGATAAATAACCTTTTAGCTATTATAAATCAATTTGTTTTAAGACTGCTATGAATTTATTTTTAATTAATTGAAAAAATAAACGAGGTAATTAAATTTACGTTACACAATAAAATTTCTGGAATTTATATAACTGTTTAACGGACTTATTTTTACTTAACAATTTCATATATGGACATGTAACTTATTAAGTATTGAAAAGGAATTCAAAATGAATATTTTATTCTTTCACTAACGTCTACCTTAAAAATATTGCATGTAAAAAAATATCAATTAGACAAAGACACTAATACTAGGTAATTGTTATTTATGCTGTGTTGTTTATTTTTGGTTGAGGTTTCCGTTTATATAAAGCCAATGATAAGTCAACAGCTACGATTCTTTATGAAACAAATCTTCTAGAATTGTGCACATATGGAGCAGATCTACTTCAGTCCCATCTGTCTTAATGGGGAAAACGCGCACCTAAGTTTAATCAGAACAATATTTACTCTATACTTCAACAGATGCAAACTAGTGCGACAGAAATGCTCTACTAAATAAAACATTTTATGGAGTACGGCGTAACTTTTATAGTCACATCCAAACTTTCATAGACATAAATTTACATTGCAAATTCGGTTAAACCCCCTACAAACTAGAAACCACGGCCGAGATATACAAATTCATTATGCATCCAACATTATAAACTGCGGATACCATCGTACGTCCTTTATAGCGTAATTAAATATAGGCAACCGTTTATAAAACGGTAATAAGAAATTTGTTCGACTGGTACGGCCAAACACCTTGATTAATTTTGTACACTTTCTGAAGACAATGGCATATTTCAGTAAATCTCTTTTATGCGACAAACTTCCACGAGGGGATGATGGTGATATTTAGGAGCGAGTCCGGGTTAGTTCACAAATTAAGTTTTGTTTTAAGTGAGAAAATAATTAATTTGGGCACACAGAACGACGCGTGTTGATAATGCCTATTCTTTTATCATTTTTCAGTATTTGAGTATTAAATTTGTTGGAACTTATTTAAATCTCTATTTAAAACGAAATTTCATTAAATTTTATGTCTTACTAAAAGTATCATAAAACAGTTTTCCACTTTGTTTTATTCAAATTTTATGGTTCGTAAACGATTTATAATAATCACATTTTTCATATTTCTAGCGGAATATAATTAAAGTATCTTCTGTTGAACTTTTAATCTTTCTGATATGCCGGGAAAAGTTTCAATTGAAATTATGCTCGAATAACTCCGCCGTTGCATTAACTGTATAATTATACTCAAATACAGTTTAATAAAAAAAACTTGCAATTTATTCGCAATTTGTTAAAAAATGAAAGCACGTTTTTAGCATTTATTGGCTCATTTTATGGTTCAAGTAGTTTTGTCAAGTGAGGAAGTTTCGGACCGGGTAGGTATATTTATTGGATCTATTCTGTTGTATTGATACTATATTTACCTACATCTTTAACTTGTTACCACAATATAACTAAAACGCGCTTTGGTGAAATATAACTATGAAACTTTTACTAGAAACTTCTACAACTTTGGTACAGGAATTTATAATATGATTTTAAAACGATGTAATAAGAGAATAGAACCTCGTTACTGTTTTTAATCGCGTTTTTAGTTTTGTTTTGTTTTGTTCATGCTGTCGTAGTTATTATTAAAAACTTTTAAAAGTTTCACATTTAGAATTGTCTCAAAAATCCAAAAATGAAAAACAAGTATACATTGTACACAACTCTAATTTAATTAAATATATTAATACACAGTGCATTGTAATTGATCAAGCGATACTCGGCGGCAACCAGCTGTTGGCGGCGGTAGAAAACGGCAAAACGGCGGTGCAGGGAACGGACGGACAGACGGACGGACTCGAGCGCCACCAGACGAAAATCTCACGCCTGGACGAGGTCGTCGGTATCTACGGAAGGACGGATCGGTCAGAGATATTAACTCCAGGATTCTGCGGGCAGGTCCAGCAAATCGCGACGGTCACTTCGGTAACCCTAAAATAAAGTTACCGCCTAACCGGCAAATTTCCTTGAGAAATTAATGCAGCGGTAGAAAACACATTGAAGATGTAAAAAAATTACGGTAAAAATGCGAAAGTAAAACGGCAAGAGGATCTATACGGTACGGTTGCAAATATAATCGGCAAAAGACTTAACTTACGGCAATCAAAAAGACAAAAGATATACTTGCTTACGGTCAGTAAAACAGGGAAAAGAACCCACAAAATCAAGCATTTACCTTATAAAGAAATCCGAATGTTGAGGATATGGAAAAGGGAAAATCCAACTTGTCGCGTATTCAATACGAAATCGAAACACATCAATTCGATTTTTAATTAATTACTCGGCTTCTGTTCGTGCTAAAATTGCCGCAATCGGTTCGTTAGTTAAGCGCGAACAATTTGATACCAAAATCTCTTCGATTGGCGCTCCTTTCCTGTAACTCATTTAATTAGTGAATGTTAATTATACATACTCAACGGGCTGAATGGGCGTTAATGAGCTCATGACATTAATTAACTTTATGTTAATTGCACGTTTCGGATACAGAGCCCGCTGGTGCTTATCTAATTTTTGCTGGCACGCCACCAACGGATAGCGAGCAAAGCAACTCGCTTCAGAACTTGTTCTTCCTTGCTTTTACTTATTATGGGGAACTAAAACGGCTTATAAACAAACGGCGCTGAAACCAAATAATGCATTTCCAATATTAGTCTAAGAGCTGGCGACATATTTCACTAAGCGTCTCTTATATGGCTCAAAAGTCGCCGAGCGCTAGATACGGGGTTCGTCTCAAGTAACCCGTGAGTCTGCCAGCCCAAAGCCGTTGCGTTCAAGCACCTGACCCAGGTAAAAATCGCGATTTTTCAAGTCATTGTTATATGGTCTGTTCCAACTCAGATTTGCTCGACTGTTCTATTAAATTGTTACTTTAAACAGGCAGACACGTAGGTTGTTGTTAACATGGTGGCAGAATTAATAATAATGATTTTTTTAATAAATATTTTCAAGTCATAGTTTTACATCTGCCAATTTTGTTTTCATAAAGTACAATGTCGCCCTACAACACATGTAAAAGGGCAGATTGAAATTCCGTTGCAAACACCTCGAAAATAATTAATAAAGTTCCGTAAAATTGTACCAAAGTCTTACACACACGAACGAGCCGAGACGGAAACGTCCGAGCTTTGGCTACTACAAACCCACGGTAGACTGTTGCCGCACAGCTGGATCTCCTCCACTCGGCCAGTCCCGTCGTTTCGTGGAACCCCCATCCCGCCACCGCCCGCGCTGGCCCGACTTTGGTATAATTTTACGGAACTTTATTAATTATTTTCGAGGTGTTTGCAACGGAATTTCAATCTGCCCTTTTACATGTGTTGTAGGGCGACATTGTATTTTATGAAAACAAAATTGGCAGACGTAAAACTATGACTTGAAAATATTTATTAAAAAAATCATTATTATTAATTCTGCCACCATGTTAACAACAACCTACGTGTCTGCCTGTTTAAAGCAACAATTTAATAGAACAGTCGAGCAAATTTGAGTTGGAACAGACCATATAACGATGACTTGAAAAATCGCGATTTTCACCTGAGCCAGGTGCTTGAACACAACGGCTTTGGGCTGGCAGACTCACGGGTTACTTGAGACGAACCCCATACCTATCGCTCAGCGAATTTTGAGCCACATAAGAGACGCTTAGTGAAATATGTCGCCAGCTCTCCGTCTATATACAAATGTAATGTTGTTAGTGCTTCATACGAATCAAGTAGCATCTTTTTTTATGACATAACTCCATCAATATATTTGACAGGCAGTTTGAGGGCATAATGAGAGGGCATAATGGATTGTCATCGCATTATGCCCTCTCATTATGCCCTCGAGCGTCATAGACTGCTTTATATATCTCATATGACAGATATAATTGACATATAATAGGCAAACGAAAAATAAATAGTTATTTATATAACAAGAGCGCGAAGTTCAATTTCGCGCATTGAGACTGAAGGTATTTTGACGAGGCGAAGCCGAGTTAAAATATCAGTCAAATGCGCGAAATAACTTCGCGCTAGCGTTATATGCAATATTTTTTCTACAACTGAACTGATTGTTAATTAAATTGCTGTTTAAGTTCAACTTTGTCCCGTGCGCGAAATACTTTTTTTCACTGTTGACGATTTCGCGCACGTTGTCAAGAGCAACCTTACTTATTAATTAACCGATTAAAAATCTAGTACTTCGCGTTTCGAAATCCGTCAGAAAATGACAGGTTTTTTTGACAGTTGTAGAAAAAAATATTTATTTTTTATTGATAATTTACATGGTGGTTAAAATACTAGTCTATAGCCACATAAACAGACCCATAATTCCCGCTGTCATAACAACGGGAATTATAAAATCTAATTCCCTGTCAGAACAATAGGACTACTTTGACAATTAATTGACATTTACGGTAAAGTCAAACACAACTGTTTGCTGTCAATCGTGTAATATAAGTCAAAACCTACAGAAGGAACGAGAATGACATTTCATAGGTGGTAACCATGTTATATTTCTTAAAATGGCCTTCTTTTACGATACTTAACTTCATTCATTTGGTAGGTTGTGATACAGATCCATTGTCGTAGCAATTGTGTGTAAAACAATATTTTGAAATACACCTTGGTACTTTTCAGATTTCCCTCAGACAGTGAATGGCGAATCTTAGACTTCTTGGGCTAAAATTCCTGATTCTTAGATCGTTCACTAAAATACGCCAAAAGAATTTTTTTCTATTTCGGTGTCACAATGATGATTTTGTACAACTGTTTTCGGCCGAAAACAGTTGTACAAAGACAGTGATTATAGTCGTTTTTTTTGGTAATTCATCTCTTAAGTTGGCAGTTACTAGTTAGTACAAGTAGGTACTTCGTTGGGTACTTCCATGTTTGAACTTCAAAATGTCAGTCTTACTACGCTGCCAACCTAAAACTTAACGGTATAAAAAGTGTTCCCAACATAAAACATGTTAGTTCTAATGTTCCCTATAGTTTCTGATAATGATTTTTTTAATTAAATTAAAGCACCGAAATAGAAAAAATAGTATGAAAAACGCGGGTTACAATGCTTTATTTTAATACTCCTTTCTTGCGGACACTCGTGGCTACGCTTCGCGTCGCCACTCGTGCCACAAGATAGTCGTATTACAATAGGTCGCATTGTAACACTTGTCTTTCAATATACTATT
>NW_022170403.1:43589460-43607493 GCF_008802855.1 Photinus pyralis
ACGATGGTATAAGCGAATAGAACCTCGTTTACTGTTTTTTAATCGCGTTTTTCGTTTTTGTTTTGTTTTGTTATGCTGTCGTAGGTTTTTTATTAATTAAAAATTTAAAAAGTTTCACATTAGAATTTGTCTCAAAAATCCAAAATGAAAACAAGTATACTTGTAACACAACTCTTAATTTAATTAAATATATTAATACACAGTGCATTGTAATTGATCAAGCGATACTCGGGCGGCAACCAGCTGTTGTCGGCGGTAGAAACGCAAAACGGCGGTTGGCAGGAACGGACGCGACAGACGGGCGGACTCGAGCCCAGCCAGACGAAAATCTCACGCCTGGACGAGGTCGTCGTATCTACGGCAGGACGGATCGGTCAGAACGATATTAACTCCAGGATTCTGCGGTCAGGTCCAGCAAATCGGCGACGGTACTTCGGTAACCCTAAATAAAGTTACCGCCTAAACCCGGGCAAATTTCCTTGAGATTAATGGCAGCGTAGAAACACATTGAAGATGTAAAAAAATTACGGTAAAATGCGAAGGTAAAAACGGCAAGAGGATCTATACGGTACGGGTTGCAAATATAATCGGCAAAAGACTTAACTTACGGGCATCAAAGAAGCAAAGATCTTACTGCTTACGGTCAGTAAAACAGGGAAAAGAACCCACAAAATCAAGCATTTACCTTATAAAGAAATCCGAATGTTGAGGATATGGAAAAGGGAAAATCCAACTTGTCGCGTATTCAATACGAAATCGAAACACATCAATTCGATTTTTAATTAATTACTCGGCTTCTGTTCGTGCTAAAATTGCCGCAATCGGTTCGTTAGTTAAGCGCGAACAATTTGATACCAAAATCTCTTCGATTGGCGCTCCTTTCCTGTAACTCATTTAATTAGTGAATGTTAATTATACATACTCAACGGGCTGAATGGGCGTTAATGAGCTCATGACATTAATTAACTTTATGTTAATTGCACGTTTCGGATACAGAGCCCGCTGGTGCTTATCTAATTTTTGCTGGCACGCCACCAACGGATAGCGAGCAAAGCAACTCGCTTCAGAACTTGTTCTTCCTTGCTTTTACTTATTATGGGGAACTAAAACGGCTTATAAACAAACGGCGCTGAAACCAAAAAAATATTAATAGTCCCTCATCTTCGCCATGACGAGAGGCTTCGACGGTTACAAAAATAATTCCAAAATTACAAACTCAATTCGGAAATTCGGGATGCTTCGTTACAAACCGAAATAGCTTAGTAAATGGTTAGGTTATAAGGTAGTAGCATGCTATGGATGTTTACTTTCTTGGTAGATGATTAATGGGAAGGAGGTCCTTTACACATAAAGATTTTAACGCCGCCTGGTTCTCCGACACACTATTCTGCAGATATTTGCACTGAAAGCTTTGACATCACCAATAGATTGCCTTTTATAAGCACCCTCTTCCGACACTTCGTTGTCAAGGTATTTGCTTCGATTCACTAATAGATGTCTCGTTCAGTCATTTTGCCTTTGAGAGGCTCTTTTAAGATTTGATTCACCAATGGGAAATTTGCCCCAATCGCCCTTTGTGAGTACCCTCTTTCGACAATCCGTTCTTGAGGTATAAGGGAATATACCCGATCACGATAAGAGGTCGAGGAGGAGGGCTATGGTTGGTAGAAATTAATTCCTTTCGTTGAGACCTTTCATTAGGGTACCATGAAGGATAAACCAATTCCAATTCCAAATTGTGTAGCTTAGAAATTACCTTACAAAAAATATGTTCATCCTTTTTTTCGTAAGACTAGCAGGTTTTGAGGAAATCCGATTGAAATAGTTCTGGTGTTTATTTTTCTCATAATACGTGCACTCGCATAGGGTGATACATTTAAACAATCCTGGCCGTGACAATTGCCGCAAGCTGCAAACGACAGTTCAAGGTACATCCCATGGTGCAATTACAAAAATTTGAGTTGAATAGACTAAATAAAGAGCGGGTAGAAGAAAAATTTTAACTGCATCGAAAATTTGACATTTCCTTTACTGAAAACATCTGTACCTAGTGAGTGCCACCCATACGATACGATACATTTAGCTAGCAGAAAACGGTTACTGTTAAAAATCACCTCGGAAGAGGATTTTTCTTTAGTAAAAACATCGGCGTACTTTATTAATTTTTGATTCACCGCAGCTAGGATGGGAGAGCTATTGTGTATCTAGAACTCACTCATATGATCATTAAAATAATAATGAATAATTTTAATTAAGTTACCGCATGTTAGGTATAAAATAAGTTACAATAACAATATTATGAATGTTTATGATGATGAGTCTATAACATTAGAAATCTGAAAAAATGCAATCAATATAAAACATACAAAAATGGGTGTACCTACCATTAAACAATACATACCCTGTGCTTATATCTTAAAAATGGTGACGATTATAAAAGATCTTCATAGACCAACAATCGATGCAAAATCGAGGTTTGACCCTTATGAATAAGCATAGCATAGTCAGAGATATCAAGGGGGTCTTAAATTGGCAGATTTTCAAACTCAGCCTATAACGTAAGTTAGCAAAGTCGGCCATGACCCATGAGAACTTTGATTATGGTCTAGTAAGTTTTACAAAAAAGTAGCACAGGTTCGAGAGTTTCTTTCCTTGGGAATAACAGTTTGTTATAACATTAATTACTTTCTGAATTAGAACCGATCTATATATATATGTACACTATTCTTGATATAGAGGATTGATATACAAGTTCGTTAATTTTGTTCATATTCAATGCCTGATCGTTTTTCTTAGATTTTATTGGCAATTAAGGATTTTCAATAACTAAGTGCCCAATTTTCTCCGCCTTTTACGATTTTAAGGTCGATAACGATGGTCTAAACCTGGGTCTAAACTGATTAGAGGGAAACAAATGAAAATTACCGTCAGATATGTTCTATGTTCTAGAACATTATTTACATTATCTATGGCTCTTTTTGCTTAGAAACTGAAAATTTGTTTATTATCCACTTTTTGAGATCTATTGTGAACTGTATATTAACGCAGACCTATTCGCAGTCTTCACGATGTGGCTTGCTACATTATTATCTGGAATCAAATTTTAAAATGTTGCTTCAAAATAATTGTATTGTAAATGTGACTATTGACTTTTTTACTTGCTCTATAATTTTTCAATTAACATTTCCACCACCTTTGACTACAACCTTTACCTTCAACACTTTTATTATGTTTAGTGTTAACGAGTTCTATCTCAAAATTCTTATTTGATTTATTAGGATAGTATTAACACTCGACATTACATACAATAGGCGACGCTAACGTTAATATTGTATTATTTTGTTTGCAGTTGCGCTTGGGGAATAAGTTTACTGCTTTGGCCACCTTGGATATACAGTTGGCCGTATATCGAAGGCGAACGGACGGTACCTGATAATGAATGTTATATTCAGTTTATTGAAACGAACCATTACATTACGTTTGGTACCGCCATCGCTGCATTCTACGTTCCGGTTACTGTTATGATTATACTTTATTGGCGAATATGGAGAGAAACGGAGAAACGGCAAAAAGATCTACCGAATTTACAAGCGGGAAAAAAAGATAGCAGTAAAAGAAGCAATTCGAGGTGAGATGTGTGTGGAATGATGAATTGTTGACATATACGCCGTTTGCATGTAAACGGTAGCGATACCCTTCGTTTCATATAAAGTGCTTGGATGAATTTTTATGTAGCTGTTATTTTGATTTCGCAATTAGCCTCTATAGATGTGTCTTGACTTGATCCGAATATTTGGACTGAAGCTGCAGCCCAAACTAGAACCTTGCATACGATTTCACTAGTTACATGGCATCTGCATGAAGCATCAAGAAATACTTTAAAAGTTATTAAAAGTTGAAGGTCTCAATGATTCGAACTTTATGGATCTATGTACTTGACACGCAATATGGAATGCATTATGCATTCCATTCATAGTGAAATATTCCCCGATTCCGCAACTAAATTTAATAACCGAGCTCCTATTGCCGGATCTTCAGATCATTTATAGTTTTGTATCCGTCCGTGCGTCTGTGTGCGCTGTAACTCTTTTGGCCGATCGTATTGAAATTTGGCATACGGGTACATTGAATATTAATGTAGTGCGCTATTGATTTTCGGGAAACTGGCTCAACAAGAACAAAAGTTATAGGATTTCGAATGAATCGGGAACAGGAAAAACTGCAGTCTTAAACTCTCAATATAATAGAAATCAACATATTTAATTTCCTATAGATCATGTATTGAGTTCGGAATTTCGCTAGATTATTCTCAATGACTCAAATATGTAACAATTCTGGGTTCTAGGCAAATTCAAAACAATGGCAGCATCGCTGGTAGAAATTCTAGCCAATGGTAACTGAAAAAAAATGTATGCTATGAGACGGGTGTGCGCTAGTGCTCCAGCTTAACACGGGTTGCCTGTAGCTCTTAATTTCCTGTATATGATCAACTGGCGTCAGTTTTTAAATCAAATCAATTGCACCTGGTAAAGCTTTAGAGCCAAATCCTTGCGTAAAATACGCTTGGTATTTGTAGGTATGCCCAATTGCTGTACACGTCGTGAAATTGGCAAATTTGGGTCTTCAGCTAAACTTGCACTAACAGATGAAATTTAATATTTTCACTTGAACGCCTGCCACGTGGATTTAACACTTGTATTATATGCCATCGTATTTGGTTTCACACTCGATTTCTTGTTCGAAAAGCGTGCACTTGGAACGATCATGCACCGGTAGGTGTTGCAAACATACAATTAGGTTCAATTCGCATTCTAAAACAGTTAGAGAATATTGTCACCACAATATGCCACTGTTTTCGGTAGTCCCTAAAAAATATGGTCTGTAGTGTTAGTCGATCAGATTTAGCTGGTATTGTTAATTACAAATGATTAAACATTCGCACGAAACGTTTTCAGGTGTGCAGTGTAACGGGTAATTACAAAACCAGGACTGACAAGCCCGCTTGTATTAATAATTTTGGTTTCACGTTTAAATCATATAAACAAATAATGGTAATTTCTTATAAAATTATGCCGTCGGCTAGCTCAATATAACGAAAATCTTCTATACCAAACATTAATTTGCAGGGGACTGGACTTCTCGCACCTTTGCGTTAGACATTGCGCTAGACCAACTGGTAAAAAATGCAGACAAAAAACTACATTCCAAAAAAATTCAAATAAATTTAAACAAAGGAACATCTTGCGCTCATGTACAGCTCAATCATACATTTGGAAAAAAGCATGGTAGACATGGATAATATTGTCACAATGTCTTTTTCGAGTCACTATAACTCACTAGCGACCACCGATATGCAATAACCTAATGCGATTAATCGGTTAAGTGAATAAAATTGGAAAGATCTAAGTAAGCTATAATGTTTCAGGAAAGGTACCAATGGTAAGAAGAAAGATAAAAAGAAAAGAAAAACCCAACGAACTGAAAATTATTTAAATAATAATAAAAAAATATTTCAAGTTTTTCTTCTGAAATTATACATTAGGAAAAGGCGATGAAAAACGATTATTTTCGTAGAAATTCTCCATGCGTGATTTGGGCCATACTTTGGACGGTCGTATATAAAGGATGTTATAAATACAGTGCAGTTACTATTATGTTAACGGCAGTATTTTTTAAAGATCACCTATCTCCCCTTAATTAACTTTGCCATCTTTATAAGAGAGAGCTTTTAATTTCGAAAACAGTGGCGACGATTCTGATCGAGACTTTGCGAATCGATTATATGGAAAAGTAAATCCATAAAGGAGATGATGGATCAGAAACTTTTTGATACAGCGTACAAAGTATATGCAAAAGGGGTTGTTCACAAATAACACAACTTTTACTGGTTTCTTCCACTACCGTTGCTAAACGCTTCGCCATTTCAGTTGTTTTGGGAATCCTACAAAGCTATTTCGGTAGCTTTCTGTCCCTTTCCGTCACCGTCTAGGTTTTTTAGACCTCTCTTGGCTTGTCTAGGTCTGAAATGGTCTAGAATGGCCTGAAAAACTTACACCAGCTCCAGAAAAATTTAAAGAGGAGGAAACCACGACAAAGTTATAAAAAAAATCTCCCAAGATTTTTAGTTCCTCTTCAAACGTTTCTAAAGATTTTTGTTTCTTTCGAAACTACTCTAAGATGTTTCTAGAACTCTCTTCGTTCGATTGATTCCGGATAAAGTACTGCAGTTTCAGTCGTCTTGGAAACCTTTGCTATCGTATTAGATACCTATAGGCTATATTAGATACTTTTTGAAAGGTTTATTCGAAATATTCCTACAAACTTATTAGGAGTAGTGAAAATCCTTCTTGTAAATAACCCCTAGTAATGTTACTAACGCCGTATATGCCAAAATATCAAGTATCCAATCTTCAGTCTCTCCGTGAAATCGCATCAGAAAGCTTTGTGGAAGTTTTTGTAGTGCAATATTCGTACAAACATTTTTAGAATTTTTAGGAACACGTTCACGCATCTTCTTATAAATCCCCATTACAGAAAATGCCTTTGATTTCGTCTTCGTAATATCGTAGAAATCTTGAAAACGACTTTGGGGATTTTCTCAAAGATATTGTTGAGCAGCTTCTTTGAGGGAATCTTATTAGAAACATTCTTATCCATCGCATTAGAAGCTTTCTTGATAATGTTCCTATCCTCTTATAAGACTATGTCAACCTCTTTCTTAAACAGTCTTCAAAATCATCTATAGTGGCTATTGAAAATAGTCTCTCTTTAGGTCTGGTTAAAACCTCCTTAGTAACATTCCTTGAAACTCGAAAGACAGAGCTGCTCAATTCTTGTAAAACACATTTTTTTAGAAACCTTTTTCGGAATACTCTCAGAAAACTCCGGAAAAATATTTTATTTAAATCGTTCATACTCCTGGAATAAACCTTCTTAAACATCTTCTTATCGATCTCTTTGCAAGTCTTCTTAGGCATATGATTCTGAAAAACTGTTTAAGATCCATAAATGTGTTTGGCAACTGCTTACATCCGAAAAGTCTTACACATTTTTTTGTCAATCTCTCTAGTAATTATACCAGAAATCCTAGAAATCTTTTATAAAAACCCTTTTGTATGTTATATCATATCTTACTACTTACTAGTTTTTTTTGGACAATCATATCTGAGATTTGGCCCAATGATGGCATTTTTTAAATGCAACACCTTTAACGTCAATTTTTTACATTCGTTTTCCTGAGTACATTGAGTACAGCCTATATTTTTTTATGTCTTACTAACCTATCATAGCACATTTTATATCTATGATACGCGAGCATAAAGTACCACTTTATGCCGTAGGGCATTATGTATCACCATAGTAACTCATTTATTCTTAATGACAAAACAAACAAATATTTGCAGGTCATTGAAAATTAGAAACGTCAATTATTAATTGTCAATATCTACTAAATCACAAGATTGGCCTTATTTCGTATAGTTTCTGGAACTCTTGCTCATTCACGATGAATTGAATTATTTAAAATTACGTTTGTGTTTGGATGGTTTCAATCACATTAACAAATTTGAACCACGCATACTCGATCAAACATAATGAATTATTTTGTAAACGAATTTTGACGAAGAAAACTATTTGTAAGACATAAAATTGTGTATGTACCACGGGCATAAGCTGATGTTTATACTCTCGGGCGACTAAAAATACATAAATAACTATTATATATTTTTAAAAATTTTGAAATGGCATATTTCTACTGTCAGCCCTTTTAGCATTGGAAATGCTTATGTTTTGTATATGGGTATGAAGTTACCAGTTTCGTTCAAGTAGAAATGACACGGTGTCACATCTAGTGATGATTGGACCGTACTCGGCCGCAAGGAAAAGTCCCAGACACTGTCGATACGGTACTTACTTGTTCTTAGTTCACGACTACAATTTAAAAAATATAGGTTGTAATGTAAACAGGAAAATAATGCAAAAAAATTACGTTATGATATACAGGGTGTTGCATTTCAAAAATAACAACTTTGGTTTAAATCTCAGAAACTACTACGCTACTGGATTTTACGTAAAAATATCTAAAATTAAACAGTTTTTGCCTTTTTTATCTTACATGAGTAATAAGATATGTTAACGTCCTAAAAAGTCAAACTTTTTGTTTTTTCTCTGTATTTCCGAAACAAACGTGGCTAAATTTATATTGTGTGTGGTATTAAGTTTCACAAAAAAAGTGGCACAGAGTCGCGAAAACCGCAAGTCTCTATCTTAACAATAGCTGAGATACACTGTAGTCTCAACCAAAATGGGACACACGGTACACACACGACTCTCCAAAATTGGAAAATGCATCCAAAATTCTAGAACTAAAATCTAATATAAAAAATATAGTGTTAGAAACATTTCCGGGATTCACGATCTAATAATAATTAATATAGAAGAACTTAAGAACCATAATTTGGGACCTTGCCTTCTGGTCTCGAAACCCTTAGGAAGGCCCTAAGGATTCTAGAAACAATTAACAAATTCTGAAGGGCTCACTAAATGGTTCCCAGTGGTTTTACTGAGCCATTAAATGCATTTCAATTAAATAACATACTATCACAGATTTAAATATACTACAGATGGATCATGCCATGTTAAATTCTGGCAACGGTGTTTTGGATTTAAGCCTCTGGTGCGTTAAATCCAAACTAAATTAGTGTTATTCCGCGTCCACAAGGAAGCGCTGTAGAATGAATAACTTGCGCGTGGTTTACAACTGCAATAAGAAAGACAAGAACTGTTGCGATAAACAGGGGTATCCGATTACACAGAGCCCAACAAATGTTGTATTGTATGTAACTGACCTTCCCCATTTACACTCGCAATTTTTCTGCTAGCATGCGTTTATGTTAGTTACACATACACATTCCTTTATATCGGAACTCGGAAGGGCGAACCTACGACTGATTATACCTTATTCTGTCAAACCAACAAGATTTGTAATTATGCAGGATGTTTACCGTATAATTGATTTATTTTTGATTATAAGTAGGTACGGTATTTTGTGCGATTTAGGTTCTATAATGCCTACATCTCTGATCACTCACAGCTTGGCGTGTTCCGTGCTCGTATTTAGGTTTTTATAGTTTTGAACGTGACAGTTCCGTTTTTAGTACACTTTCATTTTCAAAAAATAAAATGTGCACACTTTGGCGCTCTTGATATGTCTACCTGTCTGTCTGTCTGAGTCACAAAGGCTCCGGAACTACACCACTTACAGACTTGGTATTGGTGTCATTCGATCAGACATTAAAAATTATTTCATTTTTGTATTCTCATTGAGGCATGAAATGTCCATCATAAGGGCTGTTAAAATCGAAAAAACAAATTTGAAAATGCACTCTTCGCCTTTGCTCACATGCGGATTAATGATTTTTTTCCTTATATATGCTGGTTGTCCACGACAATCACAACAGGGTTGTATTTCTAGAAAACATGGTTTTCTGTAAAAAAAAAATGCGGTATATTGATGGATGGTGGATTTCAAAAATATTGCAACATATGGACTGAGTGAGATGCCTCAAACCATGGCTCTACAAAATTGTTTCTCGTCTTGGTGCATTATTTTTGACCACAGAAGGACGCGCAAATTCAAATCTTGGAGTTTGGATCCCAATCGGATATAATCGTTGAATATTTGTAAGGAAGTGTATTAACATTAAATGATTTAAAATCAAAAGTTGTGGGATTTTTGCGGAGACAACGGTAACTGTAGGTAATTTTGGTGGCAAAAATAGTAAAAGGTGCCAACAAAGCCTTTGCAATGGAGGTCGTCCATGAAATAAAAACAAAACTTATAGGGATTGTTGATTTGAGTTCACCATTATTAAAATTGACTTATTTTTTTAACATTTATAGTGTTCGCATTGAAAAATACTCAAAGAGTTCTACGACTTAGCTGATAGAAAGTATCAAAAACTGTTAACAAGGTGCCTCGCATTGATGTCTGCATTCGAAAGAGTTTTCAAAATATTGTTATGTGAAAACACTAGGTACGTTTTGAGTATCTCAATGTCTGATTATTTTGAAGTAATTGTTTGAAAATTTCAGCTCCGAAATTTGGTTGCTTTTTCTACACGCGCAGCCCTGTTAAAGATCGAGGCACAAAGCATATCTGCAATTGAGGCTGTTAAATTAATCGCCCAATGCTCTATGGGATAATTTGGCTGTGCCTATGAGACAAAAAGTTATTTTTTCTTCTCCTTTCCACTGGTAATTTATTGACGAAACTTTAACAAAATTTGTGGTCAGTTCAAATACAAGTTAGAAGCGTGTAAATGGGGGATTCTTAAGTGCAATTTACGTTATGTGATTTTGATTACGATTTCTCTTGCGACTTGCGAGGTGCCATAACCAAATATTTCAAGATTCACATTATACGATTTTGTCGTACGACTTGTAAAATTGTATCTTGACGTGCGATTATGGGTTCGACCTCGACCAAAACTGTAGAAGAAGATAGGAAAAACTAAAAATGACCACGTTAGTAAACCACGCGTGGGGATGGCGCCCACATCATGTAGCCCCGTCCCTAAAGTTGTTAATTACACGACCCCGTATGGACACGTACACTCCTCGTCTTTCTACATGCGATTGTCTACAGGCCCTCATTTGCTGCCAGCCAGGCAGCCATCCAACCAGCCAGTCAGCCGACCAAAGTGATATGAAAAGCTTCTATTAAGAACAAACGAAGATGCAATTAGAGTTTTGACATAGATCCTACTTTGCAAAAATGAGCTAAAAAGTACCGTAGGCCTATGTCTGGTCCAGAATTGCTGTTAAAATTCGAATTTTCAAAAACAATTTTGGTTTCGTTATTTTTCTCTTAAAGAGACGCAGATACCAAATTTCTGTGAGATCGAAAATGTCGCATCCCAGTTAGAGACCCTAAATTGGGGAAGTACCGCAGTAGACGTTACAATTTCCACTATATGTACGTGGAACCATTCTGTTCTTGGTATATAAAAATGAATTTCAAAGGCTGCATGATAATGCGGAACAAAATAGTGAAGAAAGTACTTCGATATATTTTGAGATAGTAGTAAATCCGTACGGGTTGTCAAAAAGCGCGGGGTGGTTATATTGCGATTACCGTTTTTGGACGTATCAAAATTTCATCAAACGTCAACGTTTTAGATCATTTTAAGCAACTTTTAAAGAATAAAAATTTTTACTGTCTGTTTTAACTCGTATACATACGTTGGCAGATTTTGCATAAAGGATACTATTTTTTTTTAATAGCAATAACGCAAAATTTTTATTAAATTATTCGGAAGACTTTCTTTTTCTGTGTAACAACCTACACAAATTATGCTAGGTTTTATTACAAATAAACTTTTTTTTCAAATACATAGTAGCGCTAAATTTTTTATTTAGTTATTTGAAAGAGATTATTTTTCTTGGTTTAACCTACACAAATTTGGTTTTATTACAAAAAAATATATATATTAAATTCTCCGAAATACAGCAGCTTAGTGCGCGGTTACTAAATACTTAGGGTTTGAAAACAATATTTAAAATTCATTGTCGGGGCATATTGAAGACTCTTCAGGCTACAACCTAAAAATATTTTCAACGAAATTGCAATTGTTATACAGGGTGATTTATATCAAAGTTGCACTTTTTTTCAATATAACTCCCTGTTTTATAATTAGAATAGGTGTTTATAACTTTTATCGGCTGAGAGGCTTTGAAAATCGAAAAACGTTGTGTATTATTAGAAATGGTTGAATTACAAAAATATGTATAAAAGGTAAATACGGCGTGCTTATATCGTTAGAAAGGTAATCAAATCCTACATTTGATGCAATAAAAACCTTGGTAGTTTCATTTAAAAAAATTTAGTTATCTTTGATTGAAATTTTGAAAATTGACAGTGATTTCTTTTAGCACAAAAAAGTTTAACTTTGACCGTTCGGTGTATGTAGGTAAGCACACGTGATGATTCGTAATACTGCAGCGTCATGGCCTTCTAAGTTTTATGGAAACTTCGTTTTCAATTTTTACTGGACATCTATTTTTTGACAAAATGACGCTCAGCCACTCATTTTAGATATCATGTGTAAATAAAGTCACACTAAAATTGACCAAGTAATCGAAATATGCAATAATATAGGTGAGTTCTATTTAAAAAAATACAACTTTGATATAAATCACCCTGTATACATCATCGAGATTTCGTTTGATTCGGATTCCTGGTGCCTCAAAACATGTATTTGATGTATTCCCGTAAAAAAAGGGAGGGGTCATTTTTACCCCACTGCAATACCTCCCTTACTGACACGCGGGTAGTAAAATTAAGTTAAAATAAACAAACAGATAACGAGTGAAGTTTTCGAGTAGTTATAAAAAGCTGTTCTGCAAGAATTTTACACCCGATTTCAATTTCATTTGGCGATGCCTTGAATGAACGTATAGACATATCAAAACTTTCGATTGATAGTAGTTGATTACAGAATTTTAATTTTCAGGCTGAAACTGAAACTACCATTCTATAGAAAAAAATTGTTCTTGGATTTTATTAATTTAAATTAAAGGAGAGAGAACCGCCACAGATACGCCCACACAAGGTCGTATTTGAACACAAACGGCAAACGCACAATACAAAGACCCATTGTTTTAATTACGAAGAAAAGATTAATATCCTATTGCTTTTCAGCACCATCAATAGTAAAAACCTTCTATGCCATCGTTATACAGACTCCTGCTGATTATTTTAAGCTGAGACGCAAACTAAAACTTTCGATTTAATAAAATTCATATAGGTGCGCTAGCAACTGGAACGTTTGTTGTGTTTCCACAATCGCCTATCTCATGATCCATCTGTAGTATATTTAAATCTGTGATTAAACCATTGAATTTAACGTTCGAAAGTAATGGCACGGTTAGGCAACCCAAATAACTCGTACAGTTCTTAGCGCATGTGGTCCACTTATACCTGTTGATTACCAATTCTTACAGAAACCAAGTATATAACCAAAGAGTTACTCTTTGCAAGAGTGTAGTATGATCTTTGCTCTTTGATATAACCATTGAATAAAAACACTATAAGAAGCCTAACGCTTATGGAAGAAAGCGCGACAAATCTCACAAATCCCCTTGCACCCGCATTGGTTGTGATCACCGAACTCTCTTTGCGGTAAATAGGAGGAAAGCAAATTCTCATTCTTCTCAGTTCAAGAATCGACACTATTGACAGTGTTCCCATTATATTCTCAGTTCAATCTCTGTCGCGCTTTATTTCCACGGGGTTAGGCTTCTTATAGTGTTTTTATTCAATGATATAACGTATACTCTTTGCAGAAACCGAAATCTATTACAATGCAAGGTGCAACGACGATCTGAGTCTACTACTTACTGTAGCTTTGAATATTATATTCAAAGACTATTATAGGGAAAGTAATGGACATAGATTTTTGAAGCCATTTTTTGCCCACTTAATTTCAATCACAAATTTAGTTTAGTTTGTTACTCAAACATTGGTCGATGGGGGAAGTGGCTTCTTTTCTTACTAAGTAGGTATGTATATAAGTATACAAGAATTAAATGATATTGTAGCCTCAAAGTTTATAGGAAAATATTGTTTAAATCGCAGAAGTGCATTCAGACTGCAACTTCCAAGCAGTGGCGGACTGACAAATTGAACTGGCCCGGGCAACCGAACAGCACCAGCCACATAACGGAGGGTTGGTTATACCCGAAATTGTTCTCCAAAGTAACCCCCTAAAATAGCATTTTAAAGCATTTGCACTTATTCCAAAATCGATTAAAAGTGCAGTTTTTTTGGGGGGACATCCGACACCGTACCACCGCTGACCGCACTGGCGCCGACCCAAAGTACAGCGGCCCACCGGGCACTTGCCCGGTTGCCCACCGGCCCAGTCCGCCACTACTTCCAAGGGCATTTGATGATTTTATCTTCTGACACATCAGAGACTTGAAAGCTGATTCAACTTTTTTAATCAATATCGAACGATCTGATTGTAGTAGTTTTTTGTATCTATTCAATGATCTAACTATCACCATTACCATCAATTATTTTTGACTAAACCTATAGAACGCGTCTTTGGCTTTCTCAGTACGTATTTCAGTTTGTTTTTTTAATATCCCTTCCATCACCATGGTGGAAAAACGTTAATTGTGTGTTAAGCGCACCAATATCTTGGTATTTATTTATGTTGATTGCCTCTGGTATAGAGAATCGATATTTCCTTGACATTTAGTTTGAGTTTCTTCCACCAAGATATTATTTCGGTCTCTAAATGGTCGGCAGAGTGGGCGCTGCGGGCGGCGGGAGTAGCTAGCAGAATGCTCGAGACTGAGTTAAGAAATTTCTCATCTCCGCGCCTCGAACACCCAACCTCCGACTACATAATCAAAGATAATATGTAACCCAATTACGCTCTACCACTCAGCTACACAGTCGGTTGGGAAATACAATAAAAGCTTGATATCTGTCACAGCGGAAGTTCGTTCTGGGCATATGATCTTTTTCCTTCGTTAGATCGTTTCCACTATACCAATGGGGTTGAGCGCCACTCAATTTCTATCTTAACTCTTCCCGTATGAAATCGAGAAGATATGAGGGTAGTAATCGCAGTGGAACTATCAATTTAGGTACCCACAGCAATACTGGTTTATTCTCAAATATCAAATCAAAGTCTCCAAAATTGAATCACAGTAGGTACCTAATTACACAAAAGATCCTCATATACGAATTTCCTCAATATAAAATATCTTCACTACGCGACCTCACTTTACTATCAAAGGGGATGTGCGAGAATTTTAGATTGGCATTAACAAACCAATTGAGCCTTATTAGGTAAGTACCGTATCGACAGTATCCGCGGCTTTTCGTTCACCTACGGATCACGATCGAGTACGGTGCAATCGGTACTTGAGCAACACCGTTGTTTTTTCTGCGTGAACGAAACTGGTAACTTTATACCCATATTACCAATTGAATAATAAATCTGAAAATAATAAATCTGAATAGAAAGACAACGCAATGCTTTTTGAAGGGTCCACTTTAACGGAGTTTCTCCGTAGGTTGCCCTCTGGGACAAACTCCGCTTTTTAAAAGTAACTAAATTTTAATCGAGGTTTTATACCACCTACTCAACTGAATCAAAGTGATTAGATTTCTTTAGATGACGCTACTTTCGCGTACTTATCTCGTAGACTGCGTGGGAGTTATAACAGCAGGTGAAGATCGTATTGCAATGCAATATTATCTCTGTATTTACAAACTTATGCTTACGTAATACATGTTATTATTTGCACACCTCTTAGGAAATGACGTCAAAGTTATCAACTTACATGTAAATCTTGATTCCAACGATCTTACCTTATGTAGACTTTAAGATCGAAATTAAACTTTACTATTATTGTACCTATAGACAATGTTTTGGGATATTTCAGAATATGCAATATACTGTCAGTCTCAGTTGTGCGAGCATTTACAGATATTGTTTAATTGCTGTTTCCGTATATAAATGCACAAATAACATGTTTTGAGACAAAATTTGGAATTAAGTACTACTTTAAACAACAACTTTAAAATTCAAATGAGAGAAGTGCAATATAATCTATTATGATGTGAAATGAAAGGTTTTTAAAATCGGCTTCATGAAAGAAATTGTATTGCACTTTTACGAAACGAAGACTCGAAAACGCCATGCCGGCACGTTTGCTTCTAAACCTTTTTCTACGTCTCTCTTGTAACATATTTTTAATATTTTTTAAATATTAATAATTACGGCACCTGAAAATACCATAAATATCAAGTACTTCTACAATTATTTATGCAAAATTCGAGTATTAAATCAAAAATCTGTTACAATAGAGGCATAGATGAGTCCTTTATCTTTACATCGGCACCTAACAACACGGTATAGAATCCAATTTACTCAAAATGTTATACTAAGTCCCACACCTAGACACGCTATTCGACCCATATAATTTCTATTGAAGCGCTTTCCTAGTCGTATGCAGAGAACGGCCTCTTAAGTTCTCGAGTTTACGGATCGAATAAGAAATTTCAAAGCTATTATGAATTTCCATAGCAAGAGAAAAGACGCAGTCGTCAATCGCATTCAATGGAATGTTTTTTTACCGTCAAAAAATAAATCAAGAGAACACACATTTATCATAGGGTCCGTTCACTTAGCCCCCCATTAGCCCAAAAATGAACCAATTTTTTTTATGTATTGTCCCTCAATTGTGCATTTATGCGCACCGTTTGTGCTTTTTTGGTTTTGGAGATAATCGAAAAAATCAAATGGGGGCTAAGTGAACGCTTAGCCCTCCCAAAAATTAAACTTTTTGATAGTTCATCGACGGTATTGCGTAGTACTTCGATTGTGTTTAATCGTGCTTTCATACTCATCGTTTGTGCCTTTTTGGTTTCGGAGATAATAGGAAAAATCAAATGGGGGCTAAGCCTGGGGCTAAGTGAACGCTTAGGTCTCATCAAAAGAAACTGATTTGTACAAACTATAGCTTTTCCGGGCGACTCATTTTCGAGATCAGAGGGGGGGGGGTGGAACTGGTTTTGTAGGTGTCATTTGTCAATTCAGCATTAACAGTCCATCTTAATTTATAAGTTCGTGTACTCACAAAGGGCGATTGAGACGTCTGCAAGAAATATATCAATTAGTGATGTCAAAACAAAAGCTGTTTCGGTTTAAAAAATGCGCTTTATCTGTACAAGAGTTGTGCACAATTTATATTGTTTATACTTTTCCAGATTATGTCTTTCATACTGCAGCTTATGACCATACCTTGTGTTGTATTGATGATTAACGTTCAGACGATTGAAAATATCTGAATTCATCTTAACAAAAACTAAAACTTCTAATATATACGGACATGGAAAGGTAAGGATGTCATTTAAAGTTGGTTATACAGGGTGAAAATTGGGTGGTATAGGGCCGAGGGGTTCAAGATAAGCACTTTTTTTCAAATAAACCGAGGGTCAAACGTGTTTCGTTTGGGAGCCACTCCCAAAGAAGTGGTGAAATTTGGAGTTCTTTAATTTTTTTCTCAGCAATCACCAGTTACTTTTGTGTTGTCTTACTGGAAGAAAGGGCAGCAACAATCTGCTCAACGCAAACTATATTAATTGGCACACAAACATATAATTATTAATATTATAGAAAACATGTAAGTAAACAAGCGACAGCACTATTGCTGTACCGCGCGGTTGCTGCCGTTCTCCGTGACGTGTCCTTTCATTCTTCAATCGCTTCCCTAATAGTCTGGATGCCAAACTGGGATTTTTGGCTTAACCTGGAAGTGAGGTACGGTGAAGGTTCTTTGACGGTTTTTTGTTCGTAAGGATGTCTACTTTGAGAATGCCACCTTGACATCCTTGAGCATTTTGAGAAATTCAAGATGGCGGCCAAAAAAATACAAAAATTAAAGTTTTAAAAAATATGGGCATATAACACATCGATTTTAGGGTTTTTAAGCCTTCTGAATTTAAATTTTTAGTTAAAAATATTTTTGGGGGCGTTTTGGCGGATTGGGGTGGTGTTTTTAAGGGGTTGGTTTTTATATTTTTTCAATATTAACTTGTCGTACATCGATTTATATGTTTTTATGGATAAGGATCCCGAATTCCATATCAAAATGGAGGTACAGCAAGTTATTCAATGTTAAAAAAGTAGAACGACACCGACAGACGGCCCGAAAATAACATAAAACGCACGGTACGCCTCGCCCGCGCTGCACGACATCATTTTAATAAAAAGATAATAATTATAACAAGTGCAATACGTCTTTTTTTTGGTTTCTTGGGGTGGAGATTACAATTTTGATGTCAAAGTATGATTTTTGAATAAATCCTAGAAAGATATACAAGATAGCGTCAAAATTATTATCTTTTTATTAAAATGATGTCGTGCAGTGCGGGCGAGGCGTACCGCGCGTTTTATGTTATTTTCGGGCCGTCTGTCGGCGTCGTTCTACTTTTTTAACATTGAATAACTT
>NW_022170403.1:43607593-43618192 GCF_008802855.1 Photinus pyralis
GACCACATTGTCGAAGATTTCCATTTTTTATCTTTTTGCATCTGATTAAAATACGCAAGAAGTACATTTTCTGAATAGATGATCACATTCTTTCCATTACACCATTGAATGAAGTGTTGATATGCAGCTAAATACTTTTCACCGGATTTCGAAGGTCCGAGGCACGATACTGCTTCATTCGCCTCAACGGTAATTTCGGGCGGCGTGCATTGCATTCTAAAACTAACTAATTTACACTATCTTTTTAGTGATTTAATTAACTTACTTCTTTCTTATCGAGAAATCTTTCTTATTCAAAATTACGAACTGACATGTAATTTTTTCACTCAATAAGATTATTTACTGCGTAACCAAGGAAACAGCACCTATCTATTCATGTAAAGGAAAACAAACTTACCTACTTGACAATGACGTTTAATTTAACGAAAGCGATTAATATCCCTTAAAAACCTGGTGTTTTGGATAAATTTGCGGAAGTTTGAAGAAAAAATAGCATATTTTATTTGGAGGAGAAGTTACTTTTCATGGCTTGCCTTCTATTAGCCGCCTCCCTCCGTTCGGCGGCTAAACACAGGCGCGCCATGAAAAGTAATACTTCTCCTCCACATAAAATAATGTACTATTTTCTAAGCTTCCATTGGAAGAATTTGTATTACCTACCCTACCACATTGTTTTTGTATTTCTTTAAAAGCAGATCTTTCAAGGGGGTCGGCGTATGTGCAATTTGCACAAAATGTAATCTAGTTTTCATATTAATGCGACAAAGGTCTAAATTTTCTAAAGTTCATTAGAACAACCTGGTGGGGAGCCGATATTAAATCATGTCTCATGTTTTACAAAGCATACATTCGCTCAATAATTGATTATGGCTGTGTCCTCTACGGGTCCGCAAGGCCGTATTTGTTAAAAAAAGCTGGAAACTGTGCAAAACTCCGCCTTAAGACTCTGTTTGGGAGCCATGAGTTCCACACCGACGGAACCATTACGAATCGAAGCATTAGAACCTCCGCTAGAACTACGCAGACAATTATTAACGGAAAAATTCATTCTAAAGCTATATACAAGGGACCCTAGACTCATTCAAAAAATTGCTAAGTTAAATGAATTAGATCTAACCTTAAAATTCTGGGCCAAGAGACCCTCCCCGTTATTATGTGAGGCATTTAGAAATATGATAGACATAAGTAATTTCCTGTGGGAACCTACTCAGCCTAAAATCATAGACCTATTTGATTACTTATCCATAAAAAATATCGAGGTTCCCCCATATGTGGAAAACATTGCTATCAATAGAACAATTCTTAACTGCATTCTTTTTAAAAATAGAGAATATACCCACATATATACAGATGCGTCCAGGCAAGACCAGGATGTAGGATGCGCAGTCTATGTCCCGTCTTTGAATCTCCAGAAGACCTACAAACTATTGGAGTTCACGTCCATATTCTCTGCAGAGGCTATCGGAATTTTCAAGGCATGCGAACTCGCTGAACAACAAGGATTACGTAACATTAACATTCTTTCTGATTCTCTATCTGTTCTTTCATGCCTCTCAAGACCGATGGACGTTCTTAACATCAAGGATAATTACTACTGCAAACAGCTAAAATCTAAAATAAAACGGTTGGAAAGATCAGGCGCTAAAATTAAGCTGACATGGATAAAAGCTCACACTGGACTGTTACCCAACGAAAAAGTAGATGTGTTAGCTAAGGAGGCTTGCTATAACGGACAAGAAATAGTGAACTACATAGGAATGTTAGATGGCGCAGCGATATGTCGACAAAATCTGCTCCGAAAATGGAAAATCCGATGGAGCCATTTCAGCAACAACCACCGCACACAATACACCCTAATCCATCCTTCTATTCCTAGGAAATTTTGGCACGACAACTCCATTTTCTCAAGAAGCGAAATAGTAACAATTGGCCGACTGAAATTCGGCCATGCTTGCTATCCATATCATTTACATAGGATTGGAGTCTTGGACTCGAACTTATGCGACGATTATCAAGTAATAAGTGACTTAAATCACATTTTCTTTGCCTGTAACAAATACACAAACCAAAGACAAAAGCTGTATAGCGACCTTGGTAAAGAGGGCATTTTCCCACCTTACAATATAGTGCACATTTTGTACTTAGCAGTACAAAGTGTGACTATTTGCACGGCCCTTATGAATTTTATCAAATCAAGTCAGCTCACATTTTAGATAGGTTAGATTTCGTGTTCATTTTCGCCTATTGGCGACTGTTGAGTATCTTTACATTTTGAACAAGTCCGAGGTCTACCTGTTCTGTCCGTTAGTGTTTTAATATAAAAATAAATGTCACAACGTTTCGTCAGTAAAATTCAATATAGTTAATTTAGTTTATCAAAATTGCATATTATTCATCGGAGTGGTCCTTCGACCATCATCAAGACACAACAACAATACAGGTTTGAAAATCGAAAAACACTGTGAACTTAAGAAATGGTTGAATTACAAAAAAATAGGTAGAAGATACATGCCGATACGCTTATACTGTTAGAAAGGAAATAAAATTATACATTTCATGCAATAAAAAAAACTTTGTAGTTCCATTTAAAAAAATCAAATCGTCCATGATTGAAATTTTGAAAATTGACAAAGTGATTTCTTTTAACATAAAAAAAGTTTAACTTTACGGCGTATGTTGGTACATTTCATGATTAGTGATGCTCCCGAGTTACGGCCTTCTCAGTTTTATGGTAACTGCGATATTCAATTTTTACTGGACATCTACTTTTTGAAAAAATGACGAATTTGGGCTAAACGACTCATAAAGTCGCACTAAAATTGACCAAAGAATCAAAATATATGATAATATACAAGGGACTCCGTCGACAATGAATTTTAAACCCACAATCGTCCACCCACACACTAATGGCCCACCTTGTATAGCATATATTCTGCATGTACTTAAAAATGACAACTTCTATAATATTTTTGGATAACTCTAGGCGATCTCGCACGTTCTAAATCACAGTATGTTCTGTATCTACAGGAATTTAGCATGACGTATCACGAAGATGCTAATGATAGGGAAGATCATGATTTGGAGAAGGACAAAATTACCGAAACCTCCATTAAACGGTGTTCCCCTTGGAACAATACTATAACAATAAACGTAGGACGCACAAACTTCCGAGATACCATTTTTTAGTTGCAAATAGCTTGCAGGCGTAATTAAATCTGGCAAAACATTACCAAAGAGGGAATGTCTGAGGATGTGTGGATAATGTTGAGAAAACGAGGTTTATCTTTCCCAGTGTTTGAAGTTAGGAATGTAAACATAGCGCGCATATAATACGTACGTGAGCTGCATGTAGTCACTTTTTAATAAAAAGAAGGCCGCAAGGGTTAAGTGTTATTCTGCCAAACTAACTTTACTACCAGTTTAAGGCTGTTATTAAAAAAAATTCTCAGCCAAAGCTTAATATCCAGCGGAGCCCAATTATTAAATAGAATTTATCTCACGATAATGATTCGATAAATGTTGAATCTGGAAGAGCGCACAAAATGGGGTGGTTGGGTAGTTTTCACTTAGGAAACCTTCGCACTGATCCTTTCCTTATCTCTTATTTCTAATCTGAAATGCATGCCAAATCGTTTTCCTAACCACCTTAAGGGCACGAAGACAAACTTTCTGTAGGAAACAACTTCGTTATATCGCAAAGTACCCAGTGCGCCCATTCCGACGGTTATATCTAATAATGTTAATGCTTTTGACCTTATACAGAAAAGGGCCAGTTTGAGTCGTAATAATCATAATGTACGGAACGTGACGGGGGTTGAAGCATAGAAAAGCAACAGAGTTTCCAGAAATGAGTTAGGGTTATTTATAGTGCATTTTGGGGAGAAAAGCTGCGCGCGCGGGACGTTGAAACTAGGAAAGTGTATTGATCAGAAAACACGCGTGACTAAGATGATCAGATGTAATTTATTTAAGAGCAATGAAGAAATATTTATATTAGTAGCAATATGAGCGAGACCATGTGTAAATGTGATTTATAGTAGAAGGAAAATTAATAAAGGGACTAATGAACCGGAGGGCTGTGAAAGCTCAGGCGCGCGGGCGGGGGAAGCTCTGCTGAGTCTGGGGGCCCCCAGTGTGGCCCACGCAGGCAGGAAGACATGTCGGGCGAACCCGCTTTTCCCGACATCGTGGACCTGAACGTCGGTGGCGTCTATTATACTACTTCTTTACAAACCCTTACAAGAGAGCCGGACTCTCAATTAGGGGTGATATTTACATCGCGCGAACCGGCGACGAAAGATACAAAAGGTCGATATTTTTTGGACCGCGATGGTGTACTATTCCGATACGTGCTAGATTATTTAAGAGATGGTGGTTTAGTGCTTCCCGAGTGTTTCAGAGAACGCGAAAGGTTAAAAAAAGAGGCAGAGAAATATAATCTTCCAGGTTTGGTGGAGGCCGTCGCCGAAGGATCCAGATCGCGACCGCCCGGAATTATAACAGTTGGATATCGTGGCAGCTTCCAGTTTGGTAAAGATGGTTTAGCCGACGTTAAGTTTAGAAAGTTGTCCAGAATTTTAGTATGCGGTCGGGTTGCGTTATGTAGAGATGTCTTTGGGGAAACTTTGAACGAAAGTCGCGACCCCGATCACGGTCAATCTGAACGTTATACTTCCCGTTTCTTCCTTAAACATTCTTTCTTAGAACAAGCTTTTGATATGTTATTAGAGCAAGGCTTCAAAATGGTGGGTAGTTGTGGTTCCGGTACAGCTGGAAGTGCATCCGAATTGAAGCCCGGTGTCGATGCCGAAGAGAGTCGTTGGAATCACTATAATGAATTTGTGTTTGTGCGGGAATAGTGAAATTCGACCAAATTTTTGAATCTACTTTCATATCGCATACTTGCATAATTGCGTAAATTAGGACCTATCGTAAGTAACTATTATCCAAACAAAGATTGTTAAATATTTATCTAAAGAGGCATATATTTATAGTAACAACGGGGATGTATAAATAAATACAGGGCACCCGACGAAAAAAGGGCAGTCGAAGTACTTGTTGCTTTCGCGGCAAATCGTCTACAGCATTAAATCAAATCAATAGCCTCGGTTTCGGAAAATCTATTTATACCATCCCCATCTTCTAAAAGAACCAAATACTTGCATAAAATTGTATATAACATAAATGTAACAAAATTATTAAATACGTACGTCATAAACCAATCGACTTGATTATTGAGTGATATTTGGACTATTTACGCTTGCTTACGATTAGTTAACCATATTCAGTAGCGCTTTCCAAAAAAAAAACGCTGTAGGTATACGTATCTACACTTATAACCCACACAATTTCTATTAATAACTTCCATTAAATATTTATTTTGATTTGAAAATGTTAGGTTATTGGATTCATAATTCATCGTAGAATCCTTGAAGTAGCTAAATTAGACTTCGGCATTTAAACAGAAGTAACATTCCTTTTTCGGCGACTACTGAATAGGGTTTTGTAACCACTCTTTCATTAGTATTAATGTGTAAGTAACAAATGCTAATAAAACGTGATAAGCATTAGACTTTGTTGTTTTATATTAACAATAGCTTCTCCAACTATTCAAAACTGTGTGGTAGTTCTATAGATAATGTATTAGAAGACAAGTACCCAAAACGCCTTTGTGTTATACAAAATGTATAGAATTATAAGTGCTAAGGATTAGCTGTTACCAAAACGAATTTAATTAAAATGTACCTAGCATAGGATATCTATCAACTGCTATTGTAATTTATCATAGAAGAAACGACATTTACATATTGTAAACTAAACATATTTGAAATTATAAGTTAAAGAAATAAAAATATGAAACTAATTTCTTGTATTGATTCTATTCGCGTATGTTCCAACAGGTTATAAAAAAAAATGTGTGAGGTGCAAAGGTTTTCAGTTGGATTAGTTATTTTATCCAGACGACAAATTTTGTCTAATCCCCTGCTAATATTAGAAAAAATCAAAAGCGTCACGTCGTCCCGAAAAACTGGAAGGGTGTTCCACATTTTTCACTCTTGATTGGAACGTAAAAATAAAGCAAGAGTAAGATTCCATGTAGTTAGGGAAACATTTCTGAAAAGTGCATGTCGAAAGGCGGATCCACATTGGTAAATATTTGCGTTGTAGGTTGAATTTGACACAAATTTGCTCGTGTGCGTTGGAATTCTTGTCAATGTGGACTGTATTTGTGTATACGTTTTCGTGCGGCGCACAGTCCACATTGACAAAAATTTCGGCGCACACGAGCAAATTTGTGTCAAATTCAACACACAACGCAAATATTTACCAAGGTGGATCCGCTTTAACGGCGTTTTGTGCTACAAACTGACAACAGGCGGTTCTAGACTAATTCAACCCCGCTGAAAACGATGCGCCCTGTTGTAGACCTGATTTAAGCCTCCAAATCCAAGATGGCGGCCGAAATTGCCGTTTTGTCAGTTATTTCGAGCCCCCAAGGCACGCCGCTGAACGTTTTGGGTACTTTACGGGTACAATAACACCTAGTACACTCGACAACACCGTTTAAGTACACTTTGGTATGCAAAATGCCGCTTAATAACCTCAAAAATGCAAAATTCGTCATTTTTCATCCGTTTTTTCTTTCTGGCCTGTTATCGGCGTCCAATATTTATTTCTACGTTAAAATTAACATTTAAATATGTGGGGACCTCCCGCAGCGCCATATGCCAGGGTCCTAAATACCAATATGGGCGCCTGGAAAGTCCAAAAACAGTGAAAAAGTCGTTTTTTTGCCGTATTTTTACTACACTGGGCACTCATTCCCCATTTCGGTCGCACGGAGGCGAATTTCCGAACCCCATCCTTATTCAGCGCAACCTTTGAATATAAAATTTTTATATTCAAAGGCGCAACGCTTTACCGAATAGATCCGAACTCATTATTTCACCTTTCCCAACTCAATTCAGAGTGCTGTGCTGAACTTGGTTGGGGTGTGGTACATGATTGCGAGAGCAGATCCAGCAATTTAGTCTAAAAATTGTGTGATTAAGACGCAAATGAGTACATTGGAGATCAGAATAGTTTCAATTAAACATATCTGAACATTAGTTCCATTTAAAAAGACTTGCCTGTTAAAACTTATAAAGAGTTTCGAAACCCCATCTAAGCGAATTCCCGAACTCCATCCTTTACGTACATCGACATTCATTTGAGTTCCGAAACCCCATCTAATTCAGCAGGACACGCTCAATCGAATTGGAAAACGTAAACTATGGCATAGATAGGTAAAGGCCGTGACCCGTGAGTTTGTAGGTGTTCGGCTCTATTCGCCGAAGCGGTGCGCTAAATAAAGATGGGGTTCCGAAATTCGCGGCCCAGAGCAATAATATGCGAATTGTGACTACCAATCTGGATGTTACACATCCTGAAGGGCTTAACTGCGAACGTAGGGACTCGTCTCCTATAAACGTTAACTCAGGAACCAAGAGGCGGGGGTTGGTTTGGGCAGCGTAATTTCAGGGCAATATGGGTAAGTAAAAATATATGAAAACATACTTACCAAGTTTTCTTTGATTTGTTTAAAACGTAACTTTTGGCAGTGGAAACTGTTTAGAATATTTAGTGTAGTATGCAGATAATTTTGACCTGCAAAAGGTGGTGTAAAAGATTTTATTATTTTAAATGATCCATTTGGGTCCAAATAACATGGATTTGAAGAGTGCACACCCATTTTTTCCCGGCACAACTTTTGGAAGCGAAAAAACCTCAAAATGCCAAAAAAGATTGTAGGAAATCCGAATTCAAAAAGTACCAAAAACTTAAAATTGGACCAATTTTTGAAATTTGTTGGAAATTACTGAATGAGTCGGAATGAACACGACTCATCCAAATTATTTGAATGGCTCTCCCAACACCACACTTTCAATGCAACTGATGCCTTCATGTCACTAAGCAGTCGCATTTGTGACGTTTAAGCCATAAAGGTCAGCCCCCCTAACACCATATCCAATAACTGGCAAGCGAAAGTGTATTTCATTTTCATGTAAATTGTAAAATGCTGCGTCATGAAAACCGCAATCCCAAACTTGCAAAGTCCCTAAGAACATTGTTTTGGGTTGTAATGCTTGCCAAAACTACGTCTTTTGGTCCAATCACTAATAAATTTGGACCTTCTACATTATTTTAAGTAATTTCTAAATTGTAAGGTACTTATTTTCTTTAACAAACACACCAAAACTTCTATTCCCACCATAATGATTTCATTTCCGAAATTCCTTAACTAACACGCTTCAACTACCGTATTTTTTAGTTAATTTTCGTATCAAATTCAATGAGCATGGTTTGATAAATAGCCCCCGAAATTTAAAAAAAAACCGTCGTTTTAGATGTTACACTTACCCAAACCACGTCTTTACGCAATGGGCTAATGAATTTGAATTTTCGACAGCATTTCTAATGTGCTTTACAACATTCCTAGGGGCGTCGATTGGGGATCAAAAAGGCACCCCCTTGGGTTGGAATTCTACAGATCATGCTCGAAACCTGGGTATAGCCGCACGTACAATCGTTCCATTTGTCATGGTTGCTGAGACAAATACCATTAAACACTCATGCAAGAGGTAATATACAAGTTCAAGACAAAGTTGTCTGGTCTGAATATGCGAAAAATGGAAGTCCACTTTTCGATTCTTCAACTCTAAAGAAGTTTGCGAATACGTTGATATATTGACTGAATTTTTGGACCAATTAAATGCCCCTAATAAGGACCCGGATTTAACATGAATACAGAGAGAAAGAGTGAACTTGCTAGTCACCCTTTTCGTACAATTTTTAGGTATGAGGTGACACAATAATCTTGAGTTGCATATTTCGATTTCAAGACATTTCATTTTGCGAAGGAGGTATTTGGTTCACTCGTATCAAATTAATTCAAAATTAGTAAACTGCGACAATTATTATTAAAATTAATAAAAAGGCAAGTGCGGTTTTTGTTAAGAATGAAATTATCAACAGACTTCTAAACACCTGTTTAAAATGCCGACGCCGACGACGCAATGGACTATACACGTGTTTCTAATTTTAGACTTGGATAGATAAGATGATTGTAATTGTCGTGTATAAATTTTTGATTTGCGAAATGGCAGTGACATGTGTTGAGGTAATATTTAGTCACACTTCACCTATTGTAGCTCCAAAATCATTTTGCATTTTATGTCCAATGTTTAAATGTAAAAATCCAAATTACTTACCGCTCTTTACGCGGTACCTAATCTGCACTTGTCAAAATTCACCCTTAGCTTTCTTGCTTTCGGTACTAGGCACTCTCCTTTGAACCATTTGGAATTTTTGGAGACCATTCCGCACAAGATGCACTGCACTTCGCGTTAACACGATCGAATTATTTGATAATCAGCAGTTATATTTTTGATGGAGGGGCGGTAACGTAAGAGGTAGAGACTAATCACCTGATGCGCTTATCTGCACATGCGGTCAGTTATACTTATACCTTTCAATAATTGTTTCACCGTACTGAATGAAGTCGTTTCTAATAAAATATGACATGTGAACTACAATTTTTTAACCCATGAGATTGTGATCAAAATTAATTTTCATTCTCACGTGGAAAAAGTCAAAATCTGACTTTCCTTGTCTGCCTTCCAATTACATTTTGTCACTGAAATAGATTTTTAGGCTATCATCACAAAAACGTTGATTTTGTGGTCGCCTTTGCGGCCATAAAGTTTCACTTTATTGTACGCTTCTGTCAAACTTTACTTTATTGTACACATCTGTCAAACTGTACTTATTTGAAACTGATGTGTGAGAACCAGTAATCTGTTTGATAGAAAACGTCTATCTGGTCTGTCCTCATCAAGGATTGGGTCCATCCACGTGCGTTTTTTTCATTTTCAGACTTGTAGGAATGTTTCACACTATTTTGCGTAATCACAATGTTCACATTTAAAATTATAGTTTGACGTTTCAATCTTTGCCGCTTGCAGAGACCTTTTTGAAGTGTAGAACCAAAACATGAGGAAGATGTTATTGCTTACATTATTATACGAAGAATCACCAGCAATTAACCGAGAACACAAGTAGCTACCTATACCTACCATCAAAGTAGGTAGGTAATCAGGTTTCTAATAATTGTACAGCATGTTAACTATAAGGTCTTGGAAGCCACAGTTACGAAGGACCTATTGCATTTGACATTATTAAAATCTTGTGCAGCGGAGGAAGTTGCGATTGTACTTTTACTCTCAAACGCCTGCGCTTATATCATACCTATATGACTTAGGGTCGCAACGCCTGCAGCTTCCAAAATTTCATTTTGGGTATCTGAACTGTCGCTATCACCCATTTTGATACGCACAAAACACACGCAAAGATGCTAATTATAATTACATATGACAGGAAATGCTTTGTTTTTAATTGTCTAAGATAACTATGATTTTCAGAAAATATATGTTTATGAGCAAATTTTTGAATTCTTTTTTGATGATCGCCTAAAAAATGTTGTGTGCACCTTGGCCAAAAGTGATTTGTTAGGCCTCATCTGAATTGCGGCCTCTGCTACCGCCTCGGCCACAAACAGCA
>NW_022170403.1:43618292-43634350 GCF_008802855.1 Photinus pyralis
CCTGGAGCAATTTTATATTAAATTCTGGTGTATATTGTAACAGGTAGTCGCTTTAGGCTTAGAAAGATTTACTTTTGAATTTACAAATTTGCAAGTATACGTGAAAAAGAACATAACTAAAATGCAATAGAATGAAGCGCTTTCGGATAGGCAACGAGTGTGCAAGCAGATAAAATTCAAACCACCACAGTGTTACCTGTTCTAAAGATCGTTCTCGGGACGAATTTCCTGCTATGTCATTACATGTATAAAAAACATGACTGAAGCTTGGTTTTCGTTGCATCCGTTTCAGTTTTTGGGCTTGGCGAGTATATTAGGAAAGATTGGATGCGAGAAAAGGACTCTTCCATGAACTGTCAAAGTGAACCTAAAAATACTTTTGGAAAACTGGAGAATATACAATTTCTAAGTTCATCAATATGAACAGGCTTTATATGTATAGTTAAAAGGATTAGAACCATCATACTAGAGTGCACCTACTAATTTTTTATAGGTTTCTGCTTTGGAAAATAAGGAACAAGGAGTAACTCATGCAATTGTTTTGATATTTGAAGTGTATTTTTGGATTATCTATGCTTTAAAACGTGTACTTAGATATATGCGTCACGTTTTATGTCACTGGGGAGCATAATACTGCCCAATTAAAAAAAATAACCAAACTGGCCGCAATTAATATCTCACTTCCGGTCAAGATTTCGCTTTGGCAACAGGTATTTTCAGACTCGGCAGAGTCGAAAGATCGGTTGCCAAAAGCACCCGAGGTTTTAATGACATTCAGCGATTTAAACCGCGCTATAATTAAAGAATGGATTTCTCCAAATTTTGCATATATCAACAAAAATAGTATCGAATGTTTCAATCAAAAAGTAAGGTTATACTGTGATTCATAATCTATGGGAAACTACAAAACTTACGGAAAATGAGTCAGTAGGTACATGCCGGTTAGCAGTAGAGCCTTCGTATATTCACTAGAATGCCTTACCTGAAACAAAGAAAAAAAGTTAACACAAATTATTATCTTAAGAGTTATGGATATGCAGACCCAAAAGATTTGTTGTTAAAAATTAGCCGAATAAGTGTACCTTTTGGAACGCCTCCAACAATACATGGTTTTTAAAATTCCAGAAGCCTCAGGTATTGCACTGGAGTAAAAAAATGCCCCTTCCCCCAAGGGCAAGCCACTGATTCTAATGGAGAACACTTTTGGAATTCATTTGGAATTGGAATCTAAGGGGAAGCTATGTCGTCGGACTGAGTCCAATTATGGCATCAATATTTAAATATTTCACGAAAAGAAAATTCCATCAATCTTTTGTCATTGTAAAGAAAGTCAAAGAGTTTGTAAGGCAGCGAGGTGAGGCGGCGCAGCCACCGAAGCCGAAGTTATGTTCTCTTGCTGGGTCAAATGTTGCCATTAATATTTAAATATTTCACAAAAATAATTCTTTGATTTTTTTACCATTGTAAAAAAGCTAGAGAAACCCTAAAAAATTTATAAAGCAGCGACGTGAGGCGGCGCAGCTGCCAAAGCCGAAGATGTGTTCACGTGGTGAGTCAAGCAGTGCTATTAATCTCTAAACAGATTCAATTAAATTGATTTTAGAGGTTTAAGTCCTTTCAGCTCGTAAGCCGCAGGTTTCACGTACGAGATTGAGAACCAAGGGATGAGAAGAGGACTCGAACTCTTCTTTGGACTTCGCAATTTATTAAAGTTAAGAAAAAAAAGTTAAGAGGTTCCGAGATCCAAAATAATGGATACAAAAGTCTCATTCAGTATAAACCCTTAAGCATGTCTTGAAAAACTGTGCTTTACTATTATTCCACATTTTGGTTACTGTAGATATTTGTCTAGCGCTAGAGCAAAAGATTACGTCGACGACGAGGACAGAACAATTAGTCATGTTGTTAGCTGCTCATTGAAATGACGTTAGATTATTGGAGTGTCTATAATAATCTACCAATTACCTACATTATTCTCCGGATATTTAATAAAATAACAGATTACTTTAATGTCATACACATAGGTACTAAAAACAGAAAATTGAAAATCGAACACTAATGTAATGAATAATAAAAGACGTTGTATCTGATTAGATCTTTGTGGCACGATAATCATATAAAAGAAGTTACATTCTCAACATTAGGTTTTTAAAGGAATTAAATTAATGTGACGTAAGATCTAAACCGCGCTTTCTTGACGATTAACTTTAATTTTTTTAATCCGCCTTTCTGGCAATTAAAAATTCTCATACCTTGCAGTAAACGTGTAATCTAATATAGCAGACACCCACTTTAAATTTTAGTTTTCGAATTGAAAAAGTTTCTGTTTATGAGTGGCCGTAATTTATTGGGGATAAAAACAAGATCTTCTTCGTTATTGGGCCTTTCACAATTTATAAATTTAAAGGGGGGCATATTCGCAATTGTATAAGCATCAGAAAAGTTGTTATGCATTCGCCCTTTCTAACTTCGAAAGTTGTTTAGTTTTACGTTTATGTTTATATCTCAGTATTTCAAAGTTGGAAACATTGATCGAACGGAAACATTTATTAAATGAATGTGTAAGGGAAAACACACTTACCGTGAGACTACATTAATAAATTGTGACATTGGGACATTATTTCTAACTGCATTTGTGTATCTACAAGATTGGTTAACTGGTTATGTCTAAGCAATATTCTTCTTAGCTACAATTTTGAGGAAGAAGGACAAAGGGGCGCTAATGCAGGGCAAATCATTCCGTACAGAAAGAGAATTGTGTGATGGACTGCAGAAAGTAAAGTAATTCGCTTATGACTTTCGGCGGTCACTCAAAAAATTCTTTAGACTTTAAGGATTTGACTATTAAATAGGACGATCACTTATGGTAAACGGTTTAAGAGATATGAATTTCTGAATGGACCCTTGCTACTTCAAATTTTTCGGGATAATATGTCAAAAACTATGACAGATAGGTACTTAAATTTTAGTTGCGTTGAATTCAGAATAAACTAAAGCATTTACAAGAAAATAGAAAATGCTATGTTCCATTAAAGAAAATCACTTCCGGTATTTATGGAAGGAGCGCCATCTTAAAATTATTTTAATTCAATTCGCAAGGGTCGCTTATGGCCGTAAACCCAATTTCAAGTCTCTATTTGAACTCCAAGTTTAAAAACTTCTGACGAACGAACTAGGCGAATCACCCTGTATGAATAAAATGTAAAGCAACTATAAATTAATAAGATTAAATAGGGATAGGTACTCGGTACCTAGGTACTATATATTAATAAAAATTTATTTACATGCGGGGGAAATTTTTGTATCCTATACTCGATAAATCGTCATAAACCTTCCATGGCATTTTACATCTTCGACTTTTTTCCTTTATTTTTCATTTTTTATAGTTTAAAACTTAATACAGTGACTACAACAAGGAATAATGAAAAAAGAAACAAATATCTACTTTCTTCGTGCATTTTGAAAATATGGGCCAACGTATTTGACGCACAGAAAGGGTTCAATCCAACCGAAAAAAATAATGCTTGGAACTCTACCAGGCCCTTCATTATGGCTTCGATGTTACGATGGACGAAAATATCAGAGAAAGAACCCACCAGGTCCGCATCCGGGTTCGGATTTTACCCACCAAGTCCGAGTCCGAGTCCGGGTCCCGGTTTTACACACCCCCTATATAAATGTTCTAATCCAGGGGCCAATTTCGCCATAGAAAACAAATCGTGTAGACATTTGGACGAACTTTAATTCATTTTTTTAAGGACACCATTATAACGATTCTTTGATACAGGGAAGCATTCATTAAATTAAAAGCATTTATTAATGTTCCTATATTGGTAAAAAATGCACTAGTTTATACTTCCTAGCGATTGTGTAAATAACAGTATCTTATTAGGGTGATACGCAGCGATTGGTTGCCTTCGATATGGAATCATTTACAATATTAGTTTGAAAAACGATGGATCATATGCTCCAACATTTTCAAACTGTACGTATATGTGGTCAAGAATACGCTTTTCACGTGTATAGTCTTTTCTGATTAAATCAGTTAAATGTACTTAATACATAGCAAATCTTGTCATACTCACAGGAATTTCGTTATGGATCTAAGTTAAAATCGCCCGTGATTATTATTATTTATTATTATGCTTATTGCTACCACCCAAATTTGAAAATATTAGAACGTATAAGTACCAGACGTGTGACAAACTGTCGTGCTTTCTCAACTAACATTATTATTCCAGACGAAATATTCGTAGTCATTTTGGAAATACTTGTATACACTCATCAGGAGCAAGTTGAAATTCCCATTTGTATGAAAGACATGATGTAAACACAAATTTCTAATTCCAACAGGAAATTATAACAATACTAAATGCAGCAGGATATGACACAAATATTTAATATGTACGCAATTAGGGGGATAGAAGTCCATCCGCATATCTCAAGAATGAAAGGCTCTTTCAATAAATTAATTTCCATATTTTTTTTTTAGGTTTATGGCTACGACTGCTGAGGTCTTGCGCCATTTTACATGAAAACGGTAACTGGTTAAATTTCTCTAAACATGTTAATAACTTTTAAAAACTATATTAAATGTGCAATACTTCTACGATCATTACTTAATAAGTACATTCTAATCCTCAATAAAATAATTACAAATCTATTTACAATTATATTCCAAGATATCACACAAAAGATTGTCATTTGATTCGTAACACTTGTTACCAGGTGGAGTCAAATAAGACCATTTTTGCAAATATCTTGAAAAGTAAAAAAGATAAATAATTCGGGATTGTTACCTATAACTGCAAGAAACAATGCAATAACCTTATCAATATAATTTACCAGAGAATTCATCTGCTGTATTCCGCCTATCATTTTTTCGAATTTTTCCGGTTTTTATATTTCTTACATATTCTTCAGATTTTTGATTTTTCGTTATCAATTTATTTGCGATTTTTTATCTTTGGTTTTTCAGACATTCTGGATCAGTCGATATCTTTAATGTATTCTTTAAATTCTTTAAACTCAGATTCGAAAAATTCTTGGTATTCTTCTGTGCTTCAAATTATTCCAATTCTTAAAATTGTACAAACTCTTTCAATTTTTCACTCTATGTGTGTTTGGGAGCCTTCAGTTCAGCTTAATTGTTTTTTTTATCTTTCATATTTTCCGGATTATTCGAATTTTTTCATCCCTTAAATTCTTACGATTCTTAACTTTCTGCATGTGCACCAGATTTTGATATTATCACAACAATAAAAATCACAACATGACGTTTTTCTAAATTAAGTTTAGTTTGCATAGTGCTGACACGTAAATGTAGAAAAGTTGATCCCCGTTTAGATACTGTTGATCTATCACTAGCAACTGTGTTTGTCTCCATTTGCCTTTAAAATATCTAATGATATTAAAACACCGAAATAATTAATTCTAAAAAAAAGGCGCCCCAATTTCCGGGAAGATCGTGCCATTTAAAATTTTTGGGATTTATATAGCGATTCAGGTACCTATAATCAAAGAGAAACAACTTAGACCAATTTTTATGGTTGTTTATTTATTTAAAATGTAGAACAGTTTTATGATGTGTTACTGAAAGTTTACGAGACTCCTTTTAAATATATACACGAAAACACTTAATTTATTCTGTGATTTCAGTGGGCGTATGTATCTCATTAAATTTAAGTATTTTGTTATAATACGGCGTGTGTTTAACGTTTAACGTTACATTTTTTTCGTATATTTCGCGAATAGATCTTTAAAACGGTCTTTTTCAGCTCAAGATACATTTGGTCATTGATTAGTTAAAAATCTTTGCTTGTCCTGAAAATATAGAGCAGAAATTTCAGATTAAACTACCAGGTTCGTACAAGTTTGGTCCAAGAAACATCCAATAATTGTACAATTTTTTGCCGTATAACACAAATATTGTGCTCTTGTGGAGCAATGTCAAACGTCCGACACTAGAGTATTTTCAAAGTTTCAATAATTCGTACTCTACGAGATTTGGAAGGAATTTGTTGTTAAATTCTCATAGAAAAGAACCACATTGAGCTATATTATTCAATAAATTAACAGTATAAAGCTTTATCAGAACGTCATTTTAATTATAAAACTAAAAATTCAAAATGCGCTTACTCTAGTACTCTAGTTTTGTTAAAATAAAACGTAAACTAATATTTGTATCTGTGTAATATCTAAATCTTCCGTAATGAGAACTTTCGCTTTTTCATTTAACATTAAAACTTTATTGCAAATCAAATATTGTGAATCTAGGAAATTCTCCTCAAAAGATAGAGGGGTGGACTGACGCTTACAACAAAAGAAAGACGTGAAGACATGACGGGCGGCGCTGCATTGTTGTGTTTACGACGTCACAAGTGGGCACAAATCAAACTATACGCAAGGTACTTGGACAGTCTAGACAAACAATTTCAAACAATTTACGAAGAAATAGAAAAATAAGCGTAGGTCTACGATGCTCTATTTTAAGTCATTCTCCGTTGCTGAACATCTAAATGGGGACATTTAAAGAAATGTATATGTGTGTATATGCAAAACGGCGCAACTTTACATACTAAATAGGCTTTAGGGGGATGCAAAACGCTGACAATTCTGCAATTCTAACACATAAAACAAAATCTCATTTTCTGAATGCACTTCACCTAATTAAAGCGAACTGAAACGTACATTAAACTTAATTAGTTTTATAAAGCGCTATTAGTTTAACATAATTAACGCGAGGACAGCTGTTTAGAATCAGCCTCGTAAATTAGAAAATTTCGCGTTCCCTGTAATAAATTTCGAATTTTATTGGACACTGTTTGGCGTAATTTATTGCTTGTTATTACAGGTACCACCTTATACCTTAAGTTTCGTCTGTGGTTTCGTGTTGACCGATGTAATGAATGAGGTGCAATTCCGTAACAAAGCTGTAAATATAAGTAAAAAATTTTTTTTAATTAGAATTGCTTGCAACCGAAATATTTAGTAGGGGAGCTAGCACGAAATCCACTGAACGAGAATGATCAAAATTTTAACCGATGGAGTTCCATTTTGCCCTATCAGAGTATGCTAAAATCGATCGTCTGCCGCCTCAGGTCATATGACTTAAGGCGCTGCGGGTACTTCTTGTGGTACCAATTCTGAAAGGTTGTTTTTCGAGAAAATAAGTTATACACCAAATGAAAACGTAGATAATAGCTCTTAAAAAAATATTTAAAAAAATCGCGCACATTTGATAACTCCGTAAAAAAACAATTCTTAGTCAGTTTTTCACGAACTTTGTACGGATATAACTAGGTTACCGTTGGAAGAATGAAGCTGATTTTTTTACAGACTAATGATAGGTACAGCCAATGACTATGAGAGTGTTTCTTTTTTAAATTTTTTCTCTAATTATAAGATATCTTATATAAGATAATCTTGTAATTAGAGAAAAAATTTAAAAACGAAACACCGTTAAGTCATTAGTAGTACCTATCATCAGTCTGTAAAAAAAATCAGCTTCATTCGTCCAACCGTAACCTAGTTATATCCGTACAAAGTTCGTGAAAAACCGACTAAGAATTGTTTTTTTACGGAGTTATCAAATGCGCACGATTTTTTTAAATATTTTTTTAAGAGCTATTATCAACGTTTTCATTTGGTGTATAACTTATTTTTTCGAAAAACCTTTCAGAATTGGTACCGCAAGAAGTACCCGCAGCGCCTTAAGTCGTATGACCTGAGGCGGCAGACGATCGATTTTAGCATACTCTGATAGGGCAAAATGGAACTCCATCGGTTAAAATTTTGATCATTCTCGTTCAGTGGATTTCGTGTTAGCTCCCCTACTAATTATTTAGTTTAACATTGCTCCCCCAATTTGGTGTTAACTAAAGACCTTGATACAATGTAATACTTCAAGTGTCAACAATTAGGCCTCAAGATCGTAACCCGTTCCAAGATTAAGTCTTTTAAAGGATCAGGTAAAATTCGGCGCCGAAAGATTCGTTCTCGAATAGTTGGCGAATGTCAAAATTTCGCACCCAAAAAATTTGTATGCAGAATATTCGCCTCGGAAGATTCGCCTCCGAAATATTTGAACTGATAAACTCCACCCTAGAGCTGGGTAGTATTCGATTTTGTAAATACTTTTTAGTATTCAAATCGTTTAAAGTATTCAAATACTTTGTAATTAAATACTTTTATGGAAGCAGTATTATTGTATTTGTAACTCAAATACTTTCACAAATATTTAGTATTCGAATACTTCGCATAGTATTTGAATACTTAACCTTCCTTTTTTACCAAAAATCGACTACACCAAAATTTCTCGGGAAAATACTTTTTCTTATTAATTTTGGTGCGTAGAATCCAAAACAATTCGTACTTTTTCGATCAGACTTCTCAATAAAAAGTTATAGACCAGAAACCAATTTCGAAAGAAAATTCAAAGGGCTGTAACTTTTGAACTAGTAGCCCCATCTTGGAACTGTTTGAAATTATGGATTCTACAGGCCACATTCTATAAGAAAATTTTTTTTCCGGGTCGATCTGAGACAATTTTTTTTTCGGGCCTCAAAAAAGGCAGTGTATAACCTTCCTTTTTTACCAAAAATCGACTGCACCAAAATTTCTCGGGAAAACACTTTTCTTATTAATTTTGGTGCGTAGAATCCAAAACAATTCGTACTTTTTCGATCAGACTTCTCAATCAAAAGTTATAGACTATAGAAACCAATTTCGAAAGAAAATTCAAAGGGCTGTAACTTTTGAACTAGTAGCCCAATCTTGGAACTGTTTGAAATTATGGATTCTACAGGCCTCATTCTATAAGAAATTTTTTTCCGGGTCGATCTGAGACAATTTTTTTTTCCAGTCTCAAAAAAAGGTAGTGTATAACCTTCCTTTTTTACCAAAATCGACTACACCAAAATTTCTCGGGAAAACGCTTTTTCTTATTAATTTTGGTGCGTAGAATCCAAAACAATTCGTACTTTTTCGATCAGACTTCTCATTCAAAAGTTATAGACCAAAAACCAATTTCGACAGAAAATTCAAAGGGCTGTAACTTATGAACTAGTAGCCCAATCTTGGAACTGATTGAAATTATGTATTCTACAGGCCACATTCTGTAAGAAAATTTTTTTTCCAGGTCGATCTGGGACAATTTTTTTTCGGGCCTCAAAAAGGCAGTGTATACACTTCCTTTTTTACCAAAAATCGACTACACCAAAATTTCTCGGGAAAACACTTTTTCTTATTAATTTTGGTGCGTAGAATCCAAAACAATTCGTACTTTTTCGATCAGACTTCTCAATCAAAAGTTATAGACTAGAAACCAATTTCGAAAGAAAATTCAAAGGGCTGTAACTTTTGAACTAGTACCCCAATCTTGGAACTGTTTGAAATTATGGATTCTACAGGCCACATTCTATAAGAAAATTTTTTTTCCGGGTCGATCTGAGTCAATTTTTTCTTCGGGGCTCAAAAAAAGGCAGTGATTAACCTTCCTTTTTTACCAAAAATCGACTACACCAAAATTTCTCGGGAAAACACTTTTTCTTATTAATTTTGGTGCGTAGAATCCCAAACAATTCGTACTTTTTCGATCAGACTTCTCAATCAAAAGTTATAGACTAGAAACCAATTTCGAAAGAAAATTCAAAAAGCTGTAACTTTTGAACTAGTAGTCCAATCTTGGAACTGTGTGAAATTATGGATTCTACAGGCCACATTCTATAAGAAAATTTTTTTCCGGGTCGATCTGAGACAATTTTTTTTTCGGGCCTCAAAAAAAAGGCAGTGTATAACCTTCCTTTTTTACCAAAAATCGACTACACCAAAATTTCTCGGGAAAACACTTTTTCTTATTAATTTTGATGCGTAGAATCCAAAACAATTCGTACTTTTTCGATTAGACTTCTCAATCAAAAGTTATAGACTAGAAACCAATTTCGAAAAAAAATTCAAAGGGCTGTAACTTTTGAATTAGTAGCCCAATCTTGGAACTGTTTGAAATTATGGATTCTACAGGCCACATTCTATAAGAAAATTTTTTTTCCGGGTCGATCTGAGACAATTTTTTTCGGGGCTCAAAAAAAGGCAGTGTATAACCTTCCTTTTTTACCAAAAATCGACTGCACCAAAATTTCTCGGGAAAACACTTTTTCTTATTTATTTTGGTGCGTAGAATCCAAAACAATTCGTACTTTTTCGATCAGACTTCTCAATAAAAAGTTATAGACTAGAAACCAATTTCGAAAGAAAATTCAAAGGGCTGTAACTTTTGGACTAGTAGCCCAATCTTAGAACTCTTTGAAATTATGGATTCTACAGGCCACATTCTATAAGAAAATTTTTTTCCGGGTCGATCTGAGACAATTTTTTTTGAGGGCCTCAAAAAAAGGCAGTGTATAACCTTCCTTTTTACCAAAAATCGACTGCACCAAAATTTCTCGGGAAAACACTTTTTCTTATTAATTTTGGTGCGTAGAATCCAAAACAATTCCTACTTTTTCGATCAGACTTCTCAATCAAAAGTTATAGACTAGAAACCAATTTCGAAAGAAAATTCAAAGGGCTGTAACTTTTGAACTAGTAGCCCAATCTTGGAACTGTTTGAATTTATGGATTCTACAGGCCACATTCTATAAGAAAATTATTTTTTCCCGGTCGATCTGAGACAATTTTTTCTTCGGGCCTTAGAAAAAGGCAGTGTATAACCTTCCTTTTTTACCAAAATCGACTACACCAAAATTTCTCGGGAAAACACTTTTTCTTATTAATTTTGGTGCGTAGAATCCAAAGCAATTCGTACTTTTTCGATCAGACTTCTCAATAAAAAGTTATAGAAACCAATTTCGAAAGAAAATTCAAAGGGCTGTAACTTTTGAACTAGTAGCCCAATCTTGGAACTGTTTCAAATTATGGATTCTACAGGCCTCATTCTATAAGAATATTTTTTTTCCGGGTCGATCTGAAACAATTTTTTTTTCGGGCCTCAAAAAAAGGCAGTGTATAACCTTCCTTTTTTTTCCACAAATCGACTACACCAAAATTTCTCGGGAAAACACTTTTTCTTATTAATTTTGATGCGTAGAATCCAAAACAATTCGTACTTTATCGATCAGACTTCTCAATAAAAAGTTATAGAAACCAATTTCGAAAGAAAATTGAAAGGGCTGTAACTTTTGAACTAGTAGCCCAATCTTGGAACTGTTTGAAATTATGGATTCTACATAAATAAAACAAAATAAACAAATTATCGGATCTCTCTAAGCTCATTTTATTAAATGAAACATACTGTAACTAAACTGTACTAAACATTTAAAAAAAAATTCAAAAAGATTCAAAAAGATGAAAAACTCTTATCCTTGTCACACAATGGATTCGAATAAACGCACAATTAATTGATCGCTTTCAAAGCTTGGTTGGATATATTATCCTGTACGCAAGCGGGCGATAATTAAAAAGTAATTAATATTGCACATTCCAAACAACAAATAAAACAAACGATTGAATTGTTTCAAAATTAAAATATTCACCCATCAATTTACTAAAGCTTGTATTCGTGCTCTAACATAGGAATAATTATGCAGGTGAACAACTGTATCAAACCCACATACCGGAGCGATCCCCCGCTGTTGAATGTATAGCTTCAAATAATTAATACTCCCCGTAAATAAAAAACATATCCGAAGACATTCGACCTGCTACGTCCTTTCATAAACATGTTATTTAGTCTTGTTTTAACACATAGATTTAGCAAAAGATTTATTAAGAGGATTAGACATTTTTATACATTCGATTCGCTACACATTGAAAAAGTATCCATTAATTTGAAAGTAGTTTTTTTCTTCTCCCTATGAAAGTCGTAACTAACAAATCGCTTATAAATCAGAGAAAGTGAAATCGGGTGTACTATTTAATTTGCGAGGATCATTTATTATTTTTCCAATATTTCGCTGCAGTCGATATAAAAGCAATGGAAAATGTGTATTCAAATAGCTAAATTTAATACTTATAAATGGTTTTAAGCTAATAAAACGAACATAAAGACTGGACTCCGCCAGACAACCATTTCCGAAAATCAATTTCGATTGCTTCCTGTTGTGTATACGAACTATTTTGTGTACTTTAGAAAGAAAACGTTTTGTGCGTAAACTACTTCCTCAATGGCGTTAAAGAAGTTGTCTTAGTCGATGCCTTAATTCGTATTCCGGGCACAATTCTCATAATGTTATGTAATTTGACACCATAATCGAAAAGTTGCGCATATAACTCGCATTGTCTTTATGTACATCATAATGGTTTGTTATGTGTATAAAATGGCGACGCAGAACTCGGAAAGCATTCAATATCGCTGTGAAATCTAAGGCAAAGAATTATGTTTTATGACTGAGGTTAATATCCTTGCCGAGTTTTAGTGTTAGTGGCATTGACAAAAAGGACAAATGCACGTCAGTCACGGGGCTATTAAATTTCTCATATTATTTTATTGAATATTTCAAAACAGTCAAATCTAAATGAAGAGAACTTACGTATTTACTAGAAAACCTGTCAAGAACTGTACAAAAATTATCTGTTATTAATATTATCTGAGATAAATTGCTTGGTGTACATCTGTGTACAGGTCGTTCCTCAGGGCAGGAACAAAACATATGGGGATTAGTGCAGATCAGAAACAGTAAAAATTGATTGCCAGCATTGTCCCAAGGACGTTTATTAAACGTGTATAATACATATAAATATAAGCGGTAGAATATACGTTTTGCGATATCCGATATACGTATACAAATGGTTTTTATAATAAAGTCTTCCTTTTTACGTTAAATATACGGATTTTTTAGATAGTAGTTACAACGTACGTTACATATAATTAATATACGTAAATTAGAGTATAAATATAGACTAATGGTATGAAAACCACAATTAATAAAAGTTTATCTGCATAGTTTATTTTACTATAAAAGAAAAACCGTTAAATCTGTTGATATAAGCATCAAAAGAATTTGTACAATATGAAAAAAAACGGAAGAATTTCAAAAACCAGCGGTGAAGTTGAAAGATCTGAAGGATTTTATGCTAAAAATATAACAAATCTTATGAACATACAGATTATAGAAAAACGATGGATTCCGAAATACTGAGAGGTTCTAAAATCTTATTCTAAAAGAAAGAATAACAAGTTAAAAAGTAATCGTAAACGATTTACATAAAGCGCATTTCCACTTGCATTCATTTCCCATTTGTAAGATGCAACTTCTGTTAAAATCGTAAAAATCCGGCCACAAATATGAAAGATAGCGTTTGCACATGGGCAATCCATTGTTGACGTGCTACTTCAATTTCAGTTTATGAGAAGAATTTCATTTCAATGCTTTTCTAAATAAGAAAGTTGGAACTGCGCATGCGCAACCCAAAATTTTAAAACTAATTTACTATAACTAACTAATAAACTAAGATTTTCCTTTGTTCCAAGCGCCTAAGTATCAAATTTCACTTAAATAGTTCCATAGATAAAAAAGTTGCCACGGCGCATGCGCAAAATAAAATTTTGAAACTGGCGCTAGATTTTCCTTTATTCCAAGTGCCTATGTATCACATTTCATTTAAATTCTTCCATAAATAAAAAAGTTGTCACTGCGCATGCGCAAAACCAAATTTTGAAATTGGCGTTTGATTTTCCTTTATCCCAAGTGCCTATGTATCAAATTTCGTTTAAATTCTTCCATAAATAAAAAAGTTTGCACTGCGCATGCGCAAAACCAAATTTTGAAATTGGCGTTTGATTTCCCTTTATTCGAAGTGCTTATGTATCAAATTTCGTTTAAATTCTTCCATAAATAAAAAAGTTGGCACTGCGCATGCGCAAAACCAAATTTTGAAATTGGCGTTTGATTTTCTTTTATCCCAAGTGCCTATGTATCAAATTTCATTCAAATACTTTTATAAGTAAAAAAGTTTGCAATTCGGTTTATAAATGGTCGAGATGCGAAAAGGGCAATGTGAATTTTGAATCGATTCGATCCAACTTTTGGCATTGCGTATTATATGGCTAAATCTATGCCCATATTGAATTTCATGCAATTCAGTTCATAACTAACGGAGATGTAAAAGCGATCGAACATTTCTAAACAATGTTATCGTTCACACGGACAGATAGATGGACAGACAGACAAAGGAACAGACGGAGAGACCAACCGGCAGGCGACAGATAGCAATGCAAAATTATTAACGATCTCTAGGATCGTTAATAAACGGCAAAAGTGTAAAATTATGGAACATGTAAAAAACGGTTTTTTGTTTTTTTTACAATAACTTTTTTTGTAAGCGGTACAGAAAAATTCCTTCCTTGGTACAAGACTCGACACCATAACGAACCAAATAGCGAAAAAAGTAGAACAATAGCTCTTAAGATAAAAAACTAGTAGCGTCGCAAAGTTAGCGGACGGACGGACGGACGGACGGACGGACGGACAAAGTGGCCACAATAGCGCATTTTTTTTTTGTGGAAATGCGCTAAAAACCGGAAAAATACAAAGAAGTGGTAGAGGCAATACAAGCAAAGAATTGGAAGAATGTGATAGGTACACAAAAAAAGTAAGAAATCAGAAAAGTCTAAAGAAATGGATAAATCGGAAAAACGATATCAAGCGCCCCAAGTAATGAAGAATTTGAAATAATCTTAATCTTAATCACAAGGAATTTGAAACGTCCAGAAGAACAGTTTCGCTTTCACTGAAAACCTGAATTCATAGAAAAGACTACCTTAAAAATTAGGATCTTTTCTCTACAGGATGTCAAATGTCGTCACAGTCTTTATAAGAGGTAATTTAAAAATAAAACATGCTGCGAACAAACACAGCAAACGTTCGGAAAACTTAGTTTTATTAACTTTTTGTGGCAGTTTTCACTTCCTACCTACACTAAATATTTTATTACCCTTTGTAAACCCGAATATCATAAATTTTATGAATTAGCAATATTTTACTGCAGATATAAAAAGTTTTCCATCTACAACAAATTTTCGATTCACGGTACATATAATAAAAAAACAATGTTTTAAGGTTTTGCGTTTGGTTTGCCTTCCTGCCAATGCGTAACATTTTTAAAAGTGCGGTTTACTTTTATCTTCATGGAAATACACAAAATTTATTGCATAAAAAAGACACAACAAGGGAGATAAGAATTATTTATGTACAAGCAGCAACTTTAACGCGTATTCATTCTTCGTCTAATGGTCTGAAGCTAATATGGCCTATTATAGGCCTTCCTTAACGATTATTATCCTTTTCATATATTTTTAACCGCAGTTCCTTTCACTGTAGAAATAATAAATTTCGGAAGTTTTATTATACAAAAAAAACTGGAAAGGACATTTACCGAATTTCAATCACAGTCTTACAATACAAATTATGAATGGATTGAAAGGAAGTAAGGAAAAGGCGTTGGGGGATGAATAACTGATACCATTATCGTCAAAATGAAAATCGATTTTTATGACCTTCCATTATCATGAGGTTTTGGCTGCTCACCTTTGGCCGTTTTACGCTTTAGAGACGAATCTTGGCCTGATGGTTATCAAAAGAATGGGGTTTTGGGTTGATTAATTGCGAATAATGTGTGAAGGAAAGGAAACGTACTCGTTTGAACTTTAGAAGACCGGACAAGTATGTGCTACCTATTATGAGATCGTTTGAAATATTCATAGAAATCTATAAGTTAACTTAGTAGAGTTTCAAACTTTTCCATTAAGACGCTGTAATCTTACAAGTCTCCGTTTGAAAGAGGTTTGCATACTTACTAACAGATCTCTTCTTTATTAAGTTCCAAATTTGCCTACCACAAGTTCCAAACCTACATCAAAGAGTAACTAATATTCTTTGCCTACATTTTAATTATTATTTTACTAGTTTTAGGAGAAGCTTTATATATTAAATGTATTGTATTTACAGGAAAATGCGACTTGCAAAAAAATGCGAAAGAAACACGTTATTTAGATTATCAAGGGGAATATTCCTACCTGCAAATAACGGAAAAATCGCCTTAGCGCTCCCTAACAGAATTCG
>NW_022170403.1:43634450-43661667 GCF_008802855.1 Photinus pyralis
TTTGCCACTTGTTACAATCTGAGGTGTTTTAACAATTAACAGAGGTCCGTGAATATAAATGCACCAATTACGTCAACTGGCAATGTATATGGAAGCGAAATGGCAGGAGACTGAAAAGCTTAACCTTCGAAAAAAAAACTCCATTATAGACGATTCGGCGAGAAGTGACTTGGGGATCAGAAAAGAGTGGCAGCGAAAAACAGCGACCACTTCTAAATAATTACTTTCCAACCTTCTGCGCTTTAAAATGAGCTTTCCTATTTCATAGTTAGGCTTAGGACACTCCTTAGAATTTAGATTATACTTTTTCTTAATTGACCTTAATACACTTCTATGAAAACCAATAATCTGTGGTCTTCCCAACGAGCAAAACTCGAATCTTCTTCAAAAATGTTCTTCTTTTTTCTTACATGGTTAATTACTTACCTCCTGCCAAATGGCGGGTTCACAGCCATAATCAAAGATTAAAGTTAGAGCCACAAATCTTCTCCCACACAAATACTAAATTTGCATAGTTGCAGTTTACACCCCCATGATGTTATCACACACTTAGTCAGACATGGAATATTAAAGTACCACTTAAAAAGATGAAACCTGACCGCAAGTCCAGACTTCTGGAGCTAATAAAAGAACAAATCTTCCACAGATAAAAAATATTAAACAACTTTTATATTTTATTCATTTATCTATTTTAATTTAAAACGCATTTCACAAATAATTTCAATACTAACAATTTTCTATTAATTTTATATGTAGGTATACAGTCATTATTAACCGAGATCTATACTGTAAACTATAATACATAGTGGGTACCATGCTTGTTTAAAATCGGTAAATGTTATTATAATTACAGGACGAAAGGGTGGGCCCGTGGCTTAATCGTTGTTATTCCAATTTTGCTCCAAAAACTGTTTTGCCAAATTGTATAAACATCACAATGCACCCGTCGGTTTTACAAATCGCTGTAAGCCGCCCGCGCGGCTCTCTGGAGAATTTTCTAATTATCAAGCAAAACAGTACGAGAATGTCGGCGTAGATTTCATAATAACTTTACACTTAAAACAATTTAACAAGATTTACAAACTCGGTATTTGTTAAAGTTTGTCAAGTTTCGGATTCTCATTTCGTCTGTAAATTAAGGGACCTTTATTTGGCCACACGCCAAGAAACAAACGCCCGACAATTTATGATAACTAAGACTTTCCTGTGACTTTTGATAAAGTTTTCAAGTTCAACGTTTAATTTCAATTTAACAATTTACGTCGCCATTGTAAAACTTACGTTCAGCAAAAGGGAGTTTCGTTCCGATGACGTAAACGTTTTACTGTAAAGTTAAAATGAGTTGAGCTTAACGAGCTTAACAAAAAATATTAAAGTCGTTAAAATGCCGAGAATTATAATTTCGTACATTCGGGGTCGTTTCGTGTAAAAAGCATAAAACAGTTTACTATTATAGGGTTAACTCAATTTATGGCCTCTAAGCAATTGCTGTTGTTCTGCATGGACGTATTAAGTTCGAGATTAAGTTAGTAGTCTTGTTGGGAATTTTACAGCTAAATATAAACCAGGTTTACTGGTTTCACTAATTTCTTCACGGCGGCCGATGTAAATTACAATTACAACTTTTAGCGGATACCAAATGGTGTTACTTTATTCCCCGGTCTGTGGATAAATTTAAATTTCAGTAGTTTCTTAAGACATTCTTTAAAAGTTTCGCGCGATTTATAACTATCTCGGTTTTGATTGCATAATTTTCTACGTGGCACCCTCTTGAACCGGATTTTAATTTATTCTACTTTTACCACCTTTGTTAACAGTTTAAATACACACCCAACCCCAAGAATACGTAAAAGAGCAAGTAAATGAGAAATTCAAACCGCTAAAGGATTTGCACCCTAAAGATGATGTCCCTAACATTTAAAAATTGTGTATAAAAACGTGTGCATTCCTACGCTACTTCCCCAAATGCGGGGGTAAATTAGTGTAACGTAGGGATTAAAAACCCTATGCGATTTTAGTGTCAGGTAAAAATCACGTTTTTTAACGTTATCCTAATGTTGCGCTTTCTTTAGTTTTTTTGAGACAGTTACAGATTTGGTACAGAAAACATTGATGAAGAGTAATGTTTGCATTGTACATACAGTAGCTCGTTTTTTATTTTTTTTTCAATATGTAAGTAATGTATAGTTTCATAATTTCTTTAAATCGCTAGAATAAGGAATAGTGTACTGTGAGTTAAGAAGGCACTGATTATGCCCAAAACTCGCCGCACAAAACGAATGGTAACAGAGAATCAGACACACCAGATGTGTAATTAACAGCAAAATAGATTGTGTAACCGGAAACGAGAAAAACCCTGAATTAATTAGGTGTCAATTCCCTTCGAACACAAGAATACGGCAACGTTTGGAAATGGAATAAGTTCAAACTGCGACCGAATATCCTAAAAAGAACGCACAAGATAACAGATGATTAAGGGAAAATGGTCGTTCTTACGTATACATTCACAAATTCAAATTGTAGCCTCCAGGAGGAGAGAAAAGTGTATCTCCCACTAATTCGAGATCACACCAAATTCAGTTAATTGGCAGAAGTAGTACTTATAAAATTTTGCAAGTTAAACTATCATTGAATTTTTGAAAAATAGATACGATGACGGTTAAAATTTAAGTGAAGTCTGAAGAAAAAGAAAAGGAAGTGTTTAAGTCCTGTGTATTAAGAATTATGCATCAACCGGAGCCACAAACCAACTAAACAAACCAGTTGATATTATCCACGCCTTCTAATGGCTGAGAAAAATTCGAATTAAGAATGCGGGACTAAGGTACTATTTGAGAGCTGAACATTACTGAGTGTTCTAAAATGTGTGAAGATGAGCCTCGGGAAGTGCTATTGTTGCACTTAGAAATGTTTGCAACCTGCGTACGTGACATTTTAAAAGCTTTCGATTAGAAAAAGTAGAATTGAGTACTAAACATCCAAAATCGGAACATGAATCTTATGTGGAAAGGAGAATTCGGATCCTTAGTAATTTCAAAGGACAAGCAAAGCGACCGTCTGTACTTTTCTATTATGAATGTTAAACTCAATAAATAAATCTCCTTTGTAGTGTGTATATGTGTGCTAGGTGTATTGAATGCTTATTGTAACAGACGCTTTGCATTTTCTGTACAACAGTGGCACTATATTGCCGGTGGTATGTTTAACAAGGATGCACTATCACAATGCAGCGTGAATGTCAAGTGCGTTGGGATCACGAAACGAAGAGAACGCTTTTGTTTAAAATTTAAAACAGCTTCAGGAATGTGGCCCATTCAGTAAAGATTGGAATTCAACAAAGCACAGGTTACCCGCCGGATGGGAAAAAAACAATTCATTGCACATACGTCGAGACGGATTAAAATGCGAGCTTCATGCGACGCATACCACGCTCTGCAATTTTGCAGTTTACAGGAATTACTATTCGGCTCTACAATAACATATTGCCAATAGCGACATGTTCAATACAATAAACTTATAATAATAATAGCCCACATAAATGTGTGCCCGACCGTATAGGAGAGTTTTATACTGTCATTATTAATCTCGAAACCTTCCCCCATTAGGACTCTTAGAATAACTTACTATGGCGATGGGCTAAATCCACATTAGATTCGTTTTCAAAAGTTGCGTAAATATACAGAACGCTAAAGTTGGGGTCCCAATACGTAATTCCCAATTCTGACTTTACTATACTCCAACTTTATGACATATTCGATGTTGCAACATTGGAATTATTTTTATAGGTGCCTTAATTTTGTAAGTACATGTAATATAAATCGCTTCAATTTGCTGAAACATTGTTATCTTTAAGAACTTAGCGATTCCGATTGTTCCTTAATAAGTTTTACTTTTGCACTAATTGTCATTGTAATTTACGACGATTTTTCTTAATTCAGCATAACTAAAGAAATATCACTGTAGCTCGTAAAAAAAGTCCTTTTCAGCGTAAAATACTACACTCACCCATTTAAGTGAATATTATTCCCTTTCCCGAATTGCTTTTCCGGCGCCTTCACCAATTGGTGTTTTGTTGCTTTAATTCCCGCTAGGGAGTGTGTCGTAATTTTGTTTTATTTTTCCGAAGTGACCGCCGCCATCTTCTAGACCCGTCCGATTCCTGTCTGTCATTTCTCCAGTTAGACCCGAGGCTACCGAGACCGACCCGCCATACCGTTGCGCAGCTAACTGCCGACCTCGACCAGGCGCTTGGTGGTGGTTGCCGCCGACTGCAGCTACTAGAGATTTTAATCACAATCATGGGTACATTTACTTATTTTTTTTTTAACTAAATTCAAAGTATTATTCCGCTAATGACACCTTAATTTTTAAAGGTCACCGAGGTGCCCGAACTACCCAAGCTTTGGCGCCCGAGCATGGACTTGAAGGGTCCAGCACCCATCCATAACAGCGCCTACCGGTCATCCCCTAAAGAAACAACCATTGGCGAAACCACCACGACCACCGCGGGAGGCAAGGTCATATTTTTCTTCCATTTGTCTGACAGATCTGCTAACTTGTTTATTTCAAGGGCTCCTGAGAAAATTATGCATATAAGGGTCACAATTTTTAGAAAATCTTAAATAAAACGAAAATCATAATAGATAGGCATTGGAAATACAATAATTGATCGATGTAGAATCCTTTTTCGACATTTGAAAGCAGGTTTCATTTGAAAAAATCAACTTTTTAAGGTTTGACGTTAATAAACTTGACCTTTAATTTTAAAACAGCCTGTAGAAGGGCGATCAAAATTTAAATCATTCGTCAGTATTGTTGATTTTGGAAGTCAGCGGAGACCTACAGTGCGCTAAAAAAGCCGCCAAAACGTCAAAAATTTTGAAAAATCTTGTATAACTTGAAAACCTTTGATTCTGGGTACATTCATTTCATGTAGATTTTGAAAATGCAATAAAATATAGGGTGTTCTATTTAAAATAAGAAAGTTGCTATCCACATCCGGTATAACCGGAATCATGAAAATGTTTTCTTTCGATAGATCATGAAGAACTATGTTGGTACACAAAGTTTCAGATTTAAATTAATAATGGAAATCTAAATACTTTTAGGTAACGGTTTGCGTGAAACAGCCTGTATATCCGCCGTACCGATTACTAAACCGCTACTGAGTTTACTCAGGCCTCTAAAAACTGTGTAGATTTGTACCGAGAAGGCCGTGAGGCGCCACGATCCCTGTTCACTGTTCCGTTTAGTGGTGGTGAACAACCGAACCGTACCGATTCTTACCGAAACCGAACCAAAGCCGAAAATCGTACCGATTCTTACCAAAACCGTACCTATTTTGACGGAAACTGTACCGATTCCGTAATCCTTACCGATTTCTCACGAAACCGTACCGAAACTTCTTACCGTTCCGATTTTAATACCGGTAATCCGCCGCCGGTAGCAAAATGCGTTATTGGGGAGGGGGGAAGGGGTCGTTCACTTAGTTGGTCCCTCCATATAGATATCTTTTTACGACGCATTTTAGCGCATACAGTATACGAACGTTATGACCATATGAACACGAGAGGGCGTAACTGCCATCTTAAATTTTAAAATTGCATTTTCTTTAAATTTCGCATAATAAACAACAAAATTTTTTTCAGAGTTTTAAATAGAACCAGTTTATCTATCATTTTCTTAAAAACAAAAACTCAGTTATTTCAAAAACAAAGATGGTGTGGGGAGTTCAATTACTTTTGAAATATCCTGCTTTTGAACATTCCTTGAGCAATAAATCAACCAAAATATAGTTAAATTAGTTGAATCCTTCTCCGCCAGGGAGCTAGGTTTTGCACCATCACTTGAAAATATTTTCCAGCGATTCTTCATGACCGATTTGGTTTGGTGAAATCGCCATCTTGTAGAGGATGTTACACAGACGACGAGACCACTTACTTTATGAATATCCCGCTCTAGTCCAACTGAGACGATTCTGTTGGTGGAATCCTGGCCGGACATGGCTACGATTAGGGCCGCCTCCCCTTCCAGCGTCCTAAAGTTCGTCTCACGTGTGGGATGATTTGAATCACGTTGAGACTCAGGGGGGTAGTACAAAGGGTCCGAATTTGAGGTCTAAGTCACGTGGACCCTGTCGTAATCCAAAATCCAGAATGGTATAATCCAGGTGTCCACAGTAGATGAAGGTGTATCCCTCGCAAACAATTACAATGAAAACTGGAAAGAACAAAATTATCGGCCCTTCTAACTTTAAAATAGAACGTGCAGCTTTAAGCCTCAATGGCGTGACCCCGACATTTAAACATGCGGAATGAGTACATGTAAATAGGACGGCGATTGTCAGTGGCAAAAATTTCAATATCAAAGTAATCTAAAATGGGTATCTTTATATTTTCAATTTCTCCAAGACGGTGTAATGCATTAAAAGACGTAAGGTTCTTAATTACATTTGAAACAAGAGGAGTGCTAACAAAAGAAAGCGTTTTAATGGAGGAAAAAGTTTCTTCATTCAAAAGTTAGGCTACACATAAAAACATTCCGGGTCACATCTTTTTTCCTTTGCGTATACTACAACACTTTTTAACAATCATTCTGTCGTTTTTGTTATATTTCCCCAAAGCCACTTAAACATTAATTGAAGGGAACGTAATTTTAAATGAGTTGTACAAATAACGAAGTGCCGCCCGTTTCTTTACTGTTAAAGCACTTTATCGGAGAGGTACCTTTTATATAAGTTAGAATTTCAGGATGTTTTCCCTTACAATTTCAGGACAAGCGGCTTAATGAGATAATAAATGTCAGTACAAACTATTTCCTTGTCTTAAATAAACAGTGGAAATCTCCTCGGACGTTTAAATAATGGGAGAGTATAGAGCTAAATGTAATGTTTGCTTCAAAGTGGACATCAAATATAAGTGTCCGTTAACATTGGCAAACGTCCAAGATAAATAATATTAATTCCTTCGTCTGAAGAATAACATTACGTATTCCCTCAGCTTCAGCCGATGTTAAGATGTTTGCCAAACATTTTCCAACATCAGGTGTATATATGTGCTCTAAGAAAACTAAAACTTTAGATTGTTCCGGGCTTAGAGAAATCCTGTTACATTGTAAATAAACGAACTTTAACTTGCAGCTTTAGAGCTGCACCTAAGACTGAAAAGCCTTAAGGTTTGCGAAGTAAACAGTGGATTCATGAGACAAGTATGTTTCTATTACTTTCTGGCAAAATTGAGCTTAATGGGAAGTAATAAAGCTGTCTCATATCCGTATTTTAGTTGGTACCTAAAAGTTGCAATATCTTTAACAGATTCTAATTTTCTTTCAGCTTCGAAACATATGATGTCGTACTTGAGACGTTATGAAAAGAAATCGCGACTCCTCAATATTCAAAGCCTGCAAACCATTATTTTTTTGACAACCTGCTCTTCTTTGAAGTCGCAATGTACCACGCAAAGCTATACAGTCTCGTTAAAAGAAGTAAAGCTCTTTAAGATTTTAAGCAGATCGTAATTAGTTCGAAATGAATAGATCTTAATATATTTTTTGCAAAGGTAATATAATTAATAATTAATCTCAAAGAAAATAAAACCCATCATACCGAAAGGGACAATTAAAATTTAATGAACAAATAGTTATTAGTAGAGCTTCTATCCGGTAGCTGTTAATTAATAAAGTTATACGCTGAAATGAGTGCATCAGTAATTTATTGTTTCCTAGCAAACTTCGACAAAGTTAACTTCGAAGATGCTGTTGACTCGAATGCAAATTGAATCGAATCAAATGCTCTCACGTCGAAATTCAAATTTAGGAATTGAACATTCATCAGGTTGCTTATTACAAATTAAGCGATATTGTACGATTTTGGTTACGTACCGCAACTCTAATACACTCTTGGAATCCAAAATTAACATTTCATTCTGTTCTTATCCATATTTTGGATCTAGCGTTTGTATATTTTCAATGCAATTGCTTGCGACACTTGTTACGCTCGTTTTCATACCCACAGAGAATTGCTGTATTTGTGGTCCTTGAAGCTAAATCTATTTGTTTTCCACAAGACGACATACGCCAGTTTGATGGATGGTTACTTTCCGTTAAATTATGTCACTATGAACTTTTATTATACCCAAACTATACTCGCTATCTCCATGATAAGTTACTTAAGTAATGTATTTCAGAAAGGTCTCGATCGACTCGTTGTCTGGCTACGATTTTGAATTACACACTGGAAATTGATCGTGTTGTGTTACTTTTACAATTCATCACATTAAATAAAACTTGATAAAAAAAATAAGCTGACACCGCAGAATTCGAAAGTCATATACATCCCTTCTAGCCGGTTGAACTAATGACATTTAATAACCTTCCTGGTTCCGAGTGAGGTGAATTCTCACCCCAGCTTAAACTTTTTTGTTTCTACTTTTTTAATATAGCCGTTTTATCTTGCTTATGGTTCATTACATTGTTCTTTCTAGTGCTCTATTAAAAATATCCGAAATCAGTTTAAGGAATTTCAGATTTGTTTCAAAATTTGCAATGATGCGCTGACGTCATAGAGCTTAGTAAAGACATTCTTTAAACACTTTATTTAAACAATAGTAGAATGGTCAAATACCAGGCAGTACAAATGACCAGAAGTTATAAGGTGATAAAAAAGTCATTATTGAAGAACATTTAATGGAGAAATATACACAGATTGTTTAAGAAATCAATTAAACCAACTATTGGGCGAAGACAAATCTTGACGTGGGGTTTCAGCAGGGTGGGGCTTCACCCCATTTATAAAATATATAATATCCACCGCGAAAGATCAAAGACGTTACTGCCTACCTACTAATGACACCTGAAAAGTTACAACCGGTACGAAATTCATTTATGCCCGTTTGCATCGAAAAATTTAAGCGGAGCTTAGCTTAAGCGCAGCTTAAAATCCATGGCAACCATTGTCTGAATAATCGTTGCCATGGATTTTAAGCTACGCTTAAGCTAAGCTCCACGGTGCAAACGGCCATTAGATGTAGAGTGCGACGGTGTTTCGAAGTTCAATTTTGAACATCATAAGCATAACAGACGTTGAGAAATTTGTAATTAGTTCTTCTATTGTTATATCTAAAATACCCCCCCCCTCCCCCCCACCCCATATACACATTGAGAAAAAACAATAATGGTAAAAATATGTTCAAATTTGTTCCCGCATATCATTATTATGTATAAAAATATTTAAAACCGTTTTTGAAACATCAACCACACACCAGAAAAATTAATTTTTTATTATACCTGAATCACAATCTCCGTTTTAAACACTCAAATGCGTGCGAAAAAGGGCCTTTAAAACACACGTGCTTTAAAGTTGCTAAGTAACGATACTTTAAGTATGACTTTTGAAACTGTCATCTGGATGAAATAAAAAATCCTCTTAGGTCGCTTTCTGTAAATGCAGAACATTTCTTTGGCTTTTGTACCTATCCTTTGGTTGAAGCTTTCACAAACGCGCGTAATTTAGGGTATGCTTCCAAATCTGGTCCACTTTTTAATCGCAGCATTGCTTTAAAGTTTTGAATGAATGCACTAAAATATAGAAGATTGAAATACCTTTGACATTTCCTTCATATTATATGCCAGCATTATGGATGCATTTAAGACTGTATTCGTAAGTAACTTCCTATTCATCCATGGAAACAACTTTTCATATTCTTTATAATAGGCTTTACTGGATTGGATTTTACACCTACCAACGTTTGTTTAGATTTTACAACAATCGATTTAATGGACGGTGTATTATCTTTTTCAACGGAAATCGTTTAATTCACAAAGACGATGATTTTTATAAGCAAACGTCAAGTGACATTTCCATGGTAATCGTGAAATTACGAACACCCAGCCCACTTAATTAGACATGTACTCGAGTATAACGTCAATATGACTTCATTGTATTTTCTATTTTTAGATTATACTGCAGGTATAATAAAAAATACTATAAGATACACGTGTATAATTAGTCTTTAAAGCACTTGCAACGTTAAAGGCACTCCGCTTTGCGTCGTGCCCTTAAACTCGTTGCGCGTGCTTTAAAGACTTGATTATACACTTGTATCTTAATATACTATTAGTACAACGGCTACTTTTTTGGGATTTATTTTTTATTTCTCCTTAAAATATTAATTTGTTGTATTTATAATTGTAGCTGCTTACGAAGGTGTAACGCGAGCGTTAATTTTTTTGCGATTTTTCCCATCGAATTATGCTGAAGTAAAAACTTCTAAGTTGTAGAAGAGTCAAGGTTCGAAAACATTCTCCCAAACAAACATTGTTCGTGATAAGTTCAAGGTCTTATTTTATTGATTGGAATAAGATAAATAATCTTCCCACGTTTATCAGTGGAGTATTTGTTCACCTCGTTGTCTGGGTACGGTTTTGAATTACATGCTGAAAATTAGCCGTGTTGTGTTATTTTTACAATTCATCACATTAAATAAAGCTTGATACAAAATAAGCTGATACCGTGGAATTCGAAAGTCGGAAAATTGAAATTTAAGTAGAAGTAACGAAGTAAAATTTTATATGAAGGATCTTAAATGATTCAAATCATCTTTAAAAATAATTATATTTGCAATGTATTTTGCAATCAAAAGAACCCACTGAATTTGGTGTCAGTTCCTAGAGGAAGGCAAATGCGAAATGGGAATTGCATTTGCTTGCTTATGTCTATTTACTAAACAAGGGATGATGTATGAGGCTTGACTTCCTGTAGCTAATAGGGCTCTTGCCGTATGATAGTTTCCCAAACAATCTACAATTTTCAAAACAATTGTACGCAGGAGTACCTGGGGCCGACCCGAACAAGACGTCGAACAACTACTTGCGCAAGATGTTACCTGCGAAGAGGCTTCGGTGACTGTAATGTCCAGGTGACAAACAGTTAATACAATGACGATTGTTCTTGGCAATTTCAAAACGCTCTTGGGGTTGCTTGTCTTTGAAAACAGGACAGGCAAACAAGGCATGTAAATGCGCACAAAACTGCATGACAAGAGTCCGAAGCGGTAGTGACCAGTGTGGTTTTTGCAAAGGGTTGCTTGAAATTACCACTTGCCGACCGAGGCGGTTTTTTCCGGAGAAAGCGGTGCGACAAACGTTTCTAGCGATAAGTACAGTGACTTTATAGAGACAGTGGCGACAACAGGGTATCTCGTTTTTGATTGGTCGTTGGTTCCGGTCGCCATATTGGAGCTAAATTCCAAACTGGCCAATAGAAAACCTTCAAAACGACGCGGTACACTCCGTGCTATAATTATTAATTATACTGTTTTGACAGTGTCACCTGTAATTGTCACGGCTTCATGTTACTAGTTTATACTTTGCTTCTTGTATTTGCTTTATTTTACATTTTCCGTCTCCAGTTTTATATAAACTCGATTTTTAAAGACGCATATAGCATTGAATTTATAACTATCTATAAATTCAATGCATATAGTTTGGATTTATTACGATATTATAAGGTATGTAATCCGCTTAGTGTTTTTAGATGTAAAACTGTGCCTAACCTTACGACTGGTAATTGATGTAAAATTTTTTTCAGACGCCCTAAATACCTAATAAGTTTAGATAGAAAACTGGTTAGAGAAGCAGCTTATCCGAAATTTAGCAGCAAATTCAATTGTGATCGTAAATACGCTTGAATTGGTTTCATGTTTGCTGGAGCACATGGAATATTGATCTCTTGTACTCCGTGGACTAGATCAACGTGTTTTGTCTTCCATTTAAGAGACTAAAGAAATACTTTTAAGTCTGGAAGGAGCAACACGCGACAGGGGACAAGAAGTGACAGAAGACACTGAAATGTCAAACACAATTTAATGATTATTTATATGTACATTTTGGATATTGCACCATATTTCATACTTATTATACCGTTTTCCATATACCCATACCATTTTGAATTTGGGAGGCATTTGTTTTCCCATAGGTTGTTCTGCAAAGCTTTAAACGATCATTTCTGCGCCGTTCGTTTTGAACAAGAATCTTTACTTAAATGAAACTGACATTTATTATTCTACGCTCACAATTTGACATGACAAGGTATATTGATCTTACAATCAATTTTTTAGCTCCAATATGGCGGATTATGATAAGTTGTCGCCACTGTCCTTATAAAGTCACTGTAGCGATAAGCAATGCTCATTGAATTTTGATTTTGATTCTTTCACAAAACCGTCTTTATCACGGATCAACATCCGACTCAAAAGGCCCAAAAAATGATTAGAGCAAATCTTAAACAAAATAATTTACGGACCTTCCTAAATTTTCTGATGTCAGAAATAAATTTAAAAAAACAATTCCAAATTGAAATATGCATAACCAAGTAATTTGAATAAATTCAGCGGTGGCGAATCGAACTTTTTTGGTTGTTTGGAACGACAACAAAGCAAGTATTTACGGCGCGGTTTTTTGAGCAGAACGATGAGTAGGTTTTTGTTTCTTCTATTACGAAGTTTAGGTTTCAAAATTGAATTTCGGCACGACACGACATTATTAAATTTTCATCAGCACGCAGTAACATTGGAACTTATTTTTCTTTCACTCTCCAGTTCTCTTCACGACACATTCCCTCCTTCCACGAACATTTTGCGTGCGCACTAAGTACAGGATGGGCAGAAAACGGCAGAGAAAAATTATGAGAAAGAGTCAAACTATATGAGGACATTTTAAATTAAGGAAAGACGTACGCTATATTTGTGTATGCAACAAATGATAACAAATAATTGAAAGTTCAAGAAGCAGGAAAACAGGGAAACAATCGCCTGTGTAAGTTATGAGAAACAAAACATCACACCCACAAACATTTTCACTGTTACGATAAAGTGTTAAAAACCATCACCGGATCCACTATCCACACACATCGGTCAAAATATTTCCATAGTTTTGGAGAACACGCAACCTGCCTCCGAATGCCTCTAATAACCTAAACATTTCCAATGTTAAGAATTATATAGCGGAGACATGAAAAGAGCCGAAACCTTCAGAAAAAAAACATCCACCATTATATTATATTATATTATAGGTACAACTTAATTATAAAGCGAGGAAAGAAAATTATGTTAATGAATTTGAAATATGACCTCCTTTCTATAAGAAAATTTTTAATTTTTAAATTTCATGTTCATCGTTAATGTAATGGGAAGCTTCTTTGTAATTCATTTAATAATATTGATACCTACACTAAAAGCGTCTTTAACGTATGGACCGTAGCCATCGCTGTGTGAAAAACAAAACCCAATTCGGCATCCGTTATTTGAAGAGAAATGTAGAAAAATACCTCCCGTAGTGTAAAAGAGCAACAGCTTGTCCTGATAGAATTGCGACCGTGACCGAGAATTCGCGTAGATGCCTAGGAAAAATAATCGTCGAATAAAATTCTCACTCAAATGCCGATCTGTTTGCTTTCAAATAATCCCAAACGTATTTAATTAATGGAAACACTTCAATTTTACTCCATTATGCAAACTGGGGCATTATGGGAATTAAAGTGTAAAGCTATTATATTCGCGATGATGGATAATCGAAACAATCCCTTCTCAGCCAACGGAATAATCTTGTGTTTCCCCGAAACTTGCCACCTTTCGAAGGGCGCTTTCGAGCTGATTGGAACACGACATCGATTACGGCTCGCGACGGATAAACCAAGTGGCAAACTAAATTCAGAGGAATCTTCTTACGATTCTTTTCGAACAACAACAAAAGGTACTTCCAACGACAAGACGAAACAAAAACCCTCCAACTGTGAATACATTCTGCGATTTCCACAAAGTTATACGAGCAAAATCAGAACGCTTCCCAAAAATAAATTTGTTTTATTAATAAAATAAAGCTTCACTTAATACAAAAAAAGAGAAAATTAAAACGGAGATAAAAGTTAATGGGCATTAAACCTTTTTTTCCCGTACAGCACGGGGAGGCTATTTCGATCGTTATGCCGCTTAAATTTGGAAACAATTTACGGGCGGAAGGGTTAAGGGTTCGTTATTCTATACAGTACATGCGATGTTCTGGCAATATTTTCACCACACTTTAGATAATTGGAGCTTTTGGGCCGAGTTTCGAGCTTAATAATGAACTTAATTTCGATTAAATGTGCAGCGGTTTAGCTATAAGCCTTGGACCGTTGAATCTACGTTTTAGGTGCGTAACGCAAGATATTTAACGACAGTTGCGTTATGTTAACCTAACGTAATTTTGATTTGGGCCATCAACATTCGTAATTTGGACTTATTGAATTTTAACGCGCTTCGCGTTTTTATTGCACGCTATACGCTTTCAATGGAATAACGTAATTTTCCCAAACCCACCTACACAGTCATTTGATTGATTTTAACATATACGTTATTTGAACGTTTACGTTATTCTCCATGCCAAGAATCATATCCCTACTGTAAATTATTGCGCAGCACGAAACTGTTTTGAGTGGTCGACGCACGTCAGAGAACAATGACTGAGTAAGCATAAACTGTAATTGTGAAATTTGGCGCACCCAAAATCGTTATTAGTTTATTATAAGCGGATGCTATAGGTTAAAAAGTGAAAAATAGTTATCGAAAATACTATCGCTTTACGTCAAGTTAATAAAAGGGTGCAACTAAGATTAATCGGTTCGTGCTGCCAGCTACAAACATTTTCGTCTTTCGTTGAACTTACATTTTGAGAGGAAACCTGGTTAAATCGGTTTTATACAGTCGAAGATGAAAATATTGTCGAGTACATATAGCTATTTTAATATTACCACATTGGATAGGATAACGACGCGGTTTCGTTTCAACCGTAAACGAAATTATTCTAGATTATTCTGCGAATGAGTCATGCCGCCTAATTCGCCATCGTACTCTGCAAGATTTTTTTTGTGTGAGCACGAGCGCGAAAAAATTGTAGTGGTCCGTGAAAGAATTGACGTTCGCCAATGCTAACTCACAATGAATAATAATAATAAATTATTTATTATACAAGCGATGTTTAAACCATCGAATGAATTAACTTTCACGAGATAGTTAATTTCCCTTTATCGTCGTGTATAATACAAAACATTATTTTATAGTGGAAGCCCTAGAAATCATTATAAAACTTCTGACATTTTTGTAGGTACTTAATTTAGACGTCCAAAATAGCAAGTTTAGGTTCTCCCGTCGTTTCTATGGGAACAATATCGTATTCTGCTCGGAACTACATTTTGTATCGTGCTCCGCGTCTCATTTTTAATAAGAATTCCAGATATCATTGGAGTAAACAATGATTTATTTCACTTTATCAACCCTTGCCGTTAAAAGGATCACTTTATACTTACGGTAAAAAAGACACTTAGTCTGCTCACTCAAACCCATTAAAATGTCAATTTAACATCTGCTATGAAATAAATACCATTTTTGGTATTTTAAATAACCATTTATACTTATAATAATTATGCATGTGTTGCCAAACGTAGTGTTACTGCTTTCAAAATTATATAGGTAGCTGTCTACTACCAGCTAGATCAAATATTTATTGTTTGGTGGTCCGTGAGGATTAAAATGTTGGCGACCGCTCACCTAGAGAATAAAATACGCATCTATTACGTTGAGTCCACAACTTTTCCTGGTTCCAATTCATGCGAAGACCTACCACTTTTGTTCCTGATGAGCCAGCTTCTTGAAAATCAATATCTTCCTATCTAAATGCCCAAAGTGCCCGTACACGACATTTCAGAGTTATAGCGCACACGGGCGGACAGATGGGCGGACAGACGGGCGGACGGACGGAGAAATATTAAAAGCCATAAAAAACATCTGGGGATCTTAACCAAGAATCACAGCGAACACAGAAGAACTGGTGGGCGGACTCGCTCCACGTAAATTCGCCTCCAGAAGATTTGTCACTTCGCCCCCGAAGGATTAACCCCTAAGAATCTGCCCCAGGAGAATCGCTCCTAAAAATTCTCCTCCGAAACATTGGAGGGCCCTCCAATTAATTTCTTCTATATCTTCTTTTTGTGTATTTTACTTGTACGATGGTAGAGTTTAACATGAATACTCACCGTTGGTATTCTAACATTCACTTTTCGTGTTAAATTAATGGAAGTCGATGCTATGCTTTTGACGTGTCCTTTTTTGTACATGCAATTTACCATTTTATGAGTTGTTTTATTTACGATTAAATTGAACCATAGATGTGTTTTGTACTTGATTTGATTTATCGTATTTTTCGCTTTATGTCTCATGTGTTTCGTTCTTGTTGATTTAATTGTATTTGACTTGAAGACCAGATTTGATTTGACGTCTTTTGCATTTGCATTTAGGTCTCTTGTGTATGATTTTAGTGAATTTGTTTAACTGCATTTGAATCTATATCTGATTTCTGTGGTCCGATTTGCGATATTTCAGTTTTCTATTTCTTTTGCATTTTGCTATCATAGTTGATTTATTTTTTTGTATGTATGTGTGTTATACCAGGTTTTTTGCTCATAAAAGGTTTTCCTGGTATCGCCTTGTTATATGCGTGATACATTTCATATGTTCTTGTCTTTCCTTACGCACAAAATTCTGCATTTTATTCAATTTCCTTCCCGATTATGACTCACGTCCCAACGCATGAAGTCCAGAGTTGCCAACTGAAAGTGTAAGGCTGTAAGGTAAGTTAAGATTGCAGTTACGTCTCGGGGTACCCCTGAGATCATTTCGACAGTGACGTTAAATGCTATATTTTAATTTGCTTAATACTGAAAAAATTATAATATTTAATTTATTTATTCATAAGCGACATTTGAAGACAAAGATGCATAACGTAATATCATTATCATTAATTTATAAGTTACTAAACGATAACAAAACAACGTAAAATAAAGATTATTTCTTAAACTTATTTTCATCTACGCCCCGGTCATGGAAAATTCATCCCTATACTTGCTTCCGGGATACTTCCCTGTAAGTTAACTCGACTGGGGGCGAATATTCCGAGGGCGAATATTCCGGAGGCGAATATTCGGAGGGCGAACCTATCGGTGACAAATATTCCGGAGGGGTGTGGGGGCGGAATTTTCGGGGACCAATTCTCTGGTACGAATTTTCAGGGGCGAATTTACCGTACCCGCCAAGATATTTTATTTGAAATGTCCTCAAAAGTCTCTTTAACTTCTTTCTCACCAAAATTTATTCTCTTCAACGATATCTGATAAGGATAACTGTTCTTTATTCTTTTCTAACTAACAATGAAGAATAATGTACAATAAAATTGAGGTTCGTTTGCAGCTTAATTTCTTAGTTAGTGTGGCAGCTTGACACGGACCGGAACTAGGACCGGAATATGAAGGACTAACCTTTAATATTCAAGTGCAAAATAGAAATAGAATAGAATACTTCTCATTATTTATTGTTCATCCGAAATATGTTTTAATTTGTAATGTGCCAATTTCAAAATTTTATCTGTTAACTCTTTGACGGTAATTAATGTAACATTTTAAACACACTATTTAATTTAATAATTTTAGCTACTGCCTGAAGATGATAATTTTATCGAAATGGATCGCCTAAAGAAAATCAATCAATAAATAATACTTGAGTACACGAAAATATTCTTTACCACTTTATCAATGCAAAATAGAAATGGTTTTCTAAGTTGAAGTTTTATATAGAATATTCAATATTTATTATTTTTGCAGGGATTTGTGATTAAAAGCGTCACAGTTGGCAATACGCATCCAGTACCGTCGTTGATTTAAAATTCTCTGTGTTTTATGGCATATGAATTCGGGCTCGGAATGAATATGAATAGGGATACATTAATAATGCAAAACGGCTTTATTTTGTGAAATGGGCAAAAATTAATAAAGACATACATTTAAGCTCCTTAAACGCGGTTTACATTAGCATCTCTCATATAGCAAATGTGTTCACTAATTGAAACACAAATAGAGCAACAAAACCGCCCGGGCATTATAAACAGTCGCGTCGAAACTTTTGCGATTAGTTGCAAAAATCAGACTGCGAAAGTGTTTTCGGCGTTAATAAAAGCGACAAATACGCAAACGCCACAAGAAAATATATTATTTCGAACATATGCTCGCTTGAACTCCGACAAATGCTTTGTGTAAAACCTAAATGTTCGCAACATTATTTTCATAACACTAATGATAGGTCATTTGTTAAATGGCGAGGGTAGAACAAATTTGTCCCGTTAGTAATTTGTGCTAAAATGAATGCTCTTAAGCTAATAAAGTTAAACAACATTTTCCATTTCTACCTGGTTTAATCAAGAGCGTCCTGGAACTTTGAAATTGTGGTTAAACAACATTTAGTTTCTAAATTGATGCGCTAATCAAGAACTTTGCCACGCCAGTCCCTTCCTTAGGTATACATAGTACGAAATCTTTTCCAAAAGGAAATAGTTCCTTGATCCAAACAAATTTTTCTTATGAAACGCACCGGTGGCATGCTTAAATATTAAATAGCAATTAGAAATGAACTTTTATAGCTTTCTAGTTAGAAACTTCAACATAAATAAAACATGCGCAATTTTAAGTATCCTAAAAAGTTCAGAAAGGGCTCCATAACGTTCATAAAATTTTAATGCGTCTCTGTAGTTATTTGTAGTCGTAAAGCGTAATCGAATATCAATATTTCTAGACGCGAAGACGACCTGTGCGTGTTTTTTCGTCATTTATCAAAAATTGACTCTCGGGACAAATCATTTTTCAATAACGAGGGAATATTGAATTGATTGATCGCGACCCCTAAAAGCACGACTCGCATCTTTTACAGCACTCCCTCGCGCGCCATCATTAACAATTAATGTAATTTGTTCGGAGAATTAAGTAACATAAATCTATTTGGGCGAGTATCGCGGATTTGTTCAATAATCAAAACGAAACGAACTGAAATAATCACCTCTTAATCTTACTTTAGAACGGCTACAAACTGGATTTGGCTAGCACGTACTTCACTTTGTTTTCTTATCTTATACTTTAATTATTGAGTCTTTACTTAATGGCCGTTACGTTACAGTTTCCGGTGATTTTCAGTTGCAATTTAATTCAGTTCCACTCAAACTTCATTTTAATTGAAATGAGATGCCAGTAAAGAATGTTGAGCACTGCTGAAGACATAACGCACCGTTCACAGTTGATTGTCTGCTAAAAGAAAGATCATACTCATGAAGATATAAATTGCGTTTACAAGAGCGCATATATCTATGTGCATTCTGCAAACTAATACTCTTGTATGTGTCTCACGTGTCCATGTTAAATTTGATCCTTAACTAAAATTCATCTTTACCGCATAATGAATTACTGGTTCATTCTCTTGTTTAAAATATACACTCACCTCTGAATGTTCAACAAAATTTTAATCCAAGCAATGGAATATTGCAAATGGTTCTCATAGGTCGGTTCCTTGAGGAATTTTAAAATTACTTCGTACAAAACTCCTACTACTACTTTATACAAATCAAAAAATTTAAAATAACTTACCCACAATTATTGACATTGGTAATATTCTCTTCTGGTAACAATTGATCTTATTTCTTTCCTTTAGAATAAGGGAACAGATCGCTTCGATGGTAAAGTTGACTTTTCTGCACCACCCTGACAAAGAATGCGGAATAAAAGTTAGTATGAATCGCAAATCCAAGCAAACCGGTTTCAATTTCCGGGTTATGCATTGAAATAGTGCGAATCCTGGTGCGAATTCTCCGCTGTGTTGATATTAACCCAATTTTTTAACTAGGTGCGAGTAAATGCACCGATTAATTAATTTTAAATGCTCTGCCGTATGCCGTTATAATATAATTTTTTTTATATATACAAAATTCGCACAATTCGCAGTCAAAAGACGTCATTCAACTTTAAGGAACTTGCATTTAAACAGCCGTTACGGTTAGCGATCCGAAAAAAAACTTTAAGCCCGCTTTTTATTTGAAAGGCGGTTCTCCGATTCGAAAATATTCCTTCACGTATATTTTTTCACCCGTAAATAAGACTTTGTTACGAATCAAGCTGCTAAAAAGTACTTTTTTCGTCCCGGAATTTACTGTAATTCATTTATTTGCACACATATAGGATGGAGAAGTTTCCAGTTTGTTGTTCTAAATTAATTATGAAAGTTTAATTGACTTTTTTCGTTAGAATTTAGGTACTTCACATATTGAGAAATTTGGTTAAATTTTGACTTGTTGTCTGGTGCGCATTCAGTGTAAATGTCCGACGTCGGTTTACTCTCTCTATCTTTATATCTTCGGATAGATTTCACTCAATAAAAGCACGTTCTGGTTTTGAAATCTCACCACGAATCTTCACACATATGAGAAGATATTTCTCACAACGCCGCAAAAACACAAATATTTGTACGTGGTCGCTCCCCAATTTTGCACATGTTCATGCTCTAACTCATCTAAGAATTAAAATTCGCTTTCCCTAATACGGTTCTTGTCATAGCCAGGTATACTTTTGTTCAAGTTCGGTATGAAGCGGTATATGTGTAAATTTTCTATGCTTAACAAAATCCAAATTCAGAACCAAATTTTTAAAACTGCAAAGCGGCCACCTGTTACGTTGTATTAATTTTTTGATATTAATTAAATTAATAAATTCTATACAGAGCGAAAAATAAAAAAAAATTATTTCCTATCCAACACATCATATTATCATGTTTGGTCAAAATTTTTTTAATTCTTTCTTATCTTCTTTTTTGTTCTTTATCTTGTTGCGAAAGTCCTAGATTATTTCTGTAATATCTTTGAATATTCGGCGGAAAATCTGACGCACCACTAAAAATTATGGAATGAAATTATAAAAAATCATCTTCAAGGAATATCATAGCAATTACTTTTGTAGAAATTTAGATTTACTCCAAATCCATACTTTGGTCACATTTTCAAGGATGTAGTTTATAGATAAATGAACTTAATTGAACTTTTCAACGTAATTATTTTGTTTTTAATTCATTGTCGATATGTAAAACAATAATGAAATACATCCAATTTACAATCACTTTTATAAACCTTCTATTTCCAGTTTTCACTAGGAATTTAAAGTTAGATATATTATTTTTTGTGGACACGATCTTTTTAACTGCCAATATCTCAATATCCAACCGAATAACAATACACAGTACAATTGTTATACACAATTTACCTTAAAGACAATCAGAAATGGACTCATTAATTTGGAAATTCTTTCTTAACATTTGAAGTTTAAATGAAACAGTGATTTTGGCTATCAAATACAATTCTAATGGGTTCATAAATTGTAAAATACGTACAATACAAACGGCTACAATTTCTCGAGAGATTGCTATCTTTAACAACATACAAATCCAAATTTTCACCACATATTCACCAAATATAATTTACGATGAATTTTCTTAAATATAGCAACCCCACGACAGTTTGTTGTGAACGGCCTTAAATAGTTTCTTTTCTAACGCCAATGGCTTCAGCAAGCAAGGACCAAGGCCAGAGCGCTTTCCTGTGTCACACCAATCGTTTCTTTGCAGAAAAGCAAAACCGAATGCAGTGCCATGTGAACAGAGCATTCGGTTCTGGTGTATGCGGTAAAAATTAGAACCAGCAAAACTTGACTCCTTGTGAACGTACCGTTACTTTTACGTTTTTTCAAACACGGAAGCTTATTACTACCTTGTGGTCACAATTTCCAACTACAAAGTTCATTCCCCTTTGGTTTCAATAGCGTTGAGATAACTATATACTGAATTTTAACAATAGCTCTTTTTGGCGTACAAATATATCGGCGCCCTTTAATTTATCCTTGATCAGTACGGCTGTTTTAATTTCACAATAAAAAAAATGACCTACTGCTTACTAAATAATACTAATAAATACTAAATTTGCTCAACTTTGGAAATTACTAAGCTTATACTTCGACCACCCACAATTCACACCATTAAAATCTCCAGAATTCTAACTTCATAAAAAAGCTACCGTTACAGCTGAAAGCATTTCTTACATCCATTTTCACTAAAGCTTCGGCTATGTTTCTGAGGTAACCTTTAAATCGCACCCCTTTACAAAAGTACCTACTCAAAGAATGTGTTCTAAAAATGTCCTCTTAATTGTTCCTTTGTTATAAAAAAATTATTAGACTACAATAAAGATGTCTGCATTTATACATAAATTCAATTAATTACGTTTAATAGTAGGTACCTAAGCTACGGATGTAAGTGGCCATTAGGAATGTGAGCTAAAATTGGCTAGGTTGCAGTTAAGAGGGAAAATTGAAACCATTAAGACCTATGCCAAGTTACATGTTATAACTTACGTTTTTTCATAGCAGCTTATCGCGGATTGATGTTTGAAGCCGACCATAAACAGATATGACCCATTATAAACCTACCACGTGTTGTTTGGCAATCGGGAATAAAAACAGCTTCTTGTGCATTTGAAGGTTTCTTTTTTTATTAAAAAATACTGGAACAAATCTTTTGCTTGCCATTTTAATTAAATATCTCTTTTATTATCTGGGCTTGGTAGGTATAAACTCGCTTATTACAAATGCAATCGAGTCGTACGTTCGCTCGCGAACTCAGTAGGGGGTGTAAATTTTCATTTGGAACAGTCGAATTCGACAGGTTAGAAAATATGGGCGAAATTGTCGTCTCAGGTGCGAATTAAACTTGTTTGTAACTTCATTTCTCAGTGTTCAATAACAGCAGGAGAACCTACAAACCCCAAAGTATTTTCTAAAGAACGAGTTCAACCGACATATATTTACGTCAGCAGCAACTGCTTGTGATTTGTTATTGTGTTCCGTTCGGGTCGTTCATAGCTTGATTTGTACTGATACCGCTGTCCTACGAGTTTCATAAAATCGAGGCGAAACGTATATTTACTCATATAAAGAGTTGGGGTTTATTTGTGATAAATCTTTCGGGGGCGACAATAACTTTTGCTTCGACAAACGCTGCGGTAATTACCTGTATTGGTAACGCACAACAGCTTTGAGATGCGTCAGTGCTGGGGGTGGGTTATTTTACCCCGGAAAACGGCCTCGGTCACGCTAATGCATTGTCGACAGTCCGCCTCTCATTTACATAGACAGGGCAATTAGTTCCGAATGATTTTCGGTCGATAGTTTTCAACTTCATCTGGAATGCAGATTGGTTTCACAGTCAGCATTATGAACAACTCACTTGCTTTTCGCACTCTGGTCAGCCCAAAGATTATGCAATTAAAATTTTACAAGAAGTTTCCCCCCATCAGCACCGTGTGAATTGACAATTTTAGCGTTTAGCGTTAAACAAGGCAGCGTATGTAATATGCACGTGAGAAATGAACCTGCTCATTTTCGAAGCTTATTAATTTACGTGTACGTCACTTCAGTAGGTGCTTTGAGAAAGGCAGTTCGTCTAAGGGGAAACTATGCAATTAAAGTAATTACTCGTTCTATAGAGGGTGGAACGTGAAATCAATATTGGAAGTGATCGACCGTCATAAATGTTTACTTGTGAAACTTTATGATAGGCCACCCTTCTTTTCAAATATATCCTCTTCTTTTCTTTATATATTATTAAAGGCTGTATCGTTCCTGTTGCGCGGAAACTGTTTCAACGTGAATCGACCCGTCACTGAAATATTTCGAATTAAAGATTAAATGAAGGAAATGTTCTTATTCTACGCTTTCAGAGTGTTGCGCTACGGGAATTGGGGCAAGAAAATATAGTTAATTACAAATAATCTCAGTTTTGTTAAATTGGAACACTATACCTGGTGTTACACGACCGCATGTAAAAAAAATTGGGTGATAGAGGGGATCAAGGCAAGCACTTTTTAATAAACCGAGGATCCAATGTGTTTCGTTTGGAAGCCACCCTCAAAGAAGTGGTGAAATTTGGATTTCTTATTTAATTTGTTTCTCTAAGAGTTACAAAGATGGGTGACGCGTCCTTGAACAGGTTTTCGGGTATGCCCTATCCGATTTTGAAATTTTTTTTCAAAATTCTTACCACGAAAGGGCGCGCCCCTACTTGAGGGTGTGAAAAAAATTCTGATAAAATGACGCTCAGAACATACGATGTTTCTATGGAAACGACCGAGACGACAGAACCTACGCTTGCTATTTTTGACGTCTAAATTAATTTCAGAATTATCAGAAGCTCACAATGATTTATATATAACGTCTTTTGATTTTGTGAAAGACGAAGAACACCCAACGAAATCTACCCCACCATAACACTCCAAACAACTTTCTGTCAATTCCATACCATCCACGAATACACAACAAATTATCCACGACCCTTAAAACATTCAACCTAAAATTAACTGCTAAATCCCATTAGTCCAGTAACGTTGTTCCTAAAAATGGGGGGTACCAAGCGTCAATCAAATCCGGTAGTTCTGATTTTTTGTGGGATTGCTTATGTTGTTAACCCAATGTATAATTCAAGTTTTCGACCTCGAGCGGCGAACGCAACATAGTCAAATATACTAAAAACCGAGGAATTTTCGTTTTCTTTTCAGATTTTGACGATTTTAACCCTGAAGGACCAGTTTTTCGCCAATAACGGTTCAATAAGTTTTCAAAGCAGACCAAATTTGCTATAATTTAAGCCCACATCCGTTTGTATAGGTGTAATAGATTCCGAGATAATGCTTTTCAAAGATTGTCAATTTTTCGAATTCAAAAATCTTTCACAATACTTTATGGGTGACGTTTCTATTCTGTTTTACACAGATGCCAAGAATGGGCGGTATTACGCTGAAAAATAAAACGAATAATGAATTTTGTAAGGTGGTAGTTTCTGTTGCCAACTAAACTGTCGAACAATCATTAGCTGTTAATGTCAAAGATCCAAGAGTGTAATCGTTTGATTTAGTTCTGTTCAGTTCAGTGCTGGATATTTTTACTTTACAATAATTTGATGCCGTTTTTTATTTTCCCTGATTTTTTTCTGATCTAGAAATGGTGGAGGATGTATTGTGGAGAGATGTTACACAAGATATTGACAATCCAGCCACAAACCTTTCAAGTGAGGAAATGGACGATGCTCAACCGTGCTCGTCCAAGAAGGGAAAATATACTTAGATGGAAGTCAAACAAAATTTCTTTTTATAAAATGACTGTTTTGAAGTTTAATTAAGAATATCATTTACACCTCTCGTTTTCTTTTATAGAATTACAGAACAACAAAATAGTGCTAACAATTTTCGACTTTGAAAAAATCGATAAACTTTGAAAAGCATTATCTCGTAAACTATTACGTCTATAGAAACGGTTGTAGCCTCAAGGGTAGATGACAAATTTTTTAAAACCACTTATAACTGTTCGTATACCTCTACTATAACTTTAAAATATGATATTTCAGCAAAATAAATCATATTATTGCAAATTTATGCAATTTAAATTGTAGATTTTTATTGTAGCGCCAAAACGCTGTTTTGTGTCATGGCGGTGGCGGTGTCTGTGACGTCACAGTCCTGACAATTATAAACACATAACCCCAGCGTAAATAGTTTAAAAGATTTCGTGATGAATCATAACTACTATAAGTGGTGCCCTACCATGGGGTACACCTTGTCGTGGTGGTAGGGCTCTCTAGTCACATTTTTCTATGGCACAGCTAAGTATACCAGGCGGGTAAATCTGGTTACAAGGATGCTGTATCATTCAAATGCTTCATGGAGTAGAGAAATCCAAAAGGGTTCTCGACGACTGCTCATTAAACGTAATATAGAAACCTATATTGACATGAGCAGCACATGTTTCACGTACATTAACTCCCGAGGCGTGCGGTAGACGACAATTTGGACAACTTCCGAATCCGATTCAGCCATTTGCCGATAGGGTTTCGAATAATCGGACTAGATGGGTAAGAAGGAAGCATGGGGAAACCAACTATTTTGTCACGCAATTTCTAACAGGGCATGGAGAAAATGGGGTGTATCTGAAAAGAATAAGAAAGATGGACAGTGATGCCTGCACAGACTGTGGTGCTGTGGATGATGCAGGACACGGAGTGTTAAAGTGCCCAAGGTGGGAAGCCGAGAGATACCGCGTCGCTATTAGAGTAGGAGAAGTAATAGAAAAGGGTAACATAATCGAAACAATGCTGGAAAGTGCAGAGGAATGGAGACCCCTCTGGAAGAATGCTTGAGCGATGCCCGGAGGCGGATATTTTGGAGATTAAGGGATAAGGGGTTTTAGTGGGTGTGAGCCCCACACTACCGTTGCGAACAGACGGTGTGTGGTAAAAAAAAGATCATGACTTGTTAAACGTGATAAAAGAGACTTGATGGTAGGGCAAAGAAAATAATTGTTTTCTTCGTCGACAACTAAGGAAACTGCATACAGCTTTGCGTGAACCGTATGTTGCGGGCAAATTTTGACTTAACTGTGAATAAGTTGCCATCACGCTTAAGAGTCTTCTGTTCGACTGCACCCAATGTAAGGTTCCATAAGAACGCCCGCTATAGGAACTGTTTTTCCAAAAAAAGGTGTTTTAAGAACTACTTTAAAATTTAGATCTTTATCTACAAAATGTTCGTAATGTAAAAAAGTTGCGCTTACGTAGACGTACAGAAAACTCTTAAAGTGGACATAGCTTACTAAATCATCTCCATATGATAGCTTCGATGACCTAAAAACAAAGCATCTTATATCACAGTTTTGATACGGTTCTGTGCAACGTCTCCCTGTCTACACTGATACGATACGGGGATACGATACGAGGATACGCAACAAATCTGGACCGGTCTTGTACACATTCTTCTAAATAACTCATTTCTTGTAATAAGCTTAACTTAAAAACCTACAAGACTTATATGGCAGTTTTCTGATGAGCAAAAATCTTTCTGTTTGATGCAAGAAATATTCCCAACATCATTACATCATTTTTTGGCAGATTTGATGCTATCAGCTTTCGTATACCCACTTTCCATTCCTATCTGGTTTTAAAAACTAAACTTTAGGATAATATGATCACCATAAAATGGAACAAGCACTAAATTAAAAAACGTGGACAAACTATATCAACGCACAGAGGATTAGGATAATGACGTCACGCGCTCTGATTGGCGTTTGATATCACGTGACAAATGTCGTTATTTTTTAATTTTATTTTTACTAAAATATAATAGTTTCTCTTGTACATTACCAAAGAAAGTTATTTTGCGATACCCTGGTACCTTACTCTATCTTATGAAACAAACATTTATTTATTCTTTTTCCACTGTCATGTAGCCTATT
>NW_022170403.1:43661682-43695866 GCF_008802855.1 Photinus pyralis
AACAATTTTTCGACTTTGAAAAAATCGATAAACTTTGAAAAGCATTATCTCGTAAACTATTACGTCTATAGAAACGGTTGTAGCCTCAAATTGTAAACAATTTAGTCTACTTTCAAAGCGTATTCATTAGTTATTTTCGACAAACTGGTCCTTCAGGGTTAAAATCGTCAAAATCTGAAAAGAAAACGAAAATTCCTCGGTTTTTAGTATATTTGACTATGTTGCGTTCGCCGCTCGAGGTCGAAAACTTGAATTATACATTGGGTTAACAACATAAGCAATCCCACAAAAAATCAGAACTACCGGATTTGACGCATGGTCTGTTGTATATAGTTACTGGACTGCTCGCAGTTACTATAACCAGGATGATGGAAATGGATTTTTTTTCGAAATCATGTTTCAGTTCTCGACGCGGTCATCATATTATGTTTGAATTACTTATTGCAAATAGAGGTAGCAAAGTTTGATTAAATTTAATGTAATGAGAACGAAAACGAGACAATATTCATTTTGTTTCAATATACTTGGGTATAGCGGAATTCCCTGTTTAATTAACGTCTTTATTTCAGATGATACTGGGATGCAGTGGAAATTGCAGCTGGTTTCCGTATTTTTCTTTCTCAACATCGCTACACCGCTTCCAGATGTAATAAGGATAGGTAAGTGCGCAATTGTAATTTTGTGAGCAACAATGTTATTATCGTATACCGTACACTTATTAAAGAAAAACTTGTCCCATGCGGAAAACACCCGCTACTGTCGTTTTGTGTTATTTGCTTTGCGTTAATGACTGTAAAGCTCCAACGGAATGAAATTTATTGAACCCTGTGTTAAGAAGCAACATCGAGGTAGTACGATTGCTCGATAAATAAGTAAACCAAAATTTATAGCCTTCAGTTACACGTTAAGTAGAAAATAGTGTATAAAGTAAAAATGTTTATAGCGTCCTTTATTTATATGGGTGGTAGGATATTATCGGTATTGTTTCTTAATTAAGCATGTCTTTAAAGGTATTAAATTCGTTAAGAACATTTACGTGTTGTATTAGTAGGGCGAGATCCTTACTAATAGGGTTATCGTATCAATGTAATCCCTTACCTAAGGCGCGTATTTATTTTAATATAAAATTTCGTTTGATACCGGAAACACCCTACTTTCGTTAAATATTTCGTTGGAAAATTAAGGTCATCACAAAGTTTTCTTGAAAGACGAAGACAAAAACTAAAAGATTCACGTTTTATTCATAAAATATTCAAGTTGGGTTGGTTTTTTTGCTTCTATTCGCGAGATGTTTACTAAGCTGATGCGTCAAAATAAATACGCAAAAAGGAGCATTTAACGCGATTGTTAGACTTCTTTCGTGAAAAAGAAGCAAGCTGCTTAATATACAAAATTTCAGTATAAATTTAATAAGGAATAGAATGTATACAAGACCACTACCCTTTCTTTTTCATCCTTTATGGTTGTACAAATGTTGCACAACGTCCCCTATATTTTTTCCTCTTTTTTCTAGCAGTTTATAACCCTTTTAGATACGAGACAGTTTCTTAGAGAAACCAATTCAGTCAGATTAAAATTATATCGATGGTAGGATATATATGGCCGTCTCGACTTTAGGCGACCCGATAAATTACACATCCCTTAAATCCTTTTAATTAGGACTTAGGTCACCTTAAAATGTGAAAATGGTTCAATCTGGCTGCGTTGCCATAACGAAGCTTAGGCGGTAATATAAAGCGAGCTTCAAAGGTATAATACCGAATTCAATGGTTCCGCGATGGAAACTTCATTCATTTTTGTACCTAGAGGGCTTTCATTACACTTTAAAATCCCGGGTCCTCTTTTCTATTTCACAGGCGACTCAATACCTACTTAAGTTCGTTTGAGATGTTATTTATCAAAAGTTGGCAGCCTTATACGTTTTTAAGAGAATTTTAAGTTATCTAAAAGTAATTAATTCTCCTCTTAGTACAGGTCTCATAACATACTAGTTGCTTTACATTTTGAGCCTAACTATTTTCTCTTTCTTGTGAGACACACCTTAATAAACGGTGAAAAGCTTCATCAAAAGAGAAGCAAATTGTAAGGTAGTGACCGATTCCTATTTTGATACAATATTAAAAAATTTTAATTAACTTACATTTATCGATAAGTTGAAATATTCTCACACTGACAACTGATTTTCTCCTCTGGAAGGCAGTAGCTATTTGGAAAATTAGGTGGTGGAACGCCATTATTATCTGGTTATTCATTGAAACTCCCAAAATGGTGGACGAATTTTAAATCGGCACAACCGTGTTTCAGGTTCCTCACAGTTTAGTATGGTACTATGGATAAAATTTAAAATCGTCTAAAACTGCCCTTCTTACTTAGGGTTTGCAGTTACCGAAGGGACAAATTAATTGTCTTTAATCTTTTCTCCGGTTACCGTTTTATTTATAATGTTAGAACATCGTGTAAACGAATTAGATCACGAACTTATAAATTAAGATGGACTGCTAATGCTGAATTAACAAATGACACCTACATGGGGGGCCGCCATGATGCGCACTCACTTGGCGCGAAATTCAAATCAACTAATAAACAAGCATTAACCCAACATTAACCTCACGTTTTCTAAATTACGCCCTACAATATCTGTGTTAGATTCTTGATTTCCTTGAATAAATACCTTTTCTTTCCCCTATTTTCCTATATTTCTCTTCTTTATAGTTTTACCCCTGCATTTCCAGACCAACAGAAGCAGGTTTCTAATTTTTTTCCTGTACGGCTTGGAAATATCGAAAAATTAGTGGCGCCTAAATTTTCTGAGCATTTATAGCTACCGAGAGCAGCTGGAGCCGTAGTGCTGGATTTCTTATTTTTTTTCAGTTTTCTTCGTCACACTGCATGTTGCTCATCTTCATTTAGTGAGGAAATTTAAGCTTCTGAAATTAGAACGATCATTTTATTTTGAAGAGTAATTACTTTAAATTGTTACCCGAAGGGAGAGATTGTTCCTTCCCCTACGGTTTTCGCCAAGCGGATGTTAAATTATGTGGCACAGATTTGATTACTTTGGCTGGTTTAATATCTATAGAGGTTATATCCGGTCAACTTTATTATAGCTGTTTGGATTGTCTACAATATAAATTCCTAATTTCGTAACCCATCGCGGGGAAAACGGCTCGTTACTCATTCTGGGGACAAATTTACTATCAACGATCAACCCTATAAGACGGACTGATCTACAGTAAGCCCTACTCAACTTTCGTCACCTTGGTTCCTGTCACCTTTTGTCTTCGTTGCTGTGACCATCTAGTCCGAGAGCTGGCTGGCATTTTAGGGCAGATATTTTAGGTAAGATGAGAATTTTAACATTTCTTTACTCATAGGCAGGTATAAAAACTTGCTGTGGCTAGCACACCTCCGCAAGCACGATTCTGCCCTTTTATGTCTAAGAATGTGGGTACCAAATTTGCTTTCAGTCGATTCAGCCTTTTAGCCGGAAATGAGAGTACAAACCGACCGACAGACCGACATCATCGAGATTTTGTTTTATTCGGATTACTGGTACTTCAAAACGTGTATTTCCGTCAAAAAATGAAGGGGGGGGGGCACTTTTTACCCCAATGCAATACCTCCCTTACTGACGTTTGAATCACCGTTTTTTCCGTTATTAAACTATAATATTATTAATGTACTTTTTGTGAAGGAAAAATTAACTGAATTCTTTACTGCTCTTAGCCATTTTTAAGCTTGGAAAGTGCGCGGCAGGTTCAAAAGTACTACAATAAACTATAATAAACTCAAAATGTATACTTTCAATGTGTCTCTAGGGAGAAACATTTTTTGACCAGAGGTTCATTTAGAAAAATGCTTGCTTTGGTCCCTTTTGCAACTCAATTTGTTTGTCATATTTAAATGGTACCTACCCTCTGTATATTATGTTATCGCCTACTAAGGTGTAATTACAATTTATAAAGATACACACTATACAATATACACTTGCCTGGAAATGTTCTTACAGCAACGGTAACTTTACTTTTCAAAGTGCAATCCGTAACTGTTGCAAGCAGTTACAGATATATGCTACAAATCTAAGGAATTAATCTCAAACTACCCTTTTTCAACAGAAGTTCATTATTTTTTAAGGGCGAAAACTGTTTATTTGTAAAATTGCAAATTAACGCTTATGAGAGGTCGAAATAAAGTAAAAATAAGTTGAATGAATGTTGTTCGATGCTCTGAAACGTTATTTGTGATTTCTATAATGTCTCAATCCTTCAAAACCACCCGGACATTTTTAATTAGTTTAACATCTTAATAAAACTTTTATTAAAATGTAATTAGTGAGGTATTTCTTTAAAACGTTTTACCTATAAAAAACATCTATTCTAACATCGTAACCCTTAACACCTCGCCCAGTCCATGTATTTTAAGGATTCGCATCGATTTGCGTAAAAATTGGGATGTAAGGTAAAATCATATGCCGATAGTGGTTAAAACTACCCTTTATTGTCAAAAGTGAAAAGTAAAACTAAAATTAGATACAGATAAGTTAATTGGAGATAGTTTTATTTTCTTGAAATTTTTTATAATTTGGGGCCTTTACAGCTACCCCACATTATGACATGTGCACAGATACAGTATTTAACCGAAATAGCTTAATAAATGGTTGGGTTATAAGGTAGTAAGCATGGTATATTTATCGATGTTTACCTTCATTGTAGATGATTAATGCGTAAAGGGTTCTTTACACATAAATATCAAAACGTACTGTATATAATGCAAAGAGAAACAAGCCTTTAAAGAAACCTTCCTCCAAAGTTTTCGAGATATTAATTTTTACATCGCTAGTAGATGTGTTTCGTCTAGAGACGATCTTTCCGCCCTTCTTTTGCCTGACTCGTACACGCGTACCTATACTAAATGCATGATATACCTATATCCAACGAGCTATCCTAATTAACGGTTATTTAAGTGAAAAATAACAGTAAAGGAAAAGGAAATCGAATGTCAATTAACTTAACTGCTGGTACGGTTCATATTAAAACGGTGCTTACTTAAACATATCTATTTCTTTGGATTCATATGAATTATATTATTATCAAGCATGCACTCTACAGTGTGTTAGGTTAGATCCAGTCACCCAAAGTTAAAAATGCGAAAATGCGGGACCTTCACATTATATTCGAGGTACAAGTCGATTTCTAAGGTAATGTTGTAAAATTGAGGTTAACCTACCGGACAATCTACCACATTGTGAAAGGGTCGTATAATTTCAAGCAACCCCAGTACATCCTAGAGAATGAGTAAATGTAAATGTTAACGAACACAAACCGGCCAGTAACCAAAGATACTAATTGAATTGACTAAGTGTATTGGTCGTCCTGCAAAACGCGCCCTCCCATTTCTCCGGATCATAAAAACTAACAAAATGTCTTTGAAAGACCATCAACAAGCGTCGTATCTTCTAAAGGCACAGAATTTCATTACAATAGAACAAAATAGACAAAGCATCGAAAAACAAATTATATTATGTGGGTATCAGAAACCAATCAAAAAAAAGGTGAACGAGGTAAAAACACTTCTAAAGGGATGCTAACAAATTGAATTCGTTCGGTAACGTTTAGAAAAGTTTTTCATCATATCAGATGGCGTCTAAAACCAATTGAGCTAATGCAGGGAAGTGAAAATAAGTTATCTTTCCAATCTTTCATCAGAGAAAGCGTTACAGATTTTTTACTTAATGAGCTTGCATAGACTTCATTATTACTTCAGCCTGATACATGGAAGAGTAAGTGAACTTGAAGCCTAACGAAGTTGAGGGGAATCAACATACTAAATGAAGGTGAAATTAAGATCTCAGGAGAATAAAACGTTCTTATCGTTAACCGTTATTTCTAAAGTTGTTTCTATGCACTAAAGTGGACAAGTTTGGCTGATTAGTATTAAAAAAGTGAACTAGAACAAAGTTTCAAAGCATTAATACTAATTATACTAATTATCATGACGTAAAATAAAAATTTATTACTGCGGTACAAAAAACGTTACAAAAGTCACGTAGACCGGCAGACGGGCTAAGATTTTTTTCCATAAAACGGTCTTAAACCATTCCTTATGTTGTACCCTTAAAATAAAATTGTCAGAGGAACGTCGCGTCAGCAGTTTTCTTTAACTAAACCTTGTAAAGCACTATATTGTATTTTGTAATGACCTTTTAGTAGCAATCGTATTATTTATCGGGCGGGTTTTGCGTTTTTTGCAATGATTGATTTAACCATTTTTTTTTCCGTTTTTCGCCTCCCTCGAAGTTTTTTACTCCACACTTACTCACGCCTTCTCCTTTCGCAGTGGGTTTTCCACACCTTCCCTCTTTATATTTTCCCTCTTCAAATCTCCTTGCACTTTCACCAACCTATTTCTATCTCCTTCCTCACGTCTCGCATTGTTTACACTTTTTCTTTTACGTCCTTATCTTAGCTTGTGTTCTTGACGCCTTGTATCGTCGCATTCCTTAACTTAAGGTTTCTTGCTTTCACTTCTGTACCTTTCGACCCTTCGTTGACTTGCGATTCATGCATTTATGACGCTCCCTCCCTTAACTTTTCCTTTCCGGATTTTTCACGCATCTCTTGTTTTTTCGCCCCTCCTTGCTTTACACCTCGATCATATGTACCACGCTACGTGATTTTCCTTCATGCCTCTTCCTTGACGCTTATTTTATGTCCGTATCCATCATTCAAGCACTCCTTCAATGTTTCGATTCTGGACCAAGGTCGCCTGGGATTTCCGGTTACATAACTAAGAAGTAACCTTGTTTTGTGGTGCGAGGTTGAGGTCTGAGATTTGCCCACTGATGTAATTAAGGAGTGACGTTTTTTCTGGGGTATGGTCGTTCAAGACGACAGAAAGGTTATAGCCTGGGTTATAGCAATGAGGTTAATTTAATTGTTAGATATATGCAATTCATTATTTCTAAATAAAATTAGTGTCATATTTCTCAAAATTTTTCTCAACTAACCTTGTGATTTTGTTACATGGACGTAAGGAGAAAACAAAATACAAGGTGTCCAGAAATAGTATTGGGTATTTGTATTTGCGCTGTCATGGTAACGGAGTTGTTATGGAAGGGCGCGTAAGGGTGAGTTGTTGCATTACTCTTTGGAAATTTAGTAATAATGGGAGCGTATCCGGGAGACCATCGTGCTTTTTGCATACACGCCTATTACCGTAACGGCCTCAGTGCGTAGAAAAACAGAACTGCTGCTACTGGGCCAACGAAAATCCAAGAGAGGAACATGAACGATCACTACATTACTATATAGTCCAAAAGTTTTTGTATGGGCATGTCTGGTGAAGGTACCATTAGGCCTAATTTTTTTGAAGATCCGCGGCGATCATTAAATAGCTCCCGGGAAGCCCCGATTTCAAGAGAGATGTGTAGACGAATGGTAGCTATTTTCCGTTTTCGGTTAGAAGAGAGTCAGAGGCGCGAAGGTCAACATTTGGACAACATAATCTTTGCCACCTAATTTTCCAGAACGTTATTTACAAATTAATCCAGAAATACAAACATTCTGATTTGTACTTTTTTTAAATTGAATTTACAAATACCCCCTACCATTTCTGGATATCCGTTGCTATCTAAAATTGCCAAAAAAATATAGGTTGCCATCTAAAATTCTTTGCGATGACATCATATTTTGAAACTATGACGTCAGAAAAAAAATTGAAAACCGTCAGATTGTGGCAAGTATTTAGTCATTCAACTTTTATTAACAACTTTTTTTGATATTACCAACGGCTCTAGCATCAATCCTTACTTTTTATTCACCCTGTATATCACTTCGAAGGAACACTTTCATAATTATGAACCGATTTCCACCAAACTTTAAGGGTTGGTGTAACTCATAAATATTTAGGTCAATTTCGTGGATCAGTCAATTCCGTCATATTGGAACAAAGGCACGGAAAGAAATCTACAGTTAATAATATCACTATATTTGGGGTAAACTTTAGAAGATAAATAAGGGGAGGTTGATAAGATTGGTAATTATACGGGTTAATTCTAAAAGAAGATATTTGAAGTACTTACGTTTCATAACTTGTAAAAAATGTAAGTACGTTCCAGAAGTTTTAACAAATTTAAAAAAGTATAATTTTATAGTGCGTGAAAAAAGATCTTGCTGCCTCTTAAATACATTTCTAAACCGTATTTCAAATATCTTCCAAAATTTAGTTTTATAAATTGGCGTCTACCCTCCTCTCCTCACTCCGCTTACTTTTCACTCGGATTAATTAACTTATATGGAAGTAAAGGTTTCACCCTATTCACTATACTTCAAGCTATTCAATACTTCACTTAATTTTTATTTGAAGCTATAATGTAACAATTGAATTAATCAAATTGCAATAACCGTTTGTCGTTTTGAACAACCTTGCACCACAAACAAGGTCACCCCTTAGTTACATCACTGAGGCCGTGACATTGCAACTTAAAACAAGGACGCGCCTTAATTAGTTACTGCACTGAATCATCGCAGGCCTGGACCATAATACACCAGGTCACTTTTTTCCAGGGGGAATCATAGGGTGCGACCTTATACCATACAACAAGGTTACACCTTAGTTCCATCCCTAGTGGGAAATACTCCCCTAATGGGCAGCGATAGGCGCAAAAAACTGGGTATCGGTAATCGCCCACAAATCGGCGCAAAACGAGCACAAAACTATGGTATTAGTGTCATGTGGATATGAGAATGATGGTGTTCTAGTATTAAGTTGGACCCCAAACGGAAAATTTTGAATTTCTCGTATACGAGAAGCGCGTAAATTTTGGGGATTGGCACACAACTTAGCCCAAAATAAGCACAATATTTTGACGATGCAACAAATTGGGGTACCGATCCAGGGGTACTAAATTAAGCCACCCAAATTTTTGCCAGTGCAAAGTTCAATTTTATTTAATTCAAGTGAGGTCTTCAACCCGTGCAAATGTAACTAAAACGTTACACTCTATAACGCATTGTTCTTCGCTACTTGGTTGGCATGATTTCTTCACGTGTTCTTCCTTAACCCTATCGTGCATTGCGCCTGATTTACGCCCCCTTCACCAACCCCACCATCACTCGCGTTTTCCTATTCATATTTCACGTCTACATTACAGTGTTTCCTGACTTATTCTTTCTTGATAATATATTTTCCCGTCACGCCGCGTTCACAAGTTCTTCTATTTTTCCAATTTCCTCTATTAACTTTTTCTTCCGCCACTTTTTCTTTAAAGCTCTTTCTTCACGCCTACTTTTCCTTCACACACCTCTTTCCATAGTGCATAAGCACGAGAAAGGAACAGAAAATGTCAACCCTTTAGACGTGAGGGCTTTCGGCTCTTCTTTTCTGCATTGGCTACAACAAACTAATTCATTATTCATAATTTAAGGCAACCAAACGAAATAATTGGTATTTAACATTTGAGATAGCTATACATTCTTCAGTGAGAATTTAATGTCAATTACATTAGCTTGCAAAACTATACATTTTATGAAGGTTTCCATTGCTTATAATATATTAGTTGTAATACTTGTAATATTGACAAAAAGGGGTTATGCAACGATTCTACCGTTCTACACACTCTTGTCGGACACCTTCTGCAAATATTTGTAGTTTATCCTACGAGGGGTAGGTACGCGAAAGTTATCCACGCAAAAAGTATTACTATGTATTTTTGATGTAAGTACATGTAATTGAGAATTTCATCGAAAACTATCAGATAATCCAAGAATTTGCCTCAGTTATTCAGACCTAAACTAATTAATTAAAATGCTACTACAAGTACATATTAAAAGTTTGGAAAGTACAGAAACTCAATTTCTGTAGAGTCATTTAATTAGCCTCGTAAGAATGGCACAGGAAAAATGTTGACGGGGCGAAATTAAGTAGGAAAGTAAAAAGTTAATGTCGCATATAAAAGCTCATTTTAATAAATAAACAGAGAATTAGCCATGAAGGTATATTTCCACAAAATGCAAAATTCTTTACTGCGGGATTTCATCGAGTACTAGACGTAGAATCATTTCTTTGACTGTTCCCAATACCATAAATCAATTTGTCTTATTATTTCTGAAAAGTAGATATATGTACAGTGTGTAAAGCGATGGGGTATACAAGAGGGAATTTTTTTTAAATATTGATTTATGAAAAAAATTTATTCTTCATGATATTTTTTGCTTGCTTTGAATATACCAATAAGGTTTAGATTGTTTGTGGTTTGATAGCAATACTCGATCTTGATTATAATGTAGAATGATAACTTTCAACAAAAAACATTAATTTTATTATTTTTCCAGATTTCTATAAATTTTAGATTATCGAAACGTTATTGGTACTTTCAAAGCAAGCAAAAAATCTGATTAAGAAAATTTTTTTTCATAGATCAATATTTAAAAAAAAATTTCCTCTTGTATACCCCATCGCTTTACACACTGTACATAGATGATCAAAATGGGAGTAGTAAACAAAAATGTAAACAACTAAACTTAATTTAGTCTATATAACTACTACATGAGATACATGCTGTAACGGAGATCGTCGTATGTCTGTGCTTTGGCATTAAGATGTACAGTAGGTATTTGAACGTTCACAGAATTCTTTTCTAGAAAGCTTCGAAAAGGGCAGCCAGACACACCTACGTTCAGTGGCGGATTTAAATTTTTTGCGCCCCTAGGCACACCGAAAGATATGCGCCCCTCCAAAAATAATCTTTAAACTGCAATAAATTTTAAGATGCTAATAAAAATCACATTATAACTTGAAATTTTTAAACTAATATGAAAAGAAATACAGTACCTATACCTAAGATTAAGTTTTCACACACGTCAAAACTTGAATTGTCGATTATCGTTCTATCGGGACTAAAACTAAAAATATTACCTAAAATAACTGTAGTGCAAAAAATACCGCCCTCTAAAGCTTCCGCCCCCAGGGCACGTGCCTAGTGTGCCTATATGTAAATCCGCCATTGCCTATACGTTTAAAATTGATGCATGGATTCACAAAACACGACTATTTTACAATTAAGTGACCATTTGATTGCTGTTTATAAGTAACAATTCCCAATTGGCATTCAGAACTGACTAAGTAACTAACGACAATCCTCAAAATTGTACTCCTTTATACTTATTATGAACTGTAAGTATACAAACCGTATCGTGTAGCCCCTTTACACTTTTCCATGTAATAAATCGTCATTTATTCCTCCTAGCTCTAATCTAAATGAAACAAAGGACAATTTTGTACAGTAAACAAACGTTTCCCTCTGAAGAATGTAGCTAATGTGTGAAGTGACTCTAGTTAAACATACATCTGCAGCGTGTTTTCAAGGAGTACAGAACAAAGAAAATTCAATCCATTAGGCTTGATTGCAAAGATAGTGTTGGTAAGAATACGAGGACTAAGAGGCTTAGAAGTGATTCTAATCATTCATTAACACAAACTTTTGCACTTAAACTTTTAGGCAAACGGCTTTGTAGAAAGCAATCTCAAAGTTAATGAAATTACAACTAGATACAGCTACACTTTCATACTTATTTGTAGTGAAAATACGATCCCCACCCTGAAAAGAATCTACGATTAAATTTGCACTTACTATTCAAATGTAATCAACTTTATGAAACAAACGAGTTTTCTTCTAACACAATATTGCGAAGTTGTAGATGAAATTATACTTGTACCTTACCTGAATAATGAATATTAATGATACTTCAGTACAGAGGTATCATGTGGTTAAAGATCTCTTTGACTATTCGTTTTACTTCGTTAATTTTGTTACTAGTGAAAATTAATTTGAGTAATTACATATTATAATATTGCGTGCAAGGGCTGCTGGATTTCGACCTTATACTTTTTTGTCTTTAATTTTTGAGAAAGATTAAGCCTGTTTTAGGTAGGAGTAGCTTTTTAAGTAGGTATCTATATACCAAACCAAAAATTTGTTGAATATATTGCAAAAAATAAGTCTAAAAGAGACCTTTGACGGAATTCATTGCGAGCACGGTGCAGGCTATCAAAAGAATATGTAAACAAATTAATTTTTTGTCATGAATACCCTGCCGGATTTGTATCAAAGTGTATAAAGTCAATTCATTTTTTAATTAAGCTCCCCTTAACTATCTATATATTACATTATTTTTCATCCCGAATAATTTTAAGCAGCGTCACACGCTTCGAGAGTACGATTACTCTCTGTCTTGGATTTTCCTTAATTAGTCATTGGCATTTTTTAGCAGCAGTTTCGGGCGTAAACATTATTTTTCTCTTATGCGTGTGGTTTAAACATTATTTTATCTTTCATTGCTTCTATACTGATTATTGCGTAACGGTTTAAGACTCGGACTCTAACCTCACAGGTTGTGAGTTCGACTCTCACAACTTGCCAGTTTTTAGTCGTACATAACATCTTCTGGCTACAATGCTTCGGAGGGCATGTAAAGCTGGGCCCCCCAGCAGGATTACCACGACTGTCCTTAAGATACAGACCTCGCAAAAATGGACAATTTTAAATTTTAAGGTATGGTCATCTTTCGACCCCAATAAATACTCATTTAACGGGAAAAGATGTTACAGCAAATGGCATTAGCTTTAATTTAAGTACAGAACGTCGTCTGCGGGCCATTTTGTCAACAAACTTTTTCCCGAAGCTGTGCAATTAATCTCAATTCTATCTATCTGCACACGAGTAACTAGTAATTTGTCACGAACTCAAATACCCAAAGTTAAACTTCTTTTTCTTTACTACCATCCTGATAAAATTCTCTCATTAAAAAATGGCACCCAAATAGTACATTTCGGATCGCGAACTCAAGCAAGAATCTCTCGCCCATTAGAACCTCTGAAAAGGGATACCTTTTTTGAAAGCAAACAACTCGACGCGCGTACCTCTTTAAACCAATAGAAAAGTCAGATTTCTGTCATGTGCTAGGATTTTCGCACAACAGAACTGCGAAGCTTTTAAGTCCCAAAAAATCGTGGCAACCGCACTCATTTCCTTGATATCGCTTCTTATCGCCAGACATATTTTCTTTCACGTTCGCTATGAAGCAGTTCGAAGAAGCGACTATTTTGAGGATACCTTGAGGGTAAACGATGGCCATCACAATATGCCCATGCAATATGAAATGCGTCTTAAACAGTGTAGTGGGAAACTTGTTTCTGACAAGCAATTTCGTAGAAAGATGAACAAGTAGCTAAAAATGACATGTTTATCTTTTTTACATCGAGATTAAAGGTTCGACAAGTTATCGAGGAATGTTGTTTCCAGGAATTAAAACATTCGCCCTATAGTCCGAATTTCGTATCCTAAAACCACTGCATTTGGTCAAGTTGAAAAAATATTTACGACGCCAAAGATTTGCTTCTGACGGTGGAATAAGCGTAGTAGAGATGGAAGGTATGTAGGCGGCTAAATACATTTTTTTTACCTTAAATTCCTTTTCTTTTATAACCAGAGGTAGATTAGTACTACAACGGCCTATTGCGTAGTAAGGCCGTATTACGGTTGAATGTCATTATTTTCTCGTAATTGGTAACATTTAAATTGAATGCGGACGGTATGTGTAATTATGCATTTAAACTGGTTTATAACTTAATCTGCCGTAATAATGGACACGAATTCATTGAAGTAAAGATTATTGGAAATGAAATTTGGCTGTTACAAAAGATACGGTCATTCACGTAGCAACTGAAAACGTTTGCTATTGACGAGCATAATTCCAGGAAAAGGAATTTTCTTTTTATATTACCCCAATCACATCAATATACGTTTTATAACTTTTACCTTCAAATCTCTGAAAATGCGAATAGAAAACAGGATCACAGTTGCCTTACACTTTCCTTAGCTTCTATAAACCTTATTTGCAATGCCTTCCGGGGACCATGTTGTAAAGATAGTTCGAGCACGTTCCTAATTTGCCCTGCTAACCTTACGGTGTCCTGGGGTGAGCGGATTTGTCTTAAAATCGATATCCCACCTTTAAGTGTTTAAAAATGCAAATCTTAATTTTGTCTGGGTAGATTGATTTTCATCGTGAGAGGAGCTTATAAATTATACTGTCGATTAGGTTCGAAAAAAATGGATAGCAAGCGTCAAGCTACGTTTGATTTATAGGGACGCTGAGAAAATGAGAGTGTTTCATATACATGAAGTCTTTATACGAAGTTGGCAAATATTCGCTTAAATGCAAACTGCTAAAATGTTTTCAACAAAATAAATGTCTCTCTTAAAGTAGTTAGAGCGCCTAGGTAAAAGTAACAAGAAGTTGGTGAAAATTTGGTCACTTATTCTCTGAGAGACGCACTTTCTAATGGTCAAAAGAAAAAAGTGTTCCTATGTGCCGTTTCTGAGATATTTGACAGTAAAAACAGGGTATTTTAACATGGGCTCTTATGGACACACTCGGTTTTTTTGAGCTAGCGAAGGGTTTTGTATCAAGACTTAAATGCGATGGGTCTCATTAGAAGCGAAATTTTGTGACAAATCTAAATATGCACGGAAAAGTACGTGTTCATGATGAAATAAGGAAGATATTTACCGCCGAAGCGGCATCTGCTCTGACGCGGCGGCACGCTATGCAGCACGCGTTTAAATCTGATGACTTTTCCACTAGGTCTAGTATATAGCTGAGCTAGGACAATCTTTTCCTTCGTCTGCTGAGCACTTTTCTTCACAAAAGGCATGGTGTCTTTCAGAAAGAATGCCAAAACCAGCGATATTTATAAAGGCCTGCACACGTCTTGTCGACACACTGATCGGATCTAGATCAAGATAGCGGCTGGGGATCTCTGGCGCCAACATCGAAAAACCAAATCCACTACACCGACTTCACGTAAAACGCCAAATTGTTTAGTTTCCCGGATTTTACATACGTCTCGCATACGTTTTGATTAAAAATAAATATATTCGTTTAGGATTTACCGCTTACACTGTGAATATTTAGTCGCGGTGTGTCGTCAACATTTAGTGTGCAAAGGTTTGAAACAGCCTGAGAAAAAAGTTTGGTTACAGTAAACAAATTTTATTTTGAGTTAACAAATATTAAGTTCAAATGTCAACAAACAAATAAAATGTTTTTGTTACCAAATGGTTTGCTCAATTATGGCAAGTAAAGATAACTTAACACATAGAAATAGTATTTTTACCATAAGCAATAAATGATTGAAATTAATCCTACATATTTGTTTGAAGATAATGCTATTCTTTAACTGTTAACATATAATTGTTATACCCTAAGCTTCAAACTGTTTGATAGCAATGTGGTATAATAACTATAAATTTGATATTTACTAGCTATTAAAGAAGGCAAAATTCGAGGCAAAATTGGTATTAAATTTTGTTTAATAATGATAATGGAATATGTTGATAATATAGATCTAATGGTATTTTATTATTAAGAAACGTTTTGTACTAATTCCGGTATAAATGATACTTACCACAATTTCTTTACTAATCACAAAGTGATTTAAGAATTATGCACTTGATGGGCACAAAATATTTATTAACTTTCAACTTTGATAGGATTAAACGGGATGTAAATTAAATAATATTAACAACAAAAAATCCAAATCAATAACTGTTTATTTTTTAAAAAATCCTGTAGATAATCTTAAATGTGCTAAAAATACGTAACTGCGTTAATACACTACTTAACTACTTGTTAATTTTACTAATAATAAAAAGAAAAATAATCATTTATTCTACTTTAAACATATTTAACACATATTGTCCACCAGCAACCAAATGTATGTTGAACGTGTTCAATATATACCTAACCACACCTATCAGGATGTATAGTATTACAGTAATAACTAATAACATTACAAAATAAAAACACACCTTTATCTTCTGTAGAAATACACTTTACAATCCCAACTATACAGGTAATTCACCGACATCCTCTGGGTCTAGAAGTATCAACGCGCAACCAATTGTGAAATTCACTCCATTAAATTTAAACGACTCAACTTCGAAAAGGGATGCTCAATTCGGTACGCGATCTTTTAATAAAATTCTATGGGTTTCGTCCATTGTGTTTTTTTACAAATTCTAAAAATAAAATGCGGATGTAATTTTCAATGAACTCGTAGGTATACCAAGACAACATTCATTACCAAAATCAAAATTTAGTTCCCAAGTAAAACAACCAAAAACTTCAAATTTTTTTTGGCAAACCAAAAAGTAAAAAATTAAAACAATATAGCAAACGAGCTCCTAGTATGGCTATAGCTTGGCATTATTATATGGCTAAACTAAAGCTATGCTCATTTTGTGTTTTCTGGTAGGAATGATGGCATAGGTAGGTACCATCATTATTAATTATTATTAATCAATTAATGCAAAAGAGGACTACTACACTACTTTAGAAACTAATATGGCTAATATGGGTACTCACTTACCTACAAACACTTCGGAAAATTGCGCTAAACCCGCGCGCCGCCTCAATAATTTTGGCTAGATTCCATATTAGTCCATATTTCCAACGTAAAATTGAAACACCACAGATGTGATTTGTTGGATTTCGGGAAACAAATTAAAATCACATTCACAATGCACTTTACTGTTTTATAATATCACCCCTGTAGCCGCAGCCGCACTTATTAATGACTAATTCAATGAGGTAACTACGCAGTATGCTTGAAATCAATTAAGATGAAAAATAAGACAAGATGTCAACATCTCAACTTTGCTGTATGCAGTACCTACTTTATAAGTGTAAAGTAATAAGTTCAGCATTCTTTATTGTTAGAAAGTATCATGTCATTTTAGACTTGTAAGCGGTAATCCTAAAGGTGATTTGTTTAATACTATGCCAGTATATTAATATCTAAAATACAGACAGATACTATATGATTTTCTATATATTAAAGAATGTCTATCTTATTGTTTAATAAACGATCTTAACAGTTAAAAACGGTAGGTAACGATAAATAAATGTGGCCTAAACAAATTGATTTGTTAAATTTAAACAATACTTTTCGCTCAGTGNTAAACAAACGTTTCCCTCTGAAGAATGTAGCTAATGTGTGAAGTGACTCTAGTTAAACATACATCTGCAGCGTGTTTTCAAGGAGTACAGAACAAAGAAAATTCAATCCATTAGGCTTGATTGCAAAGATAGTGTTGGTAAGAATACGAGGACTAAGAGGCTTAGAAGTGATTCTAATCATTCATTAACACAAACTTTTGCACTTAAACTTTTAGGCAAACGGCTTTGTAGAAAGCAATCTCAAAGTTAATGAAATTACAACTAGATACAGCTACACTTTCATACTTATTTGTAGTGAAAATACGATCCCCACCCTGAAAAGAATCTACGATTAAATTTGCACTTACTATTCAAATGTAATCAACTTTATGAAACAAACGAGTTTTCTTCTAACACAATATTGCGAAGTTGTAGATGAAATTATACTTGTACCTTACCTGAATAATGAATATTAATGATACTTCAGTACAGAGGTATCATGTGGTTAAAGATCTCTTTGACTATTCGTTTTACTTCGTTAATTTTGTTACTAGTGAAAATTAATTTGAGTAATTACATATTATAATATTGCGTGCAAGGGCTGCTGGATTTCGACCTTATACTTTTTTGTCTTTAATTTTTGAGAAAGATTAAGCCTGTTTTAGGTAGGAGTAGCTTTTTAAGTAGGTATCTATATACCAAACCAAAAATTTGTTGAATATATTGCAAAAAATAAGTCTAAAAGAGACCTTTGACGGAATTCATTGCGAGCACGGTGCAGGCTATCAAAAGAATATGTAAACAAATTAATTTTTTGTCATGAATACCCTGCCGGATTTGTATCAAAGTGTATAAAGTCAATTCATTTTTTAATTAAGCTCCCCTTAACTATCTATATATTACATTATTTTTCATCCCGAATAATTTTAAGCAGCGTCACACGCTTCGAGAGTACGATTACTCTCTGTCTTGGATTTTCCTTAATTAGTCATTGGCATTTTTTAGCAGCAGTTTCGGGCGTAAACATTATTTTTCTCTTATGCGTGTGGTTTAAACATTATTTTATCTTTCATTGCTTCTATACTGATTATTGCGTAACGGTTTAAGACTCGGACTCTAACCTCACAGGTTGTGAGTTCGACTCTCACAACTTGCCAGTTTTTAGTCGTACATAACATCTTCTGGCTACAATGCTTCGGAGGGCATGTAAAGCTGGGCCCCCCAGCAGGATTACCACGACTGTCCTTAAGATACAGACCTCGCAAAAATGGACAATTTTAAATTTTAAGGTATGGTCATCTTTCGACCCCAATAAATACTCATTTAACGGGAAAAGATGTTACAGCAAATGGCATTAGCTTTAATTTAAGTACAGAACGTCGTCTGCGGGCCATTTTGTCAACAAACTTTTTCCCGAAGCTGTGCAATTAATCTCAATTCTATCTATCTGCACACGAGTAACTAGTAATTTGTCACGAACTCAAATACCCAAAGTTAAACTTCTTTTTCTTTACTACCATCCTGATAAAATTCTCTCATTAAAAAATGGCACCCAAATAGTACATTTCGGATCGCGAACTCAAGCAAGAATCTCTCGCCCATTAGAACCTCTGAAAAGGGATACCTTTTTTGAAAGCAAACAACTCGACGCGCGTACCTCTTTAAACCAATAGAAAAGTCGCATTTCTGTCATGTGCTCGGATTTTCGCACAACAGAACTGCGAAGCTTTTAAGTCCCAAGAAATCGTGGCAACCGCACTCATTTCCTTGATATCGCTTCTTATCGCCAGACATATTTTCTTTCACGTTCGCTATGAAGCAGTTCGAAGAAGCGACTATTTTGAGGATACCTTGAGGGTAAACGATGGCCATCACAATATGCCCATGCAATATGAAATGCGTCTTAAACAGTGTAGTGGGAAACTTGTTTCTGACAAGCAATTTCGTAGAAAGATGAACAAGTAGCTAAAAATGACATGTTTATCTTTTTTACATCGAGATTAAAGGTTCGACAAGTTATCGAGGAATGTTGTTTCCAGGAATTAAAACATTCGCCCTATAGTCCGAATTTCGTATCCTAAAACCACTGCATTTGGTCAAGTTGAAAAAATATTTACGACGCCAAAGATTTGCTTCTGACGGTGGAATAAGCGTAGTAGAGATGGAAGGTATGTAGGCGGCTAAATACATTTTTTTTACCTTAAATTCCTTTTCTTTTATAACCAGAGGTAGATTAGTACTACAACGGCCTATTGCGTAGTAAGGCCGTATTACGGTTGAATGTCATTATTTTCTCGTAATTGGTAACATTTAAATTGAATGCGGACGGTATGTGTAATTATGCATTTAAACTGGTTTATAACTTAATCTGCCGTAATAATGGACACGAATTCATTGAAGTAAAGATTATTGGAAATGAAATTTGGCTGTTACAAAAGATACGGTCATTCACGTAGCAACTGAAAACGTTTGCTATTGACGAGCATAATTCCAGGAAAAGGAATTTTCCTTTTAGATTACCCCAATCACATCAATATACGTTTTATAACTTTTACCTTCAAATCTCTGAAAATGCGAATAGAAAACAGGATCACAGTTGCCTTACACTTTCCTTAGCTTCTATAAACCTTATTTGCAATGCCTTCCGGGGACCATGTTGTAAAGATAGTTCGAGCACGTTCCTAATTTGCCCTGCTAACCTTACGGTGTCCTGGGGTGAGTGGATTTGTCTTAAAATCGATATCCCACCTTTAAGTGTTTAAAAATGCAAATCTTAATTTTGTCTGGGTAGATTGATTTTCATCGTGAGAGGAGCTTATAAATTATACTGTCGATTAGGTTCGAAAAAAATGGATAGCAAGCGTCAAGCTACGTTTGATTTATAGGGACGCTGAGAAAATGAGAGTGTTTCATATACATGAAGTCTTTATACGAAGTTGGCAAATATTCGCTTAAATGCAAACTGCTAAAATGTTTTCAACAAAATAAATGTCTCTCTTAATGCTACATTTTACTAACTTTCCGTAGCTGCCATAGTGTCAGCAACTTAACTAACGAACCGCTTGATTTATTAGATGACCTTCAAATAAGTATTGCGCACCCCTTCCCACTGTCAGGAGATTAGCACAGCAGCATTAAATACGGGTCCACACCATTGGTAGGCTACCAGACCTACGAAGAAAAGATAAAAAAGCTGTCATTGCAGATGGGAGTCCTGAGACATAATGAATATCTGGATAATGGAGAGTATCAGTAAGTACGGTAAAAGAAATCGTTGCTCCCGGAAACTCCGTTAGGACTGCGACGCCAATAATGTAAGATAATGCGTATTTCCTCCATAACGTATTCCTAGATAATGCAAGACATTTGCCTGTTTGTCTGTCTGTGCACGATAAAAATTTGTTTTCATGTATTATTAAATACCAAGGGGTTGATTGCCGAGAATGAAGTAAAGAAAAAATCCGAAAAGAAAGGGTACGTTTTAGTGTTTCGTAAATTTTGGATTCATGAAGGAACGATGTTCAAATGGCCCAATTAAATATTATCTCTTATTAGTCTTGGGTCTCTTTGGCCTACATTTTTATACCCCGCATCAAGTTAAGTATATCTGATGTTTAATTGAAAATTAAACCCCTAACCGAATTAAACCTTGTAGCTTAACCAAAACGACATATTTCCTTTTATTGGATTATCGCTAATCACATATTGATAAAGCTTAGCTGACCTAGTTGGCTACTTCTTGGCATTAGCATCAATCTTGCTTTAATTTGATATTTAATACCAGACTCTTTCTAAATTCGTTTGCTAAAAGCCATTAACCGCCGGTAATCGTATTAGCTTTGCAAGTTCAGCCAACTATAACAGAAAAGCTATTACAACTACTTGGACCTGAAACTATTACAAAAGATGTAATATATACGGCAGGGGAATTCAATCGCGCGGGAGTTATTGCCTGAATACAAGCACTGCAGAACGTTTAGCATGCAAGTTTAATAGCACGGTTACGCTTTTAAGCATGCAAATGTAGGTGGGTACCTACATGTATGAAAATTTATTGAAAAGTGCACTTTCCCAGCTATTTTAAACAGTTGTACGTTGTTCGCAAGCTCATTTTCTTACTGCGCATTATTCCATCTACTCTACGTACTATATACAGTAACAATAAGAACACCATATTTTTCAATGACACTACACAATACACATCATGTAACTGTGTATAGAATCGAATTTATGAAGAATTGGAGTGGATCAAAACGGTATGTACCTTAACGAGGATGGGGAGCATCAATTTTCCTCCCCTTAGTGTTATTAATTCAGCTGAAAGTGTAAGGTTACAAGTTCTACTTATTTCTATTAAAGTTTTTTTAAAGAAAACTCGGAGCGCTGATTAAATGTCAGATAACTTTCCTCGGAACATTTTCATTCACATCCCCACAAACTAACCAGAATTAATTTTAATTTAATGGGCACTAAATTCACGTGCTGATAACTTAAAATTTATTTCCAAACAAAAAATTCACTGTCTAGCTCGAGTTTAACATAGTTTGTACAGTGCACTCACTAATGATTGTGCGATTCTCCTCTTTAAAACGGATGAGGTATATTTTCAATACGCTTACTCCTTTCATCGCATTACGTCCTGAAATATTTTCTGCAATTATTCTCCACCGAAAGTGGAACTATATGTCCGGATAGCGTCACATGCACCACTTCCCTACTTCAATTCGAAATTTCTAACTTCCACATACGCATTACAGAGCTAATACTACTAATGAACTACATCAATACTTAGTGCTAATCTTTGATAAAAACCGTACTTAAGACGAATAAAAAATTCTCATCGGATAGTACCTAATGATCAAGAAGAGAATGATGTAAGGCTCACAAAAAGAAAGAAACTGTTGGTTTCAACAGAATGGTGCACCCGCTCGCAACGCTCTAATCGTGCACGAATACCTATCGGAAAAATTTCCTGGAAAGTGCAAAATTATCTCCAATAGGTATTTTCGCACGATTAGAGTGTTGTGCGCGGGTGCACCATCCTGTTGAAACCAACAATTTTCGACTTTTGTTTTTTTAAGTGCCGTACATAGGGAATGCAATACCGGGATAGTGGGATCCCGAAATACCGGGATACCGCAGCATTTTTGCGGGATTAATCCCGCACATAAATGGAGCGGGATCCCGCGGGATTTGCGGGACCGAGGAATTTGCCGACCAAGGGGACGAATCTGTTTACTTTGTTAATGAAACGCACAACGGAGAAGTTATTTCTAAAATAATTGTTAAAAATGTACTATGATTTTTCAGGCACTTTAGAAGTTCACCTTTTTTGTACTTTACAGGTGAGGTTTTTTTAGTTCTACCATAGTGTAAAGAATATTCTTTACACTAAGGTTCTACGTTAGACTGAAGGTACTCTTTTGTTGAATATTGTGATAATTAGCGATTTATTTTATTACAGAAGTTAACCGCACAAAATTGCTTATTTGCCATGATATTTAAAACTTTGCGGGATCCCGCAAATACCTGGATCCCGCGGGATTAACATCTAACGATCCCGCAAACACCGGGATTGAGATTTTGCTGCGGGATTGCATTCCCTAGCCGTACATCGTTGTGTTCGTAATAAAAAATGCTACTCAATAGAGTACATACTTTTTTACGGGTAGTCTAAGAAAGTAATGTTGATGATGGTTTTTCAGAAACGAAACGTTGTATGGAAAATCTCTCAACGGTATCTTGTAGTCATCAGAAAGTTTTTTTTAAATATATTTTTATTTATAGCTCAACAATTAACATTGTTATACATAGCATAGGTAACATATGTAGGTATAAGCTAATTGAAAAATAACATTTAAGACTAATTTGTTGCGTTTTAAGAATAACAATACTGTTGTAATTGGATGCTAGTCACTCCCTTTTTGAGAGATCATGTAGTAGCTTACGTTTGAGTCTAGTGTGAATGTTTCCTTGACATATAGGTTGTAGTGTATATAGCTCATTTATGTTTTTTATGAAGTTTTTGGTGCATTCTATAATGTGGTCTTGGATTGGGAAAACTCCTAGTTCATGATGTAGTAGCACTTCTCACATACCAAGGTGAATTTACAGCTATTCGCAGCGCTTTATTTTATAGCCTCTGTAGTTTTTTTTATTTGTTTAAGAGGTGTTGCTCCACACCGATGATGTGTACAGGGCTAGGGGTTGAATGAAATTGCAATCCTGAGATTTAGTAGCACTTTGTAGTTCGTCAATCTCGCTAGTTTTTTTAAGTTCTGTTAAAAATTTTCTTTGAAGGACTCAAAATCTTCTTGATTCATGTCCGGTTTTTCACAAAATTCCCCATAAGCCTGATTGCTTTAATTATTTTCTTTAAAACGATATTTTAACTGCTTCGGTCTCATATTTCTGGACATATATTTTTTAATATTTCCAAGTTCAATCTTTACCGCAAACTTTCCGGGTTTGGTTCCTATCGATAATTGTTTTTTGATCGTATATAGCCCGATTGGTATTGTACGAAACGACAGCGGCAGCACATCGACTTTGGTAGCAATTTTTCTTACAATAATTAATGCGCTTTCCTCCAATATATTGGGCTATAATGGCATTAAAATGTTCCATGGCATTATTGTCTACATCGTGAACTAAGCTAACGGCATGTTTTATTAAAACATTATTAATTTTTCGTACAGTTATGAAAAAAGTATATTTCAATAAAGGAAATCTCATTTATAGGACGTCCAATCTAAAATAATGTACATCCAATTATCCCCAGTTACTATACGTCCATCAGATTATGACAATTTTTCAAGTCGGTGCCTCATTAAACGGATAATTAAATAAATCATTTTATATTGTATTTTTTTTGACATTGAATTTGAAATTGCAATGAATAGATACAAAAAAAAATTGAATAGACAGTGTATATGCCTTCAAGGAACATACTATATATTTACATACGTTTGTGTTACCCGAGGTGTTACCTGTTAATTTTAAATCCGACATTATTGTTCCACTTTGAACATTTGGTTTATTGCATTCTTTATGCTCATCAAACACGTGGCGAATAGAATTCCGAATGCCTTTTTTTTAAATTGCTAACCTTTTCTGTAAAAGTTGTTTCTTCTGATTTGCGGTACATGATCGTTTTATTAATTACCATCGTAACCTTAATTGAATTTGTTAAAAAGAAAGCGACCGTAACGGAGGACATACAGGGTGCCCCATTTTACTCTTTAATGGGAATATTTTGAGATAAGGGGGGCGCATTCAGTTATTTTAACCATCTTATGTCCAAATTAACTCCTATTTTTTGTTGAAACTTTTGGATTTGCAGCAAGTGGTCCTGGAATCGCCATAATTCGAATATTTTAGACACCCGTTACGTTCTCGGCGACTGCCTAAACCTTCAAAAAAAGGCAACTTTTATATTCGAGAACACGGCGGTCAGTTTGAACATCCAATACCTAAAATGGTAAATGTATTATTTTGAAATAGATACTTCCGTCAATTTATTCGGGAAGATCAAGTGAGAAAAGGTTTGCAACGTAATATAAGAACTTCAAACATACCAACGTCCTTGTATATTATTTTAAACAAAAACCGCATGAAATTAGAATATACGTACAGATAAACATATTCGCTTTTGCTAAATTGGAAATGTGTATAAACCATAATATAATATAATCATTGAATAAAGCTCTTATATTTACTTAAGGTTTTGTCAAGGTATTGCTACTCGTATGTTCCTTTCAATAGAAATTCAAGCTTTCACGATTCCTTTGACTCTCGTTGAATTGCCATAACAAAATGCCTTAGGTATTAACAAGTTAAAAAGTAATCGTAAACGATTTACATAAAGCGCATTTCCACTTGCATTCATTTCCCATTTGTAAGATGCAACTTCTGTTAAAATCGTAAAAATCCCGCCACAAATATGAAAGATAGCGTTGCACATGGGCAATCCATTGTTGACGTGCTACTTCAATTTCAGTTTATGAGAAGAATTTCATTTCAATGCTTTTCTAAATAAGAAAGTTGGAACTGCGCATGCGCAAACCTAAATTTTAAAACTAATTTACTATAACTAACTAATAAACTAAGATTTTCCTTTGTTCCAAGCGCCTAAGTATCAAATTTCACTTAAATAGTTCCATAGATAAAAAAGTTGGCACGGCGCATGCGCAATATAAAATTTTGAAACTGGCGTTTGATTTTCCTTTATCCAAGTGCCTATGTATCACATTTCGTTTAAATTCTTCCATAAATAAAAAAGTTGGCACTGCGCATGCGCAAAACCAAATTTTGAAATTGGCGTTTGATTTTCCTTTATCCCAAGTGCCTATGTATCAAATTTCGTTTAAATTCTTCCATAAATAAAAAAGTTGGCACTGCGCATGCGCAAAACCAAATTTTGAAATTGGCGTTTGATTTTCCTTTATTCGAAGTGCCTATGTATCAAATTTCGTTTAAATTCTTCCATAAATAAAAAAGTTGGCACTGCGCATGCGCAAAACCAAATTTTGAAATTGGCGTTTGATTTTCCTTTATCCCAAGTGCCTATGTATCAAATTTCATTCAAATACTTTTATAAGTAAAAAAGTTTGCAATTCGGTTTATAAATGGTCGAGATGCGAAAAGGGCACTGTGAATTTTGAATCGATTCGATTCAACTTTTGGCATTGCGTATTATATGGCTAAATCTATGCCCATATTGAATTTCATGCAATTCAGTTCATAACTAACGGAGATGTAAAAGCGATCGAACATTTCTAAACAAAGTTATCGTTCACACGGACAGATAGATGGACAGACAGACAAAGGAACAGACGGAGAGACCAACCGGCAGGCGACAGATAGCAATGCAAAATTATAAACGATCTCTAGGATCGTTAATAAACGGCAAAAGTGTAAAATTATGGAACATGTAAAAAACGGTTTTTTGTTTTTTTTACAATAACTTTTTTCTCCAACCACCTGAATAAGATGCTATTTTGTGACAGTGTTCGCTACGTAAAATTGGCGTTTTGCGGATTAATCGCAATCACCATGGCAACTGTACAAAAAGTGGATACTTTTGGTTCTAGTACCAAAAAGAAATTGACCTTGAAAGTTGGCCAATTAAAAAATTACAATCACGGAGATATGTCACATTGACATCGTTTTACATTGCAGGTTGTAAGATATTTCTATACATACAAATCAAATATTTTTGCATATTCAATGCAAATGCTGTTACCTATACGTATTGTACATGTATTGAAAATGATTTACGCTCGCTATTTTTATTTAAACCATGTGTAACGTAATTTACATATTCGGTGAACGTAATTTTAATACGTATACAACCCGCCGTCGCGCGTAACGCCATCTACTTCGGACCCATTGCACTATTATCTGTCATTTTGAATTCAAAATTTGAAAAAGTTAATTGCAATTAATTTTAATTAAAAAACTGTATGGTAAGTTTTTTATTTCAATACAAAATATAACAATATTAATTTTGTATACAATAGAAATGACTGAAACTGATAGCGACATGGATTGCACTCCGCCAGAGATTATAGAAACGGCAGAACATGCTACCTTAGATTTGCTCCCTACAAAGTCGCGAGAGGTGCGAAGTAAGAAGTAATAAGACTGAATAGGTTATAAGTTAACCTAAAAACTAGAGTGGCATGACACGTGGGACAAGAAAGCAGAAGTTCTCAAACTAGTAGAAACTGTGAATTGAATCTAAATTCGAATATAATTTAAAGTAAAGGGGGTTGGAGAAAAAATTTTATGTTTTATTCGTACAAAAAATGCGTTTTCGGGACTCGGAAGGTTGCTGGACTCCGCTAACGCGTCGTCCAGCAACTATCTTCCTCGTCCCGAAAACTGACATTTTTTGTACTAATGAAACAAATAACTATTTTTGTAAGCGGTACAGAAAAAATTCCTTCCTTGGTACAAGACTCGACACCATAACGAACCAAATAGCGAAAAAAGTAGAACAATAGCTCTTAAGATAAAAAACTAGTAGCGTCGCAAAGTTAGCGGACGGACGGACGGACGGACGGACAAAGTGGCCACAATAGCGCATTTTTTTTTATTTTTGTGGAAATGCGCTAAAAACGCAATTGTCCGATGGTCAAATTATACGCCTCCGAAAAATGAACTCATTCTTTGCATATTGGTATTAATCGCATAGTATGTTCAGGAAAAAGATCTAGGCAAATAATAATGATATTTGTTTAATCGCCGCGCCGTGTCGTTTCAATTACAACAACTAATCAATTCGGTCATGTCAAATGTTTCTACTTTGGTTATGGGAAATACTATAGGGAAAATTAAGACTGAATAAGGAAATTAGACAATTGCAGGGAACGCAAAATGCTTTAACGTTGTATCCATAAAAAGACAAATTGGGCTAATGGACTTTAACCGTAAGTTTCTAATAAGGATATTTCATAAGAACGCTCAATTAATCTTACTTAAAGCAAATTGCGGCTCTACGTCAGAGTACGAGCCGAAAAAGTAAAAAGTACCATATTTTTTTTCGGAAAACTTTAGATAATAGTGGGATTCGCTTCGTGCCTACCGTTTATGAAAGATAATTTATAAAAGGAAGCCAAACCTACATCAAATTTTTGTACGGTTAAGTCCCAGCAGGCAAATGGTGAACAATGAACAGTCATCTAAGTTGTGAGTTCGGAATTCGCTCTGCGGTCGCAACATAAATCACACATACCCTACCTTTTAAAATAGAACAGTATTGAATTTATGAATCCGTACTAGTGATTTAAGTACAAAGTTTTTATACCCATTTGGTCTAATATATTTAACGGGGAAGGTCTATATTTATTAGGGCTGACACTTCGCAAGTTTGCGTAGTTTAGCGATAATTTTTACTAATTCTGTTAAAAATCACTCGTTCCGTTTAATTAAATAATAGGGTGATATACATAATCAGTTATGCAGTTTTTTAATTACGCAGAATGATTAAAGGAAGTTCGAAATTATTATCATTCAGCGCGTATGCTCTATTTTCTAATCATGTAACCAATAAAGTTTAATCCATTGCCCCTTCTAAAAAGATATACATAATCATATACGTTCATCTCAAATTCTAACATTGGTGAGGTGAACTTATGGTCCTCGGATGTGATTATCTAAATATAGTTCTTATCCGTGGCCTAGGTCAAAACCGTTAAAAGCAAAATTGAATATAGGACACATATCGCCATATCGCACGGCTCCAAAAAAAATTTTCCACCACCCACTACTTGAACAGTTCGAAAATGGAAATATAATGTGTTACGGTTTTTACCAATTTAAATTCTTACGCCATCTAGGTATTTCTTTAGTTTAATAAGTAGTAAGTTATTTAGTAGGTTTTTTATAAAATGGGTGTAGCCGTACGGAAGTGCCCTTATTGTAGAAAATGCAACCGTAACAGCGTGTTCGTCATCAGAAACGAGAAAAATAATAGAACATCATAAATTGTATGTAGTTTATTAATCCCAAACCCAAATGTCGCAACGCCACCGAGGTGAAAAAATGTATACTCCGTTCAATAGTTATTGTCCAAGTAGTAGGCCATGTTAGGGTGATGAAATTCACTGTGTATATGTGCTGTTACTCATTAGGATATGTCCATTTTATACAAAATGATAATTTCCTGTCAATGTGCAAAATCTAGTTGCCAAATTTAGTTTTGGATTTTGTGGTAATTTTGTTGTAGGTTAATACGTATAAATTTCATGAGAAACAACTTGCTCAATACGTTTCATACTTTATTGAGTAGGCAAATGGCTCTAATGAACATTATTAATTTCAAAAGGCTGTTATATATTTACAATTATATGCTTAGTCATAGCTAGATACCTAACTGCGCTTGAGTGTAGTTCTTGCTTCTACGGTGCCATTGGAATGTTCTTCTTTGGGTCTTTTGTTTTCCATCTGTGCTGTTTGATGATTAGTACATTTTGTTAATACGGCGGGTAGTTTCCTATTCTTTGGGGAACCTTTTAGTCTTAGAGCAGCTGCCTGATGGAAGTAATTGATTAACTTTTGAACTAGTAGCCCAATCTTGGAACTGTTTGAAATTATGGATTCTACAGGCCACATTCTATAAGAAAATTTTTTTTCCGGGTCGATCTGAGACAATTTTTTTATCGGGGTTCAAAAAAAGGCAGTGTATAAACCTTCCTTTTTTACCAAAAATTGACTACACCAAAATTTCTCGGGAAAACATTTTTTCTTATTAATTTGGGTGCGTAGAATCCAAATTAATTCGTACTTTTTCGATCAGACTTCTTAATCAAAAGTTATTAGTAGTAGATTAAGTCAAACTTCTCAATTCAAAGGGTTGTAACTTTTGAACTAGTAGCCCAATCTTGGAACTGTTTGAAATTATGGATTCTACAGGCCCCATTGTATAAGAAATTTTTTTTCCGGGTCGATCTGAGACAATTTTTTTTTTCGGGGCTCAAAAAAAGGCAGTGTATAACCTTCCTTTTTTACCAAAAATCGACTACACCAAAATTTCTCGGGAAAACACTTTTTCTTATTAATTTGGGTGCGTAGAATCCAAATAATTCGTACTTTTTCGATCAGACTTCTCAATCAAAAGTTATAGACTAGAAAACAATTTCGAAAAAAATTCAAAGGGCTGTAACTTTTGAACTAGTAGCCCAATCTTGGAACTGTTTGAAATTATGGATTCTACCTCATTACTATTTGAAGTTTGTAATAGATTACACCCTTCCAAAAATCCAAAACGAGACCCCACATACAAAACAGTAAAACGCTCCCTTCTGATTTGATTTTAGACGGATTACTTTTAATTTCAGAATCGTGTCGCATTTTCATTAGTTGACAGTTTTTCTCGTGTAATAGCTAGGCAACAGATTTTCTTTACCTAAACAACCCAAATTTACTCGGTAAAATACAAACCTCTTGTGCAATTATAAGTGATAATTCAAAATCAGTCGTTGCATATCTTCCCGAAATGAAATATAATATAAGTTTTAGGTCGTGGGCCAAATGGTTTCAATTCAAAAGCATCCAGCCGGATAATTCTTTCAATGGTTTTTTCTGATACCTAGAATGGTACAAACCCCAAAAAATGCATAAATACTCACATCCCAAATGTCACTAAGCCGGGCTAAGATTTCCGTGTGAAAGCGCTGACAACATTGTACGTTTAACCTCAAATAGTCAAATTAGACATTCCTGTACTTCGCAGCTGATTCTGATAGGGAGTTTTAATTTTATTAAACATAAAAACAAAATTCCATGGCTACCTACTTAGACAATAACTATTGAACGGAGTATAGGTACTTAGTTTTCTAACTCAATGATAGGTACAATTCAGCATTCAGCTGTCAATTTTACAAGTGACTTGCATTGTTAAAGCGACATACCATTCCTTATGTTTTGCTTCAAGTGCAAATAAAGTATTTTCAGATTTGAAATTTCTGTAATTTTCTTTCTTTTTGATCACATTTATACTCTACACTGCAATATTGACGTGGTCTCTGAAGCTTATTTAATTAAATCTTTTCTCGTGCACAGTATTAAATTCTTTGAACGAAATTCATTAGAAAAAATATCTGTGTTCAAAGACACACAGATGTAGGTTTTTATATAGACAAATCCGTAAATTTCCAAAATAAAGATTCAAGCAGGTGAACACAGCCACAGAAACTACCTACACTAATGACAAATTATTGTTAGCTTGCCTTCTGTGGCGTATACATAATTGAACGTTGTTATTGCGGGTAGGTATATGTAAGTATAAAACGCTTCTCCACGTTCACATAATGCTGATGTGAAATCGATGTAATTCATGATATCACTCATAGAAATCCCTCGTTTCTAGTCAAGTGCTGTACGTTATTGAACTGATTCCATTTTAAAACAATGGCAGCAAGCAGTACGTTTTTGCATGATGGTATTGGTAGTTACTGACATAAAAGTCAGACTTTTTACCCAATTAGATTATAAAGGATTTATAATTAATTATACAGAAATTCCCGTAGCATAAGTAAATTAAAACGCACTTTTTGGTCTCCAGGAGCAGATTCCAACTCAGGCACTACCAAAAATAGAATTTTATTTAGATGGTGACGTATAATATCGGAAGGTAGTAACTGCTTCCAGAACGACAAATTGAATTCCCCAGAAACATTTCAGCGAAGCGTTCAATGCTATCGACACTCAAGACATGTACTCCATTAATAAAGGGTTTAAGATTGCGATATAGGCAAAAGAAAAATAGGTAATTGAATTAAAACGTATGGCATATCCTTAAAACAAACGTGTTAATAAATAAAGAATCCTACGACATAAATTTACCACAAAAAGGATACAACCATGCCCTATTCGCGTAAAGACTTGAGATAAATAATTAAAACAATTTTAGTGTGATAATTCTGAAAATTTTCCACTTCAGATATCAACGTCTTTCGCAAAAATCAGAACCTGTAATTTAAACGACAAAAGCAAAAGTGGGACCAACTACTCCTAACACACTAAGAGTGCATTCAGTCGGTCACCCAGACCAAGAGTATATTCAACGAAACAACGAGACGTTACAACATTTAGGTGGTGTACTCAACGAATCGTTTTAAGCTGTGTAATTATGATTAGTACCGTTCAATCGTTAATTAAAGCTGCTAATGTTATGGATAAAACGCGGCCAAAAGTTTGTAATAGAGAACTCCATTACAGACTGCATCTAAATCAGAGTCATGAGGTCATATTGCGATTACAACGAACACGACCTTCCATTAAAGCCAAGATTAAAGCACAGCGCATTAATTATTTAAGCAAAGTGGTTAATTCTTAATATGGAAGTCGTGAAAGAAATTAAAATAACAAAACTAATGGACAATAAACTTAAGTAACAGATTTGTATTTTACGTGGTGAGCAGTTTAAAATTTTATTTTGGAAAATTAAGTTTTTGCTCACATTAAATGCATTAAATGTTTGCGTGACAAGATTTTCACTGTAAATTGTAGCACCGAAAGTTAGGTACCTACTGCTTCTAAAGTCGGAGAAAAAGATATGCATATTTCATAACTTCTTGTACAAAAAACTTAAACTTTTTCCTGATACAGCGAAATGTGTCACGTTTTCTTTTCAGAATTTCGCTATATTGAAGTAAATGTCAGAAATCCACTCATGTAAAATGTATGGCCTACTTTTAAATATGATTTTCAATTCTCCACTACAAAATTCGTTTGCCATCAGTAATTTATAACACCATTGTTTGTTTGCAAACCCGGAATTCCATTTAAAACTGGGTAATGTTTTTTTTTGCAAATTTAATTAAATGAACCGTGAAAATTTAATAGTACCTATCCTTTCAAGTACATTATTGAAAAGCATACCAGTTCAACTAAAGGGTTCCAAATTTAAAATGAATCAAGTAACCTGTTACTATAGCAAGTAGCACCTTTCTCTCATCATGAATGTCACTTTACAATTATCTACCACTGATTTCTTAATTTTTTTTCCACCATCTCTCTTGCGGGTTTACCACCAGAACCCTATTTGTGGTACTATACTTACGTCCTCTGCGAGAGCTTTTTGGCTTCACCAGAAATCGTTGCATCATTATGGCCTTTTAAGAGCATAGGCCCCGGCAGTTGTGTACAACGACCACGGCTCGCTACTTATAATTTGAAAATTAAAACCTAATGCTCTGATTTGCCCACTCTCCAATAAATACTCATGTAAACTGACTTATTTGAATATACTGGTAAAAAAACATTTTTCGTGATTTAAAATAGTGCTGTAAATGATGTCAGACACCCAATAGTCTGGTGATCATGTTCCAAATCTATTTAGGTATTTGTGTGGGTCTACCATTTGCACTTAATCCAACACTTGGCGAACGTACAATTGGACTTTACAATTAATGAGAAAAAAAATTACCAAATCCTCTGTTTGGGGTTCGCTTATGATTCACAAAAATATATAAATTGGTTTATGAAATAAACTCCCGTGGGTCGACCTCTTCAGGAATGTTAATAAATTGACTTTAAGCATAAATCTTTTCTACAAAGTCACCAAAACCTATATTTACACAATGTAAAAAATTAATCAACTAGTCGATTCTCTTCTTTTAAAAGGTAGCCGAAATATAATCGAACTGACGATATCGCCTCGCAAATGTAACTGCTCGTTGAAAATTAATTTGGAGAAATGGTTGACTACGCTAAATCAGGAACAATCTGGACTGCAAGCCTTTAATAGTTGAATTTATGTTTATTCATTGGATTAATTGTTCTGCAGTAGCGAATAGTCAAAACTACCTTTATAACACAGGGCTTTAACTACTAGCAAAAGCGCGAGTTAATTGTCTTGAAACTTTTTTACCAGTTACCCTATTACGAAAGTAATGTATTCACACTGTATTTACGATTAAATATAAATCAGTCGTCCAGTAATTTCTACTACACGAGGAAGTTCCTCTTTTGCGTATATTATATCGTAATCGCAACTCAGAGTGAATTGGCAAAGCACCCAAGATAATAATTTCGTCGGAATCGCGACACAATTTCCTTTAAAATTCGGTAATTACTTCAACTACCACAATAAAATACCACATATGGTTCGGCAGACCACGATTCTTTTCTACACTGCGGTTATACGACTTTCGGTTTGAAGCTTGAAGTAAAAAATAAACCTTTAGGCAATCTCAAAATGCCGCGCTCAACCCATGTAGTTCAAGTTTAGCGCAGAATCTTTTACCACGCGGTATAAAAATGGCGCACACAACTCATATTATAGATTCGCTTTGAACGTTTAACGAAGAATCTATAACGCAATCGAAAAAATGCGGCGCTCGAGTTACTTACTTTACCTCATAAGTTTGGTGAAGAGTCTTTCTCTCCCAATTAATTTTCAATTAAGTACTCACCGAATTCAAAAACCAAAACGGATCTAATGCAAAGCAAGCTTCGGCTATGTCCGCCATGCGCCTCGCCGTAAAGACGGTTTTTAGAACCGGTAACACTGTGGCGTCTCGACTGTTATCTGATGCACACTCGTCTCTTATCTTAACGCGCTTTATTTTCTCGCGTATTCTCTTTCATTATGGAGCGATACACGTATAAAATTTCCTATACTGGCAAATTTGTAAACTCAAAACTAAAACTTTGTAAGCGTAGCGACTACCTGTT
>NW_022170403.1:43695966-43765597 GCF_008802855.1 Photinus pyralis
GTCAATTTCGTGAATCAGTCAATTCCGTCATATTGGAACAAAGGCACGGAATGAAATCTACAGCTAATAATATCACTATATTTGGGGTAAACTTTAGAAGATAAATAAGGAGAGGTTGATAAAATTGGTAATTATACGGGTTAATCCTAAAAGAAGATATTTGAAGTACTTACGTTTCATAACTTGTAAAAAATGTAAGTACGTTCCAGAAGATTTAACAAATTTAAAAAAGTATAATTTTATAGTGCGTGAAAAAAGATTTTGCTGCCTCTTAAATACATTTCTAAATCGTGTTTCAAATATCTTCCAAAACTTAGTTTTATAAATTGGCGTCTACCCTCCTCTCCTCACTCCGCTTACTTTTCACTCGGATTAATTAACTTATATGGAAGTAAAGGTTTCACCCTATTCACTATACTTCAAGCTATTCAATTGTTCACTTAATTTTTATTTGAAGCTATAATGTAACAATTGAATTAATCTCATTGCAATAACCGTTTGTCGTTTTTAACAACCTTGCACCACAAACAAGGTCACCCCTTAGTTACATCACTGAGGCCGTGACATTGCAACTTAAAACAAGGACGCGCCTTAATTAGTTACTGCACTGAATCATCGCAGGCCTGGACCATAATACACCAGGTCACTTTTTTCCAGGGGGAATCATAGGGTGCGACCTTATACCATACAACAAGGTTACACCTTAGTTCCATCCCTAGTGGGAAATACTCCCCTAATGGGCAGCGATAGGCGCAAAAAACTGGGTATCGGTAATCGCCCACAAATCGGCGCAAAACGAGCACAAAACTATGGTATTAGTGTCATGTGGATATGAGAATGATGGTGTTCTAGTATTAAGTTGGACCCCAAACGGAAAATTTTGAATTTCTCGTATACGAGAAGCGCGTAAATTTTGGGGATTGGCACACAACTTAGCCCAAAATAAGCACAATATTTTGACGATGCAACAAATTGGGGTACCGATCCAGGGGTACTAAATTAAGCCACCCAAATTTTTGCCAGTGCAAAGTTCAATTTTATTTAATTCAAGTGAGGTCTTCAACCCGTGCAAATGTAACTAAAACGTTACACTCTATAACGCATTGTTCTTCGCTACTTGGTTGGCATGATTTCTTCACGTGTTCTTCCTTAACCCTATCGTGCATTGCGCCTGATTTACGCCCCCTTCACCAACCCCACCATCACTCGCGTTTTCCTATTCATATTTCACGTCTACATTACAGTGTTTCCTGACTTATTCTTTCTTGATAATATATTTTCCCGTCACGCCGCGTTCACAAGTTCTTCTATTTTTCCAATTTCCTCTATTAACTTTTTCTTCCGCCACTTTTTCTTTAAAGCTCTTTCTTCACGCCTACTTTTCCTTCACACACCTCTTTCCATAGTGCATAAGCACGAGAAAGGAACAGAAAATGTCAACCCTTTAGACGTGAGGGCTTTCGGCTCTTCTTTTCTGCATTGGCTACAACAAACTAATTCATTATTCATAATTTAAGGCAACCAAACGAAATAATTGGTATTTAACATTTGAGATAGCTATACATTCTTCAGTGAGAATTTAATGTCAATTACATTAGCTTGCAAAACTATACATTTTATGAAGGTTTCCATTGCTTATAATATATTAGTTGTAATACTTGTAATATTGACAAAAAGGGGTTATGCAACGATTCTACCGTTCTACACACTCTTGTCGGACACCTTCTGCAAATATTTGTAGTTTATCCTACGAGGGGTAGGTACGCGAAAGTTATCCACGCAAAAAGTATTACTATGTATTTTTGATGTAAGTACATGTAATTGAGAATTTCATCGAAAACTATCAGATAATCCAAGAATTTGCCTCAGTTATTCAGACCTAAACTAATTAATTAAAATGCTACTACAAGTACATATTAAAAGTTTGGAAAGTACAGAAACTCAATTTCTGTAGAGTCATTTAATTAGCCTCGTAAGAATGGCACAGGAAAAATGTTGACGGGGCGAAATTAAGTAGGAAAGTAAAAAGTTAATGTCGCATATAAAAGCTCATTTTAATAAATAAACAGAGAATTAGCCATGAAGGTATATTTCCACAAAATGCAAAATTCTTTACTGCGGGATTTCATCGAGTACTAGACGTAGAATCATTTCTTTGACTGTTCCCAATACCATAAATCAATTTGTCTTATTATTTCTGAAAAGTAGATATATGTACAGTGTGTAAAGCGATGGGGTATACAAGAGGGAATTTTTTTTAAATATTGATTTATGAAAAAAATTTATTCTTCATGATATTTTTTGCTTGCTTTGAATATACCAATAAGGTTTAGATTGTTTGTGGTTTGATAGCAATACTCGATCTTGATTATAATGTAGAATGATAACTTTCAACAAAAAACATTAATTTTATTATTTTTCCAGATTTCTATAAATTTTAGATTATCGAAACGTTATTGGTACTTTCAAAGCAAGCAAAAAATCTGATTAAGAAAATTTTTTTTCATAGATCAATATTTAAAAAAAAATTTCCTCTTGTATACCCCATCGCTTTACACACTGTACATAGATGATCAAAATGGGAGTAGTAAACAAAAATGTAAACAACTAAACTTAATTTAGTCTATATAACTACTACATGAGATACATGCTGTAACGGAGATCGTCGTATGTCTGTGCTTTGGCATTAAGATGTACAGTAGGTATTTGAACGTTCACAGAATTCTTTTCTAGAAAGCTTCGAAAAGGGCAGCCAGACACACCTACGTTCAGTGGCGGATTTAAATTTTTTGCGCCCCTAGGCACACCGAAAGATATGCGCCCCTCCAAAAATAATCTTTAAACTGCAATAAATTTTAAGATGCTAATAAAAATCACATTATAACTTGAAATTTTTAAACTAATATGAAAAGAAATACAGTACCTATACCTAAGATTAAGTTTTCACACACGTCAAAACTTGAATTGTCGATTATCGTTCTATCGGGACTAAAACTAAAAATATTACCTAAAATAACTGTAGTGCAAAAAATACCGCCCTCTAAAGCTTCCGCCCCCAGGGCACGTGCCTAGTGTGCCTATATGTAAATCCGCCATTGCCTATACGTTTAAAATTGATGCATGGATTCACAAAACACGACTATTTTACAATTAAGTGACCATTTGATTGCTGTTTATAAGTAACAATTCCCAATTGGCATTCAGAACTGACTAAGTAACTAACGACAATCCTCAAAATTGTACTCCTTTATACTTATTATGAACTGTAAGTATACAAACCGTATCGTGTAGCCCCTTTACACTTTTCCATGTAATAAATCGTCATTTATTCCTCCTAGCTCTAATCTAAATGAAACAAAGGACAATTTTGTACAGTAAACAAACGTTTCCCTCTGAAGAATGTAGCTAATGTGTGAAGTGACTCTAGTTAAACATACATCTGCAGCGTGTTTTCAAGGAGTACAGAACAAAGAAAATTCAATCCATTAGGCTTGATTGCAAAGATAGTGTTGGTAAGAATACGAGGACTAAGAGGCTTAGAAGTGATTCTAATCATTCATTAACACAAACTTTTGCACTTAAACTTTTAGGCAAACGGCTTTGTAGAAAGCAATCTCAAAGTTAATGAAATTACAACTAGATACAGCTACACTTTCATACTTATTTGTAGTGAAAATACGATCCCCACCCTGAAAAGAATCTACGATTAAATTTGCACTTACTATTCAAATGTAATCAACTTTATGAAACAAACGAGTTTTCTTCTAACACAATATTGCGAAGTTGTAGATGAAATTATACTTGTACCTTACCTGAATAATGAATATTAATGATACTTCAGTACAGAGGTATCATGTGGTTAAAGATCTCTTTGACTATTCGTTTTACTTCGTTAATTTTGTTACTAGTGAAAATTAATTTGAGTAATTACATATTATAATATTGCGTGCAAGGGCTGCTGGATTTCGACCTTATACTTTTTTGTCTTTAATTTTTGAGAAAGATTAAGCCTGTTTTAGGTAGGAGTAGCTTTTTAAGTAGGTATCTATATACCAAACCAAAAATTTGTTGAATATATTGCAAAAAATAAGTCTAAAAGAGACCTTTGACGGAATTCATTGCGAGCACGGTGCAGGCTATCAAAAGAATATGTAAACAAATTAATTTTTTGTCATGAATACCCTGCCGGATTTGTATCAAAGTGTATAAAGTCAATTCATTTTTTAATTAAGCTCCCCTTAACTATCTATATATTACATTATTTTTCATCCCGAATAATTTTAAGCAGCGTCACACGCTTCGAGAGTACGATTACTCTCTGTCTTGGATTTTCCTTAATTAGTCATTGGCATTTTTTAGCAGCAGTTTCGGGCGTAAACATTATTTTTCTCTTATGCGTGTGGTTTAAACATTATTTTATCTTTCATTGCTTCTATACTGATTATTGCGTAACGGTTTAAGACTCGGACTCTAACCTCACAGGTTGTGAGTTCGACTCTCACAACTTGCCAGTTTTTAGTCGTACATAACATCTTCTGGCTACAATGCTTCGGAGGGCATGTAAAGCTGGGCCCCCCAGCAGGATTACCACGACTGTCCTTAAGATACAGACCTCGCAAAAATGGACAATTTTAAATTTTAAGGTATGGTCATCTTTCGACCCCAATAAATACTCATTTAACGGGAAAAGATGTTACAGCAAATGGCATTAGCTTTAATTTAAGTACAGAACGTCGTCTGCGGGCCATTTTGTCAACAAACTTTTTCCCGAAGCTGTGCAATTAATCTCAATTCTATCTATCTGCACACGAGTAACTAGTAATTTGTCACGAACTCAAATACCCAAAGTTAAACTTCTTTTTCTTTACTACCATCCTGATAAAATTCTCTCATTAAAAAATGGCACCCAAATAGTACATTTCGGATCGCGAACTCAAGCAAGAATCTCTCGCCCATTAGAACCTCTGAAAAGGGATACCTTTTTTGAAAGCAAACAACTCGACGCGCGTACCTCTTTAAACCAATAGAAAAGTCAGATTTCTGTCATGTGCTAGGATTTTCGCACAACAGAACTGCGAAGCTTTTAAGTCCCAAAAAATCGTGGCAACCGCACTCATTTCCTTGATATCGCTTCTTATCGCCAGACATATTTTCTTTCACGTTCGCTATGAAGCAGTTCGAAGAAGCGACTATTTTGAGGATACCTTGAGGGTAAACGATGGCCATCACAATATGCCCATGCAATATGAAATGCGTCTTAAACAGTGTAGTGGGAAACTTGTTTCTGACAAGCAATTTCGTAGAAAGATGAACAAGTAGCTAAAAATGACATGTTTATCTTTTTTACATCGAGATTAAAGGTTCGACAAGTTATCGAGGAATGTTGTTTCCAGGAATTAAAACATTCGCCCTATAGTCCGAATTTCGTATCCTAAAACCACTGCATTTGGTCAAGTTGAAAAAATATTTACGACGCCAAAGATTTGCTTCTGACGGTGGAATAAGCGTAGTAGAGATGGAAGGTATGTAGGCGGCTAAATACATTTTTTTTACCTTAAATTCCTTTTCTTTTATAACCAGAGGTAGATTAGTACTACAACGGCCTATTGCGTAGTAAGGCCGTATTACGGTTGAATGTCATTATTTTCTCGTAATTGGTAACATTTAAATTGAATGCGGACGGTATGTGTAATTATGCATTTAAACTGGTTTATAACTTAATCTGCCGTAATAATGGACACGAATTCATTGAAGTAAAGATTATTGGAAATGAAATTTGGCTGTTACAAAAGATACGGTCATTCACGTAGCAACTGAAAACGTTTGCTATTGACGAGCATAATTCCAGGAAAAGGAATTTTCTTTTTATATTACCCCAATCACATCAATATACGTTTTATAACTTTTACCTTCAAATCTCTGAAAATGCGAATAGAAAACAGGATCACAGTTGCCTTACACTTTCCTTAGCTTCTATAAACCTTATTTGCAATGCCTTCCGGGGACCATGTTGTAAAGATAGTTCGAGCACGTTCCTAATTTGCCCTGCTAACCTTACGGTGTCCTGGGGTGAGCGGATTTGTCTTAAAATCGATATCCCACCTTTAAGTGTTTAAAAATGCAAATCTTAATTTTGTCTGGGTAGATTGATTTTCATCGTGAGAGGAGCTTATAAATTATACTGTCGATTAGGTTCGAAAAAAATGGATAGCAAGCGTCAAGCTACGTTTGATTTATAGGGACGCTGAGAAAATGAGAGTGTTTCATATACATGAAGTCTTTATACGAAGTTGGCAAATATTCGCTTAAATGCAAACTGCTAAAATGTTTTCAACAAAATAAATGTCTCTCTTAAAGTAGTTAGAGCGCCTAGGTAAAAGTAACAAGAAGTTGGTGAAAATTTGGTCACTTATTCTCTGAGAGACGCACTTTCTAATGGTCAAAAGAAAAAACTGTTCCTATGTGCCGTTTCTGAGATATTTGACAGTAAAAACAGGGTATTTTAACATGGGCTCTTATGGACACACTCGGTTTTTTTGAGCTAGCGAAGGGTTTTGTATCAAGACTTAAATGCGATGGGTCTCATTAGAAGCGAAATTTTGTGACAAATCTAAATATGCACGGAAAAGTACGTGTTCATGATGAAATAAGGAAGATATTTACCGCCGAAGCGGCATCTGCTCTGACGCGGCGGCACGCTATGCAGCACGCGTTTAAATCTGATGACTTTTCCACTAGGTCTAGTATATAGCTGAGCTAGGACAATCTTTTCCTTCGTCTGCTGAGCACTTTTCTTCACAAAAGGCATGGTGTCTTTCAGAAAGAATGCCAAAACCAGCGATATTTATAAAGGCCTGCACACGTCTTGTCGACACACTGATCGGATCTAGATCAAGATAGCGGCTGGGGATCTCTGGCGCCAACATCGAAAAACCAAATCCACTACACCGACTTCACGTAAAACGCCAAATTGTTTAGTTTCCCGGATTTTACATACGTCTCGCATACGTTTTGATTAAAAATAAATATATTCGTTTAGGATTTACCGCTTACACTGTGAATATTTAGTCGCGGTGTGTCGTCAACATTTAGTGTGCAAAGGTTTGAAACAGCACTGAGAAAAAAGTTTGGTTACAGTAAACAAATTTTATTTTGAGTTAACAAATATTAAGTTCAAATGTCAACAAACAAATAAAATGTTTTTGTTACCAAATGGTTTGCTCAATTATGGCAAGTAAAGATAACTTAACACATAGAAATAGTATTTTTACCATAAGCAATAAATGATTGAAATTAATCCTACATATTTGTTTGAAGATAATGCTATTCTTTAACTGTTAACATATAATTGTTATACCCTAAGCTTCAAACTGTTTGATAGTAATGTGGTATAATAACTATAAATTTGATATTTACTAGCTATTAAAGAAGGCAAAATTGGTATTAAATTTTGTTTAATAATGATAATGGAATATGTTGATAATATAGATCTAATGGTATTTTATTATTAAGAAACGTTTTGTACTAATTCCGGTATAAATGATACTTACCACAATTTCTTTACTAATCACAAAGTGATTTAAGAATTATGCACTTGATGGGCACAAAATATTTATTAACTTTCAATGACTATTTGATAGGATTAAACGGGATGTAAATTAAATAATATTAACAACAGAAAATCCAAATCAATAACTGTTTATTTTTTAAAAAATCCTGTAGATAATCTTAAATGTGCTAAAAATACGTAACTGCGTTAATACACTACTTAACTACTTGTTAATTTTACTAATAATAAAAAGAAATATAATCATTTATTCTACTTTAAACATATTGCCCACCAGCAACCAAATGTATGTTGAACGTGTTCAATATATACCTAACCACACCTATCAGGATGTATAGTATTACAGTAATAACTAATAACATTACAAAATAAAAACACACCTTTATCTTCTGTAGAAACATACTTTACAATCCCAACTATACCTACAGGTAATTCACCGACATCCTCTGGGTCTAGAAGTATCAACGCGCAACCAATTGTGAAATTCACTCCATTAAATTTAAACGACTCAACTTCGAAAAGGGATGCTCAATTCGGTACGCGATCTTTTAATAAAATTCTATGGGTTTCGTCCATTGTGTTTTTTTACAAATTCTAAAAATAAAATGCGGATGTAATTTTCAATGAACTCGTAGGTATACCAAGACAACATTCATTACCAAAATCAAAATTTAGTTCCCAAGTAAAACAACCAAAAACTTCAAATTTTTTTTGGCAAACCAAAAAGTAAAAAATTAAAACAATATAGCAAACGAGCTCCTAGTATGGCTATAGCTTGGCATTATTATATGGCTAAACTAAAGCTATGCTCATTTTGTGTTTTCTGGTAGGAATGATGGCATAGGTAGGTACCATCATTATTAATTATTATTAATCAATTAATGCAAAAGAGGACTACTACACTACTTTAGAAACTAATATGGCTAATATGGGTACTCACTTACCTACAAACACTTCGGAAAATTGCGCTAAACCCGCGCGCCGCCTCAATAATTTTGGCTAGATTCCATATTAGTCCATATTTCCAACGTAAAATTGAAACACCACAGATGTGATTTGTTGGATTTCGGGAAACAAATTAAAATCACATTCACAATGCACTTTACTGTTTTATAATATCACCCCTGTAGCCGCAGCCGCACTTATTAATGACTAATTCAATGAGGTAACTACGCAGTATGCTTGAAATCAATTAAGATGAAAAATAAGACAAGATGTCAACATCTCAACTTTGCTGTATGCAGTACCTACTTTATAAGTGTAAAGTAATAAGTTCAGCATTCTTTATTGTTAGAAAGTATCATGTCATTTTAGACTTGTAAGCGGTAATCCTAAAGGTGATTTGTTTAATACTATGCCAGTATATTAATATCTAAAATACAGACAGATACTATATGATTTTCTATATATTAAAGAATGTCTATCTTATTGTTTAATAAACGATCTTAAAAGTTAAAAACGGTAGGTAACGATAAATAAATGCGGCCCAAACAAATTGATTTGTTAAATTTAAACAATACCTTTCGCTCAGTGAGGGTCGAAAGTAGGGAGACTAGTCAAGTTGACTACTGTATATACCTTTTTAAAATTCATGTAAGACGTTTGCATTGTGCTGAGGTACAAAATACCACTCATACCGTATTTCTAATTATGTTTCCTTCATAACAACATTTTTTGGGGACGTTTACCGTAAGTAATAGATAGGCCGAGTACATGACTTGACCTCAGCCGAACGCGCTCTAACTACTTTAATGCTACATTTTACTAACTTTCCGTAGCTGCCATAGTGTCAGCAACTTAACTAAAGAACCGCTTGCTTTATTAGATGACCTTCAAATAAGTATTGCGCACCCCTTCCCACTGTCAGGAGAGCACAGCAGCATTAAATACTGGTCCACACCATTGGTAGGCTACCAGACCTACGAAGAAAAGATAAAAAAGCTGTCATTGCAGATGGGAGTCCTGAGACATAATGATTATCTGGATAATGGAGAGTATCAGTAAGTACGGTAAAAGAAATCGTTGCTCCCGGAAATTCCTTTAGGATTGCGACGCCATAATAATGTAAGATAATGCGTATTTTCTCCATAACTTATTCCTAGATAATGCAAGACATTTGCCTGTTCGTCTGTCTGTGCACGATAAAAATTTGTTTCTATCACTTTCTTGTATTATTAAATACCAAGGGGTTGATTGCCGAGAATGAAGTAAAGAAAAAATTCGAAAAGAAAGGGTACGTTTTATTATTTTTATTAGTGTTTCGTAAATTTTGTATTGGATATAATACAAAATCCTACCTACCTTCTTTGTATTCATTCTTAGAAAATCAAGTAGTTGTTAGTTAATGGGGTGCTGCCCATTTCCTGAACTGACTTTTGATCCCTTAAAAGTACCGCTTGAGTTATGTAACATCTTGGTTGCCACATTCCGACGTATGTTTAAACGTAAGGGTGTGTTTGTAAATATGCATCACTTTATTGTTGGCATTGGCACTGAGCGTAACTTAATTAAACGGCATTAAGTATACTCTGCATTTTATTAATAATCCAATATTTTGGATTCACGAAGGAACGATGTTCAAATGGCTCAATTAAATATTATCTCTTATTCTTGGCCTACATTCTTATATCCCCCATCAAGTTAAGTATATCTGTTTAATTGAAAATTAAACCCCTTACCGAATTAAACCTTGTAGCTTAACCAAAACGACATATTTCCTTTTATTGGATTATCGCTAATCACATATTGATAAAGCTTAGCTGACCTAGTTGGCTACTTCTTGGCATTAGCATCAATCTTGCTTTAATTTGATATTTAATACCAGACTCTTTCTAAATTCGTTTGCTAAAAGCCATTAACCGCCGGTAATCGTATTAGCTTTGCAAGTTCAGCCAACTATAACAGAAAAGCTATTACAACTACTTGGACCTGAAACTATTACAAAAGATGTAATATATACGGCAGGGGAATTCAATCGCGCGGGAGTTATTGCCTGAATACAAGCACTGCAGAACGTTTAGCATGCAAGTTTAATAGCACGGTTACGCTTTTAAGCATGCAAATGTAGGTGGGTACCTACATGTATGAAAATTTATTGAAAAGTGCACTTTCCCAGCTATTTTAAACAGTTGTACGTTGTTCGCAAGCTCATTTTCTTACTGCGCATTATTCCATCTACTCTACGTACTATATACAGTAACAATAAGAACACCATATTTTTCAATGACACTACACAATACACATCATATACAGGGTGACAATTTGAAAACTTACCACCCCCCATATCTTAGTAAATAAACGAGATATTTAAAAAAATCAAAATCCGTTTCGGTAATTCGGAGGGGGAATCACAATGACATAGTTGGCGACGCACCCCCTCCAACCCCCTGCGCCCCAGCCACCCCAACTTTTAAATCTTAAATAGTGACCCCCCATGTGTGATACGTCGTTGGAAAGCTCTGAAAAAATGCTTTCCAACCATACCAAATAGCATTACATTTAGGTTAGTAATTATCGTGCAAATCAAAAAATAAACATGGAAAATCGTATTTAACTTGAACTTCCAAAGCCGACTCGACAGCAACTCATTTTTGATCGCCAGTTATAATCTATTCTCAAACTCTTGTCGAACCTTTTCAAATGTTGGTTTTGCAATATTTCGACATTCTTGAATTATTCTCTGTCTTAGTTCGTCTATGTTCGCCGGTTGCGTTTTAAATACGACAGATTTCAAATGTATCATATTAGTTTATTTTTTGATTTGCACGATAATTACTAACCTAAATGTAATGCTATTTGGTATGGTTGGAAAGCATTTTTTCAGAGCTTTCCAACGACGTATCACACATGGGGGGTCACTATTTAAGATTTAAAAGTTGGGGTGGCTGGGGCGCAGGGGGTTGGAGGGGGTGCGTCGCCAACTATGTCATTGTGATTCCCCCACCGAATTACCGAAACGGATTTTGATTTTTTTAAATATCTCGTTTATTTACTAAGATATGGGGGGTGGTAAGTTTTCAAATTGTCACCCTGTATATAACTGTGTATAGAATCGAATTTATGAAGAATTGGAGTGGATCAAAACGGTATGTACCTTAACGAGGATGGGGAGCATCAATTTTCCTCCCCTTAGTGTTATTAATTCAGCTGAAAGTGTAAGGTTACAAGTTCTACTTATTTCTATTAAAGTTTTTTTAAAGAAAACTCGGAGCGCTGATTAAATGTCAGATAACTTTCCTCGGAACATTTTCATTCACATCCCCACAAACTAACCAGAATTAATTTTAATTTAATGGGCACTAAATTCACGTGCTGATAACTTAAAATTTATTTCCAAACAAAAAATTCACTGTCTAGCTCGAGTTTAACATAGTTTGTACAGTGCACTCACTAATGATTGTGCGATTCTCCTCTTTAAAACGGATGAGGTATATTTTCAATACGCTTACTCCTTTCATCGCATTACGTCCTGAAATATTTTCTGCAATTATTCTCCACCGAAAGTGGAACTATATGTCCGGATAGCGTCACATGCACCACTTCCCTACTTCAATTCGAAATTTCTAACTTCCACATACGCATTACAGAGCTAATACTACTAATGAACTACATCAATACTTAGTGCTAATCTTTGATAAAAACCGTACTTAAGACGAATAAAAAATTCTCATCGGATAGTACCTAATGATCAAGAAGAGAATGATGTAAGGCTCACAAAAAGAAAGAAACTGTTGGTTTCAACAGAATGGTGCACCCGCTCGCAACGCTCTAATCGTGCACGAATACCTATCGGAAAAATTTCCTGGAAAGTGCAAAATTATCTCCAATAGGTATTTTCGCACGATTAGAGTGTTGTGCGCGGGTGCACCATCCTGTTGAAACCAACAATTTTCGACTTTTGTTTTTTTAAGTGCCGTACATAGGGAATGCAATACCGGGATAGTGGGATCCCGAAATACCGGGATACCGCAGCATTTTTGCGGGATTAATCCCGCACATAAATGGAGCGGGATCCCGCGGGATTTGCGGGACCGAGGAATTTGCCGACCAAGGGGACGAATCTGTTTACTTTGTTAATGAAACGCACAACGGAGAAGTTATTTCTAAAATAATTGTTAAAAATGTACTATGATTTTTCAGGCACTTTAGAAGTTCACCTTTTTTGTACTTTACAGGTGAGGTTTTTTTAGTTCTACCATAGTGTAAAGAATATTCTTTACACTAAGGTTCTACGTTAGACTGAAGGTACTCTTTTGTTGAATATTGTGATAATTAGCGATTTATTTTATTACAGAAGTTAACCGCACAAAATTGCTTATTTGCCATGATATTTAAAATTTTGCGGGATCCCGCAAATACCTGGATCCCGCGGGATTAACATCTAACGATCCCGCAAACACCGGGATTGAGATTTTGCTGCGGGATTGCATTCCCTAGCCGTACATCGTTGTGTTCGTAATAAAAAATGCTACTCAATAGAGTACATACTTTTTTACGGGTAGTCTAAGAAAGTAATGTTGATGATGGTTTTTCAGAAACGAAACGTTGTATGGAAAATCTCTCAACGGTATCTTGTAGTCATCAGAAAGTTTTTTTTAAATATATTTTTATTTATAGCTCAACAATTAACATTGTTATACATAGCATAGGTAACATATGTAGGTATAAGCTAATTGAAAAATAACATTTAAGACTAATTTGTTGCGTTTTAAGAATAACAATACTGTTGTAATTGGATGCTAGTCACTCCCTTTTTGAGAGATCATGTAGTAGCTTACGTTTGAGTCTAGTGTGAATGTTTCCTTGACATATAGGTTGTAGTGTATATAGCTCATTTATGTTTTTTATGAAGTTTTTGGTGCATTCTATAATGTGGTCTTGGATTGGGAAAACTCCTAGTTCATGATGTAGTAGCACTTCTCACATACCAAGGTGAATTTACAGCTATTCGCAGCGCTTTATTTTATAGCCTCTGTAGTTTTTTTTATTTGTTTAAGAGGTGTTGCTCCACACCGATGATGTGTACAGGGCTAGGGGTTGAATGAAATTGCAATCCTGAGATTTAGTAGCACTTTGTAGTTCGTCAATCTCGCTAGTTTTTTTAAGTTCTGTTAAAAATTTTCTTTGAAGGACTCAAAATCTTCTTGATTCATGTCCGGTTTTTCACAAAATTCCCCATAAGCCTGATTGCTTTAATTATTTTCTTTAAAACGATATTTTAACTGCTTCGGTCTCATATTTCTGGACATATATTTTTTAATATTTCCAAGTTCAATCTTTACCGCAAACTTTCCGGGTTTGGTTCCTATCGATAATTGTTTTTTGATCGTATATAGCCCGATTGGTATTGTACGAAACGACAGCGGCAGCACATCGACTTTGGTAGCAATTTTTCTTACAATAATTAATGCGCTTTCCTCCAATATATTGGGCTATAATGGCATTAAAATGTTCCATGGCATTATTGTCTACATCGTGAACTAAGCTAACGGCATGTTTTATTAAAACATTATTAATTTTTCGTACAGTTATGAAAAAAGTATATTTCAATAAAGGAAATCGCATTTATAGGACGTCCAATCTAAAATAATGTATATCCAATTATCCCCAGTTACTATACGTCCATCAGATTATGACAATTTTTCAAGTCGGTGCCTCATTAAACGGATAATTAAATAAATCATTTTATATTGTATTTTTTTTTACATTGAATTTGAAATTGCAATGAATAGATACAAAAAAAAATTGAATAGACAGTGTATATGCCTTCAAGGAACATACTATATATTTACATACGTTTGTGTTACCCGAGGTGTTACCTGTTAATTTTAAATCCGACATTATTGTTCCACTTTGAACATTTGGTTTATTGCATTCTTTATGCTCATCAAACACGTGGCGAATAGAATTCCGAATGCCTTTTTTTAAATTGCTAACCTTTTCTGTAAAAGTTGTTTCTTCTGATTTGCGGTACATGATCGTTTTATTAATTACCATCGTAACCTTAATTGAATTTGTTAAAAAGAAAGCGACCGTAACGGAGGACATACAGGGTGCCCCATTTTACTCTTTAATGGGAATATTTTGAGATAAGGGGGGCGCATTCAGTTATTTTAACCATCTTATGTCCAAATTAACTCCTATTTTTTGTTGAAACTTTTGGATTTGCAGCAAGTGGTCCTGGAATCGCCATAATTCGAATATTTTAGACACCCGTTACGTTCTCGGCGACTGCCTAAACCTTCAAAAAAAGGCAACTTTTATATTCGAGAACACGGCGGTCAGTTTGAACATCCAATACCTAAAATGGTAAATGTATTATTTTGAAATAGATACTTCCGTCAATTTATTCGGGAAGATCAAGTGAGAAAAGGTTTGCAACGTAATATAAGAACTTCAAACATACCAACGTCCTTGTATATTATTTTAAACAAAAACCGCATGAAATTAGAATATACGTACAGATAAACATATTCGCTTTTGCTAAATTGGAAATGTGTATAAACCATAATATAATATAATCATTGAATAAAGCTCTTATATTTACTTAAGGTTTTGTCAAGGTATTGCTACTCGTATGTTCCTTTCAATAGAAATTCAAGCTTTCACGATTCCTTTGACTCTCGTTGAATTGCCATAACAAAATGCCTTAGGTATTAACAAGTTAAAAAGTAATCGTAAACGATTTACATAAAGCGCATTTCCACTTGCATTCATTTCCCATTTGTAAGATGCAACTTCTGTTAAAATCGTAAAAATCCGGCCACAAATATGAAAGATAGCGTTGCACATGGGCAATCCATTGTTGACGTGCTACTTCAATTTCAGTTTATGAGAAGAATTTCATTTCAATGCTTTTCTAAACAAGAAAGTTGGAGCTGCGCATGCGCAAACCTAAATTTTAAAACTAATTTACTATAACTAACTAATAAACTAAGATTTTCCTTTGTTCCAAGCGCCTAAGTATCAAATTTCACTTAAATAGTTCCATAGATAAAAAAGGTGGCACGGCGCATGCGCAAAATAAAATTTTGAAACTGGCGCTAGATTTTCCTTTATTCCAAGTGCCTATGTATCACATTTCATTTAAATTCTTCCATAAATAAAAAAGTTGGCACTGTGCATGCGCAAAGCCAAATTTTGAAACTGGCGTTTGATTTTCCTTTATCCCAAGTGCCTATGTATCAAATTTCGTTTAAATTCTTCCATTAATAAAAAAGTTGGCACTGCGCATGCGCAAAACCAAATTTTGAAATTGGCGTTTGATTTTCCTTTATTCGAAGTGCTTATGTATCAAATTTCGTTTAAATTTTTCCATAAATAAAAAAGTTGGCACTGCGCATGCGCAAAACCAAATTTTGAAATTGGCGTTTGATTTTCCTTTATCCCAAGTGCCTATGTATCAAATTTCATTCATATACTTTTATAAGTAAAAAAGTTTGCAATTCGGTTTACAAATGGTCGAGATGCGAAAAGGGCACTGTGAATTTTGAATCGATTCGATTCAACTTTTGGCATTGCGTATTATATGGCTAAATCTATGCCCATATTGAATTTCATGCAATTCAGTTCATAACTAACGAAGATGTAAAAGAGATCGAACATTTCTAAACAAAGTTATCGTTCACACGGACAGATAGATGGACAGACAGACAAAGGAACAGACGGAGAGACCAACCGGCAGGCGACAGATAGAAATGCAAAATTATAAACGATCTCTAGGATCGTTAATAAACGGCAAAAGTGTAAAATTATGGAACATGTAAAAAACGGTTTTTTGTTTTTTTTACAATAACTTTTTTCTCCAACCACCTGAATAAGATGCTATTTTGTGACAGTGTTCGCTACGTAAAATTGGCGTTTTGCGGATTAATCGCAATCACCATGGCAACTGTACAAAAAGTGGATACTTTTGGTTCTAGTACCAAAAAGAAATTGACCTTGAAAGTTGGCCAATTAAAAAATTACAATCACGGAGATATGTCACATTGACATCGTTTTACATTGCAGGTTGTAAGATATTTCTATACATACAAATCAAATATTTTTGCATATTCAATGCAAATGCTGTTACCTATACGTATTGTACATGTATTGAAAATGATTTACGCTCGCTATTTTTATTTAAACCATGTGTAACGTAATTTACATATTCGGTGAACGTAATTTTAATACTAATACAACCCGCCGTCGCGCGTAACGCCATCTACTTCGGACCCATTGCACTATTATCTGTCATTTTGAATTCAAAATTTGAAAAAGTTAATTGCAATTAATTTTAATTAAAAAACTGTATGGTAAGTTTTTTTATTTCAATACAAAATATAACAATATTAATTGTGTATACAATAGAAATGACTGAAACTGATAGCGACATGGATTGCACTCCGCCAGAGATTATAGAAACGGCAGAACATGCTACCTTAGATTTGCTCCCTACAAAGTCGCGAGAGGTGCGAAGTAAGAAGTAATAAGACTGAATAGGTTATAAGTTAACCTAAAAACTAGAGTGGCATGACACGTGGGACAAGAAAGCAGAAGTTCTCAAACTAGTAGAAACTGTGAATTGAATCTAAATTCGAATATAATTTAAAGTAAAGGGGGTTGGAGAAAAAATTTTATGTTTTATTCGTACAAAAAATGCGTTTTCGGGACTCGGAAGGGTGCTGGACTCCGCTAACGCGTCGTCCAGCAACTATCTTCCTCGTCCCGAAAACTGACATTTTTTGTACTAATGAAACAAATAACTATTTGTTCTTTTTACAATAACTTTTTTTGTAAGCGGTACAGAAAAAATTCCTTCCTTGGTACAAGACTCGACACCATAACGAACCAAATAGCGAAAAAAGTAAAACAATAGCTCTTAAGATAAAAAACTAGTTAGCCGCGCAAAGTTAGGGCGGAACGGACGGACGGACGGACGGACAAAGTGGCCACAATAGCGCATTTTTTTTTTATTTTTGTGGAAATGCGCTAAAAACGCAATTGTCCGATGGTCAAATTATACGCCTCCGAAAAATGAACTCATTCTTTGCATATTGGTATTAATCGCATAGTATGTTCAGGAAAAAGATCTAGGCAAATAATAATGATATTTGTTTAATCGCCGCGCCGTGTCGTTTCAATTACAACAACTAATCAATTCGGTCATGTCAAATGTTTCTACTTTGGTTATGGGAAATACTATAGGGAAAATTAAGACTGAATAAGGAAATTAGACAATTGCAGGGAACGCAAAATGCTTTAACGTTGTATCCATAAAAAGACAAATTGGGCTAATGGACTTTAACCGTAAGTTTCTAATAAGGATATTTCATAAGAACGCTCAATTAATCTTACTTAAAGCAAATTGCGGCTCTACGTCAGAGTACGAGCCGAAAAAGTAAAAAGTACCATATTTTTTTTCGGAAAACTTTAGATAATAGTGGGATTCGCTTCGTGCCTACCGTTTATGAAAGATAATTTATAAAAGGAAGCCAAACCTACATCAAATTTTTGTACGGTTAAGTCCCAGCAGGCAAATGGTGAACAATGAACAGTCATCTAAGTTGTGAGTTCGGAATTCGCTCTGCGGTCGCAACATAAATCACACATACCCTACCTTTTAAAATAGAACAGTATTGAATTTATGAATCCGTACTAGTGATTTAAGTACAAAGTTTTTATACCCATTTGGTCTAATATATTTAACGGGGAAGGTCTATATTTATTAGGGCTGACACTTCGCAAGTTTGCGTAGTTTAGCGATAATTTTTACTAATTCTGTTAAAAATCACTCGTTCCGTTTAATTAAATAATAGGGTGATATACATAATCAGTTATGCAGTTTTTTAATTACGCAGAATGATTAAAGGAAGTTCGAAATTATTATCATTCAGCGCGTATGCTCTATTTTCTAATCATGTAACCAATAAAGTTTAATCCATTGCCCCTTCTAAAAAGATATACATAATCATATACGTTCATCTCAAATTCTAACATTGGTGAGGTGAACTTATGGTCCTCGGATGTGATTATCTAAATATAGTTCTTATCCGTGGCCTAGGTCAAAACCGTTAAAAGCAAAATTGAATATAGGACACATATCGCCATATCGCACGGCTCCAAAAAAAATTTTCCACCACCCACTACTTGAACAGTTCGAAAATGGAAATATAATGTGTTACGGTTTTTACCAATTTAAATTCTTACGCCATCTAGGTATTTCTTTAGTTTAATAAGTAGTAAGTTATTTAGTAGGTTTTTTATAAAATGGGTGTAGCCGTACGGAAGTGCCCTTATTGTAGAAAATGCAACCGTAACAGCGTGTTCGTCATCAGAAACGAGAAAAATAATAGAACATCATAAATTGTATGTAGTTTATTAATCCCAAACCCAAATGTCGCAACGCCACCGAGGTGAAAAAATGTATACTCCGTTCAATAGTTATTGTCCAAGTAGTAGGCCATGTTAGGGTGATGAAATTCACTGTGTATATGTGCTGTTACTCATTAGGATATGTCCATTTTATACAAAATGATAATTTCCTGTCAATGTGCAAAATCTAGTTGCCAGATTTAGTTTTGGATTTTGTGGTAATTTTGTTGTAGGTTAATACGTATAAATTTCATGAGAAACAACTTGCTCAATACGTTTCACACTTTATTGAGTAGGCAAATGGCTCTAATGAACATTATTAATTTCAAAAGGCTGTTATATATTTACAATTATATGCTTAGTCATAGCTAGATACCTAACTGCGCTTGAGTGTAGTTCTTGCTTCTACGGTGCCATTGGAATGTTCTTCTTTGGGTCTTTTGTTTTCCATCTGTGCTGTTTGATGATTAGTACATTTTGTTAATACGGCGGGTAGTTTCCTATTCTTTGGGGAACCTTTTAGTCTTAGAGCAGCTGCCTGATGGAAGTAATTGATTAACTTTTGAACTAGTAGCCCAATCTTGGAACTGTTTGAAATTATGGATTCTACAGGCCACATTCTATAAGAAAATTTTTTTTCCGGGTCGATCTGAGACAATTTTTTTTCGGGGTTCAAAAAAAGGCAGTGTATAACCTTCCTTTTTTACCAAAAATCGACTACACCAAAATTTCTCGGGAAAACACTTTTTCTTATCAATTTGGGTGCGTAGAATCCAAATCAATTCGTACTTTTTCGATCAGACTTCTCAATCAAAAGTTATAGACTAGAAACCAAATTCGAAAAAAAATTCAAAGGGCTGTAACTTTTGAACTAGTAGCCCAATCTTGGAACTGTTTGAAATTATGGATTCTACAGGCCACATTCTATAAGAACATTTTTTTCCGAGTCGATCTGAGACAATTTTTTTTTCGGGGCTCAAAAAAGGCAGTGTATAACCTTCCTTTTTTACCAAAAATCGACTACACCAAAATTTCTCGGGAAAACACTTTTTCTTATTAATTTGGGTGCGTAGAATCCAAATAAATTCGTACTTTTTCGATCGGACTTCTCAATCAAAAGTTAGACTAGAAACCAATTTCGAAAGAAAATTCAAAGGGCTGTAACTTTTGAACTAGTAGCCCAATCTTGGAACTGTTTGAAATTATTGATTCTACAGGCCACATTCTATAAGAAAATTTTTTTTCCGGGTCGATCTGAGACAATTTTTTCTTCGGGGCTCAAAAAAAGGCAGTGTATAACCTTCCCTTTTTACCAAAAATCGACTACACCAAAATTTCTCGGGAAAACACTTTTTCTTATTAATTTGGGTGCGTAGAATCCAAATCAATTCGTACTTTTTCGATCAGACTTCTCAATCAAAGTTTATAGACTAGAAACCAATTTCGAAAAAAAATTCAAAGGGCTGTAACTTTTGAACTAGTAGCCCAATCTTGGAACTGTTTGAAATTACGGATTCTACAGGCCACATTCTATAAGAACATTTTTTTCCGGGTCGATGTGAGACAATTTTTTTTTCGGGGCTCAAAAAAAGGCAGTGTATACCTAACCTTCCTTTTTTACCAAAAATCGACTACACCAAAATTTCTCGGGAAACACTTTTCCTTATTAATTTGGGTGCGTAGAATCCAAATCAATTCGTACTTTTTCTATCAGACTTCTTAATCAAAAGTTATTAGTAGTAGATTAAGTCAAACTTCTCAATTCAAAGGGCTGTAACTTTTGAACTAGTAGCCCAATCTTGGAACTGTTTGAAATTATGGATTTTACAGGCCACTTTGTATAAGAAAATTTTTTTTCCGGGTCGATCTGGACAATTTTTTACCAAAAATCGACTGCACCAAAATTTCTCGGGAAAACACTTTTTCTTAATAATGTTGGTGCGTAGAATCCAAAACAATTCGTACTTTTTCGATCAGACTTCTCAATCAAAAGTTATAGACTAGAAACCAATTTCGAAAAAAAAATTCAAAGGGCTGTAACTTTTGAACTAGTAGCCCAATCTTGGAACTGTTTGAAATTATGGATTCTACCTCGTTACTATTTGAAGTTTGTAATAGATTACACCCTTCCAAAAATCCAAAACGAGACCCCGCATGCAAAACAGTAAAACGCTCCCTTCTGATTTAATTTTAGACGGATTACTTTTAATTTCAGAATCGTGTCGCATTTTCATTAGTTGACAGTTTTTCTCGTGTAATAGCTAGGCAACAGATTTTCTTTACCTAAACAACCCAAATTTACTCGGTAAAATACAAACCTCTTGTGCAATTATAAGTGATAATTCAAAATCAGTCGTTGCATATCTTCCCGAAATGAAATATAATATAAGTTTTAGGTCGTGGGCCAAATGGTTTCAATTCAAAAGCATCCAGCCGGATAATTCTTTCAATGGTTTTTTCTGATACCTAGAATGGTACAAACCCCAAAAAATGCATAAATACTCACATCCCAAATGTCACTAAGCCGGGCTAAGATTTCCGTGTGAAAGCGCTGACAACATTGTACGTTTAACCTCAAATAGTCAAATTAGACATTCCTGTACTTCGCAGCTGATTCTGATAGGGAGTTTTAATTTTATTAAACATAAAAACAAAATTCCATGGCTACCTACTTAGACAATAACTATTGAACGGAGTATAGGTACTTAGTTTTCTAACTCAATGATAGGTACAATTCAGCATTCAGCTGTCAATTTTACAAGTGACTTGCATTGTTAAAGCGACATACCATTCCTTATGTTTTGCTTCAAGTGCAAATAAAGTATTTTCAGATTTGAAATTTCTGTAATTTTCTTTCTTTTTGATCACATTTATACTCTACACTGCAATATTGACGTGGTCTCTGAAGCTTATTTAATTAAATCTTTTCTCGTGCACAGTATTAAATTCTTTGAACGAAATTCATTAGAAAAAATATCTGTGTTCAAAGACACACAGATGTAGGTTTTTATATAGACAAATCCGTAAATTTCCAAAATAAAGATTCAAGCAGGTGAACACAGCCACAGAAACTACCTACACTAATGACAAATTATTGTTAGCTTGCCTTCTGTGGCGTATACATAATTGAACGTTGTTATTGCGGGTAGGTATATGTAAGTATAAAACGCTTCTCCACGTTCACATAATGCTGATGTGAAATCGATGTAATTCATGATATCACTCATAGAAATCCCTCGTTTCTAGTCAAGTGCTGTACGTTATTGAACTGATTCCATTTTAAAACAATGGCAGCAAGCAGTACGTTTTTGCATGATGGTATTGGTAGTTACTGACATAAAAGTCAGACTTTTTACCCAATTAGATTATAAAGGATTTATAATTAATTATACAGAAATTCCCGTAGCATAAGTAAATTAAAACGCACTTTTTGGTCTCCAGGAGCAGATTCCAACTCAGGCACTACCAAAAATAGAATTTTATTTAGATGGTGACGTATAATATCGGAAGGTAGTAACTGCTTCCAGAACGACAAATTGAATTCCCCAGAAACATTTCAGCGAAGCGTTCAATGCTATCGACACTCAAGACATGTACTCCATTAATAAAGGGTTTAAGATTGCGATATAGGCAAAAGAAAAATAGGTAATTGAATTAAAACGTATGGCATATCCTTAAAACAAACGTGTTAATAAATAAAGAATCCTACGACATAAATTTACCACAAAAAGGATACAACCATGCCCTATTCGCGTAAAGACTTGAGATAAATAATTAAAACAATTTTAGTGTGATAATTCTGAAAATTTTCCACTTCAGATATCAACGTCTTTCGCAAAAATCAGAACCTGTAATTTAAACGACAAAAGCAAAAGTGGGACCAACTACTCCTAACACACTAAGAGTGCATTCAGTCGGTCACCCAGACCAAGAGTATATTCAACGAAACAACGAGACGTTACAACATTTAGGTGGTGTACTCAACGAATCGTTTTAAGCTGTGTAATTATGATTAGTACCGTTCAATCGTTAATTAAAGCTGCTAATGTTATGGATAAAACGCGGCCAAAAGTTTGTAATAGAGAACTCCATTACAGACTGCATCTAAATCAGAGTCATGAGGTCATATTGCGATTACAACGAACACGACCTTCCATTAAAGCCAAGATTAAAGCACAGCGCATTAATTATTTAAGCAAAGTGGTTAATTCTTAATATGGAAGTCGTGAAAGAAATTAAAATAACAAAACTAATGGACAATAAACTTAAGTAACAGATTTGTATTTTACGTGGTGAGCAGTTTAAAATTTTATTTTGGAAAATTAAGTTTTTGCTCACATTAAATGCATTAAATGTTTGCGTGACAAGATTTTCACTGTAAATTGTAGCACCGAAAGTTAGGTACCTACTGCTTCTAAAGTCGGAGAAAAAGATATGCATATTTCATAACTTCTTGTACAAAAAACTTAAACTTTTTCCTGATACAGCGAAATGTGTCACGTTTTCTTTTCAGAATTTCGCTATATTGAAGTAAATGTCAGAAATCCACTCATGTAAAATGTATGGCCTACTTTTAAATATGATTTTCAATTCTCCACTACAAAATTCGTTTGCCATCAGTAATTTATAACACCATTGTTTGTTTGCAAACCCGGAATTCCATTTAAAACTGGGTAATGTTTTTTTTTGCAAATTTAATTAAATGAACCGTGAAAATTTAATAGTACCTATCCTTTCAAGTACATTATTGAAAAGCATACCAGTTCAACTAAAGGGTTCCAAATTTAAAATGAATCAAGTAACCTGTTACTATAGCAAGTAGCACCTTTCTCTCATCATGAATGTCACTTTACAATTATCTACCACTGATTTCTTAATTTTTTTTCCACCATCTCTCTTGCGGGTTTACCACCAGAACCCTATTTGTGGTACTATACTTACGTCCTCTGCGAGAGCTTTTTGGCTTCACCAGAAATCGTTGCATCATTATGGCCTTTTAAGAGCATAGGCCCCGGCAGTTGTGTACAACGACCACGGCTCGCTACTTATAATTTGAAAATTAAAACCTAATGCTCTGATTTGCCCACTCTCCAATAAATACTCATGTAAACTGACTTATTTGAATATACTGGTAAAAAAAACATTTTTCGTGATTTAAAATAGTGCTGTAAATCATGTCAGACACCCAATAGTCTGGTGATCATGTTCCAAATCTATTTAGGTATTTGTGTGGGTCTACCATTTGCACTTAATCCAACACTTGGCGAACGTACAATTGGACTTTACAATTAATGAGAAAAAAAATTACCAAATCCTCTGTTTGGGGTTCGCTTATGATTCACAAAAATATATAAATTGGTTTATGAAATAAACTCCCGTGGGTCGACCTCTTCAGGAATGTTAATAAATTGACTTTAAGCATAAATCTTTTCTACAAAGTCACCAAAACCTATATTTACACAATGTAAAAAATTAATCAACTAGTCGATTCTCTTCTTTTAAAAGGTAGCCGAAATATAATCGAACTGACGATATCGCCTCGCAAATGTAACTGCTCGTTGAAAATTAATTTGGAGAAATGGTTGACTACGCTAAATCAGGAACAATCTGGACTGCAAGCCTTTAATAGTTGAATTTATGTTTATTCATTGGATTAATTGTTCTGCAGTAGCGAATAGTCAAAACTACCTTTATAACACAGGGCTTTAACTACTAGCAAAAGCGCGAGTTAATTGTCTTGAAACTTTTTTACCAGTTACCCTATTACGAAAGTAATGTATTCACACTGTATTTACGATTAAATATAAATCAGTCGTCCAGTAATTTCTACTACACGAGGAAGTTCCTCTTTTGCGTATATTATATCGTAATCGCAACTCAGAGTGAATTGGCAAAGCACCCAAGATAATAATTTCGTCGGAATCGCGACACAATTTCCTTTAAAATTCGGTAATTACTTCAACTACCACAATAAAATACCACATATGGTTCGGCAGACCACGATTCTTTTCTACACTGCGGTTATACGACTTTCGGTTTGAAGCTTGAAGTAAAAAATAAACCTTTAGGCAATCTCAAAATGCCGCGCTCAACCCATGTAGTTCAAGTTTAGCGCAGAATCTTTTACCACGCGGTATAAAAATGGCGCACACAACTCATATTATAGATTCGCTTTGAACGTTTAACGAAGAATCTATAACGCAATCGAAAAAATGCGGCGCTCGAGTTACTTACTTTACCTCATAAGTTTGGTGAAGAGTCTTTCTCTCCCAATTAATTTTCAATTAAGTACTCACCGAATTCAAAAACCAAAACGGATCTAATGCAAAGCAAGCTTCGGCTATGTCCGCCATGCGCCTCGCCGTAAAGACGGTTTTTAGAACCGGTAACACTGTGGCGTCTCGACTGTTATCTGATGCACACTCGTCTCTTATCTTAACGCGCTTTATTTTCTCGCGTATTCTCTTTCATTATGGAGCGATACACGTATAAAATTTCCTATACTGGCAAATTTGTAAACTCAAAACTAAAACTTTGTAAGCGTAGCGACTACCTGTTACAAGTATCTGGCCCAGGAAGCTTAACTACACCAAAATTGTTACTTAAACCTAATATGGTTAGAAAATTTTCCGAATACATTGCAATAATGTCATATTAGTGTTTCTGTGACCACCTCTATTGTGAGCAATAGCTATATAGGCAATAGCTCAATTGCACAACTTCTGTTTAAATAATCCCCAGCTGTTTATGACCTCCATACGTAAATCATGCGCCTAGTTTTGATCCCAGTGTCTACTAAGTAAAGTTTTAGTTTTTTTACTGACAACACTAGACTCCTTACATTCCTACATTTGATAGTCTCCACAAACGAATTTGTCTAATAATAGAAGTAGCAGTACACTTAATGGGCTTGTACGCAGATTTCCCTTGTCAAAACAGACACTCTTGGAATAATTGGTAGGTAGGGAAGGGTGGGGGAGGGGGTTGGGCGGTGACAATGTTTATAAAGACATTGTAAAATCTTAGAAATGTGTATCTAGTAATACAACGTACATTACAGCGAGATTGATTAGATGAAATATTCTCATAAAGTTTCCAGTCGGAAAGTTTTAAGTAAATAAATTAGGGCTGAATGGAGTAATTCTATTCTCATTGTGTAAAGTAGTGAGGTATGCAAAAGTTTTAAGACTTTTTTATAGATACAGAACTTTAGTCTTAGACCTAAATGAAGATAAATTCTATTTAAAGAATCATTAGTGAAGTTAGATGAAGCTTGAAATCCAAGCTTACGGCCATCATCGTTCAAGTCGTTAAAAAACATTAGTATAATGTTATAGAAATTGCTTCCGTATACTACTGTATTGTACATGTACATGTACAACAATCGCATTAAGTACTTTTCGTTCTAGAAGACGCGTTACAACTTAGCAGCTGCAAATTTCCCTAAAGACTTGGTTCGTTTCGTACCTACTACTTATTTATTTAAGCGGATCGCTAAAAAGGAAAAGCGAATAATGAAGTTTATGACTCCATGAAGGAACTCTTATACAATTTGTACATGGAAAACTGTCCCAAAAGTAAAGATAACGTTTAATTGATTGTTATAATGGGGTGTTAATGTGTTGCATTACACCATTTATGTAGTGGTATCAGATAGTGTTGTACCGTACTCTATGATCAAACTAAATTCCTAGATTACTGTAGATTATGATCATCGCAATTTATTGTAACTTGAATTCAATTTAGTACTTCATTGAAAATATTTTCTTTCCTCTGTACCTTTCAGTAACCTTTAGGAGTGTACGCGTACGGTCATTGACAAAAGTAATGTTAAAATTTTTTGACTGCTCTTGCAATAATAATTTTGGAGTTTTTGCAAAATTCGAAGCAGTTTTCTTTAACCTTCTATATGTTATTGTTGGTGTTGGTGAGATGGATTTAAATTATTTGTAAAATATTTGTTTTTAACCATCCACCATGTTAAATTGCATGTGCAAAATTAATTTTTTCACTTATAGTAGTGATTCTTATAAAATTTTGACATAACGTTTCTATAGCAAAAGCATCAGATAAAAACACATTTAAAATTTTGAATATGAATACCTTGAAAACGGATTATCTGGCTCGTTCGTGTGTCCCCTGCACCCCTTTATCCGCACAAAATTGGACTACCGGATTTTATTCTATTAAAAATTCGTTTTACAATAACATAATATCGTAGAACATATCCACTCAAATGTTCCTTTTTCGTTCGAAATAATAGTGGAATCTTTTGTTCACATCAAAATTAACCATCGTAGTGTTCGACCCGACTTGCGGGATAATAGAAGCGCGCGTATTTATTTCTCGAAACCTTCCGACATTTTATTTTCATATACCGAAAAGTTGACTGGATTCCAAAATATAAAATGGACTTAAGTTATAATTAATTAGAATATTCATACTCAAAGTTGTAAAGCCGTTATCCTTTGAATACGTGGTAAATAGGCCATTAACATGACGTAACTTACGCTCCAACACGAAACAATATATACACCACTAATGAGATCAGCAAACAAGCGTTTGTACCACCGTTAACGATTTAAAACGAAAAAAAATTGCATTCTTCCCTACACCGAGACCGAGTATTTTAATTTGTCCTGAGTTAATTGCATCGCGAAATAAAGGATGAGCCGTTTGCCATTACAGCTGAAAAAATTTAATTTGCGTTTTAGCAACGGGTGTGTTTTATATACTTCATTTTAAAGCAGTTTATTAAAGAGATCGGCGGTGGACTAATCAAAATAGTATACAGTAGGTACTTTTGGAATGAAGCCTTCCAAGGAGAGAAATACCCACCAACTTCTCCAGTAAACATCTGGGGATATAAATGCAAATCGCTTTACATAGTAAAGGAATACAAATGGAGGAAAATTAAAGAAGAAATTACATGCTGCAATATTAATGTGGTTAGTGGCTTAGGTCCATTGTATACCTAAGGGATGCGGTGTGTATAACTTTTTTGTTATTCGGATTATAAAACTATCATCATTAATGCAGCCAGTCGAATGTAATTAGATTTCGGAAATAACGGACTCTTAATATTTAATAGTTTCCCTTTGCAAGTAAATAGGTACACAGAAACTTAATGTTCATGAGGCTTTCAAGCATGATGTATAATTAATCAAGAATGTTTACGTACATGCCTACACTCAAATTTACTTTACCGAAAGGGTTTCCTCAGCTCATTAAGATCTGGGTTTGAATCAGATTGTATGAAAGTTAGTGGAGTAGTACATTCGTTCCTTTTTTGGGTTTTTATTAATTGTTAAACTTTGAAACTTGAAAGCGCGGTTTTCTTGGAGGAAAGAGGGGAGGGGGGGTACACATATTCGTTGAGACACCTTGTATAAGGTAGCCAACATACAATGCTACCTCAAAACTGCGCACAGATTTTAGTTCAAATTTACAAGTTTTCCCATTTATGGTTTTCACTAGTCAATTCTAGATCACGGCCATGGTTTGCGAATTACTAGCCTAACAACAATATACGGTACAATTGTTAGACACAATAAATAATAGTGGAAACATGAGTTTGCAGATCTTTTGCTTGAATTTTAAGCAAACTAACTTTAAATGAGAAACTAATTTTTTCTATATAATCTATTATGAGTCCATAAATTGTAAAAATACATGCAATACAATCGGATTCAAATTTGGCTAGAGGTTAATACCTTTAAGAAAAGATAGATGCAATTTGGTTTGATATTTTTCAACTTCAATCGATTATAAGTTTAAAGATATACAACCCTTAATTTTTGGCATAAATATATAAATTTTTTAAGACTAGTAATTAACTAAACCATGATACAGCGTGATACAGCCCTACATTTTCTGCAATTTTTACAGAATTTTGAAGACGTATCATTGATAATATATTAATAATTATTGTAATCACCTAAAGTCCTAAACATTACTTTATGCAATAGAGGTATTAAAACAAAATCACTTACGGTTTATAACAAATTAGTACTTTATGTCTAATTCATACTGGGGATACCGCTAGACGCATTTATACCCTAAAATATAAATCACGAAACACTTACCGTAATTTAAGACTGACCTGTCGCACTAAATAATCTCAACATACTGTTACACGCGTTATTTCTGGTTTCAACAATTGGCATCCCCACTTCCGTTATGGCGATACATTTATGGGGTCAAGTTCTGAACTACGTAACTTAGTTATGAGTAAATTATAGAGGTAATTTATTTACAGGTGGCTTATTTCATCCTGCCGACGACAAACAGGAAATTGCATTTAGATATGCAGTCGAGAAAATCAATAATGACAGAACGATTTTGCCGAGATCAAAACTTAGTGATCAAATCGAAAGGATGTCACCTCAAGATAGTTTCCACGCCTCCAAAAAGGGTAAGTGCCTTATTTTTCTAAATCAAAATAATTTAATATGATTAGGCTCCGAAATGTACAACAATATTGCATTGGATAAAAATTTATAAGGGTTGCGCCGCAATTGAGCTAAGCAATGAAGTTTCCCTTTTCTACAAATTGAGGCTGTCAGCTGCTGTTGCATTGCAAAGATCACTGCGCTTAATAGCACCCAAACTTTTTATGGTTCTCGTGAAAATTAAGTAACTCAGTTTTTTAGACATCTTTATTCTTTCCATTTCCCCTTTTAAATGATAATTAAAGTCGAGTCTGCTTCCCGAAAGTATTATGGATTGCGATTACGAGATATTGCGTTATATTTAAGATGTTTTTTAGACGTAATTATTTAAAATAGATTGTGTTTTGGCCAGAGTTATTAAATTTTAATTAAAATGTTAATCATTTTGTTTTCTTTTTAGGGGAAACTTTTTTTTAATTACGAAATATTGCATGAAGTACGGTAGTAGCTTTTGAGTACAATTTTAATGAGGCCATCAAAACATTTTAATTGTACCTAATTATGGGGGTCTTGACACAATGCTACACCTAATCTTTGACCGCCTCTTGTTTTGAATACGAGAGTTTCGTCGAGAGTTATACAACATGTTTGCAACGATTGCATTATGATATTGTTGAAATGGAAGTGATATTCCGTTCAGGGGGTTGATTTCGGAAAATTTTACTTGCGTTGCGATGATCATTCCACCATATTTGAGATAAAAAATAAGCGAGAATTTCAAATTACTATGATATTGGCATCGAAACTTACTACAAATGAATTTTATTTTATACATATTATGTAGAAAATTGGGATCTGCACAAAACAATAATTTTAGGGAATTTACGTACAGTTATAAACGTGTAACTGTGATTTCACCATTTTTGAGGTGTTTTATAATAATTATTAAGGAAGATGGACTGCGAATTTATAGTATACTAAAGTAAAGAATTTGTCAATTTGCTCAACGCTCTTCTAGAGTTTTTTATAGTATCATAAATTCCTCCTGGAACATTTGATAGTGTTTGAAAACCTGTGAGGATATTGAAAAGCTTTCATAGTTGATAGCCTACAAGTATTTATAAAAGTGTGTTTTAGTTTTTAAAAGCGGTTAAGGCCTTCTAGAACTAACTTCAGAACCCTTAAAAAGAAGTTTTTAGGAACCTCACTGAAATTTTAGAGTACTTTGTGACGCTTTTTCTCTGGGGCCGAAGCTCCACTGCGACATAAGGGTCCCTGGTTCAAATCCGGGTTCGGGCATGGCTATTTGTAAATGTATAGTGGGTTGTGTTGGTAAAGCAGCCTTGGCTGAAACCCCTTCCACTTAAAAATTTATGACCAAAAATTAAAAAAAAATATTTCCCCGCTAATAGAAAATATTTTCGTCTGTATATAAAAATTGAATATAAACCACCATGAATCCCAAACCAAAAGGCCCCTAATGCAAGTGATCGATCACGTAATTTACTACAACACAACAATTTCCAAAGTGTAAACTGATTACCATTATGAGCCTTTACTTATTCTTAGGACCCCCTTGTAACGGGTATATTACCTGGGATTTGATTTTTTCGATTTTCTCGCACAAATAAGTAAATTATAATTTTTAAAACTGTAAAAAATGTCAAGGTTCCGAAGTGTCTTCTCAAACAAATTTGGTTTATGATGATGATTATGATACGTGTCATTATCAATGCGTCTTTGTTTTTTTAATTGCCTCTAGTCGTCAGTCGCGCCCAGGAGTCTGAGTGGGACTTCAGCTTACAGCCCTTTTATTAGGGATTTCTAAGGAATTTACTGAGCGTGCATGTTCTGGAAAGAGATGGGATCGATTAACGACTTTTAAAATCAACTAGGATTGGTTGGACAAAGAGTAGTAACCACTCAAAAATTTGACATCGCCATTTTTAAAGTTAATCTGCCATTGTGGGCGTTGAAAATTACGCAAAAACTAAGGGGGGGTGTAGTCCGATTTAAAAGATCTATTAATTAAGCTCTGAGCATCGTGGTTACCAGTAGGAAGCTGAACTTGTAGTGTTAATATTGAGCCGTCGGCGTCGTTGAATTTTTGAACCATAGACGTATCGAAAAACTCCTCTACCAAACGTTCCTTACTTTCGGAAATTGCTCAAAAAATTTGTTAAATAAAGTGAAACCAGCTAAACAAAGTTAGTTGCATCGCTTTAAAAAATTCCAAACGGAACTAAGCAGAGACAAAGTTCGTGAAAAGCGTGTGATAATTTGTAAGGGAATTTAATATTCGAATGTTGGAGAGCGCCTAAGGTTCTGAGAGCTCCTGCTTGAGGCGTGTTTAAGAAACCTTCCTTGAAATGCCTTTAATAGCTTTTAAACTTTTAAGAGTGCTTAAAAAACTGCTAGGGGGCCTCTAAGAGGGACACAAACGACCCCCAAGAGCTTTAAAGATCTTCCAAGAATCTTCTAGCACCTTTAAGAGGCCTCAAGAGTCAGAGCTGGGTATTGCTATTGAGCGTTCCGCTCGAAAAAGCGTTCTAAGAGGAAAAAGCGCTTGCGAGCGATTCGTTCGCTCGCTCGCACTTTTCGGAGCGGCCGCTTGGTCCTCGATACTCGAGCGTTTACTTAAAGTGCTCGGCGCTCGAGCGCTCTTTTCTTCCCACGTGCGGTTTTTCCGCTCGCAAATTCTTTTTTCGCTCGTGAGCTCTTTTTCCGTTCCCGAGCGCTTTTTCCGCTCCTGAGCGTTTTATTTCGCTTGTGAACGCTTTTAATCGCCCTCAAGCGTTGAAGGATTAAGCGCCGCTCGCGAGCGTTTTTTCCCGCCCGCGAGCGTTTTTTCCGCTCCCGAGTGCTTTTACCGCTCACGACCACTTTTCCCGAGCGCTCGTGATAAACCGCTCGAGCGCTTTTAGGAGTTCTCGGAACGCGCAAGCGGTCTCGCTTTGCAAAACAACTCGATGCTCGCGAGCATTTTTGAGACAATTAGAGCGCTCGTCGCTCGAGCGGTTTTTTAGAATGTCCGAACCAGCTCCGCCAAGAGTATTCAATGGTATGTTTTACACCAGACATGGAAATGCATTTATTAGCCTTTAAAGTTGCTCAAGACTCTTCTAGGGTGTTATAAAGTATCATATGTCCGCAAGAGATTTTAATAGAATTTGAAAATATTTAAGAACCGCAAAAGTTAGCAGATAGCCTGTCATTCGGAACCCCTTTGGAACTTTAGAATGAGTATTTAGTATTCTAATATTAAAGATCCTTCAAGAGTTTGGAAGAAATTTAAAAAAATCCTACCATGCTTCTAGACACCGTTAGTACCTATCTTTAATATTCCTGAAAGAGTGGAGAATTAAAGAACTCTTGTGAGTGTTTGAAGTTATATGTAAACATATTTAAGAGCTTTCAAAAACGTATGAGAACATCCCAAAAGATCTTAGTTAATTCTTAAAGCGCCTACAAGAGCTTTTTAAAATTCTTCAAACAGCTTTAGTGGGCAATTACCCTTCAAGAGTCTTGGTCTCACAGAATGCTAGATGCCAAACATTTAAGTTTTAATGACTGTTTCTAAGAGCGCTGAAGACTTCTAATTTTGATTAATTATTATTATAACTGAGTACTGAGTAGCGAATAAAATAGTTGATATTTTCATATTTATAAACCATGGACGTGGATAAAGTTATAATTAATTATCAATAAATATGTTCTACTGTTTTCTTTATCTATATTGCTCCTTGCATAGTGCATACGTCAATATTTGTTCCTTTGTAAAATTATCCGTTGCAAATCGTGTCTAAATAAATGATTTATGTTCGATTTAGATCTCACTCCAAAAGTGGAAGCTTTGTTTGCAACTTACGCTTACCCCAAGTATAGGCAAATTCCAATTACCTTACTCCTGCTCAAGTGCAGACGAACTCCCTGCTCAGTGTTGTAGTCTTTTAGAAACATTACTTTATTCGAATGTTTGTAATTGTTCTATAACTTTCAATCATTTTCTCTGTAATCGTGCACTACATCATTTACCCTATTACCATTTACCGTTAGTTTACGGTGCATTTACCCACAGTTCTAGTAACGCTTTTATGAATTTAAGACAATTCAATTCAAAATATCGGAAGTCGGCAATATACTAATGGGATGGCTCTTGTCGACTTGTTTTCAGAGAAGCAGTTATACGGGACGGGGTTTAATGTTGTGCTCAACGAAGTAATTGACCTTATTTAATAACGCGGGGAATAAATTTTCGCGCTTGACAATTTACATAATCTGAGTGAATAGATAGCTGTGCATCATTCATAAATGACAAGTTAATTTAAAACTTCGATTAATTATCCTCTCATTCATAATACTTGCGTGTGATCTTCATTAATCGGATATATGCATATTTTACGATTGGAATTACAATTGCCACCTGTCATGTCACTACACAGAAATGTAAACGATCAGATAAAGAAATTCGTATTTGAATATAAATTATAGGAATAAGGGTAACGGTTATACTTGCATTAAAATTTCCGACAGGAAGATCGAGAGTGTGGCGCCTAATTTGTACTCTTCAAAGTATACTCTTCAAAGTATTCCGGTATGAGTAAGTGGCAAACTCTAGAGAAGCAACTGACTGTTCCAAAACTATTCGTATTCTGATAGCGTGGTATTCTGAAATTTATTTTAATCAATTGACCTATATTTTTATTTCACAGGGTGATGTTTCAATTTCTACCCCTGAGCTTTTTTTGGTGCACCACTGGTAGATTGTGAAACAAGCGTTTCATTGTATGGTTTGTTTAAAAACTTTTTGGTCTCCTATATTTTTTCGGATCTTTGACCTTTATCGAGAAAAAAAATTCTATTTTCTGTAGTTAGCTAAATGAAAGTACGTATACGGGGTGTCAATTTTAAAACTTGCAGTCGGCCATATTTTCCAAACTAAAGAAGATATTGAAAATCGCGCAAAACCTTTTCGGGTGTATCGAGGGGGAACCAGAATGACGTTATGAGTGAGTTCCTTGTTTAGTTTCGAAAATATGGCCGACTGCAAGTTTTAAAATTGACACTCTGTATAATTGGTGTCCGTTGAAGATAATTCAGCCAAACTTGTAGATCGGTAACGAATTGTTTGCGGCTCTGTGTTTATATGAACTTTTAGTCATAAAACAAGCCCTTTCCATATTATACATATTATTATGGAACACCCTGTATATTACAATGTTTTGTATATCTTTCATAAACAACAAAAAAGCGATGCTGTATTAATTTTATTCTTCCGGAAATTTTACACATCGTACACACAGAACGTCACATTGACTTATTCTGATGATGAAAGTTGTTCTAATTTTGTAATTAGGTATAAAGGCTTTTTTAAACAATTCCTATTATTATCCTATTTGTGGTACTCATTTGCACACGACTATTTAATTCGAGAATCTTTTCTTCTTTACTCTACTAGACTTGTTGACTTGTTTTATGTAGCAGATGATAAATAATAATAGCACCCTTGTACCCTAATCTCAAGCAATTGAGGGATATGTGCTCTCGTTGCAGATTTGGGCAGGCATTTAGCTTTAAATACATAAATCTTTGATCTAGGTGAATTCCGTTTAGTTATTAATTGTAGGACGGAAACGCCGTAGAATGGGTCAGTCGCTTACCATTTAGAATGCAAAGCTGTTGCATAAACATACCTAAAAAAAAGTTTTCTTTCAATTATCGCGACTCTTTACGGTATAAACAGTTTGCATATTTTTGTTCCACCGCCATCCCAATAGTATAGGTATACGGATGGTCACTACCCCACAGCGGTATAAAAATTCAAATTATTGAAACATTGGCAAATTTCGAGTTTATTTATGTCTAAATACTCCCACCTACAGATTACACAATGTTCGATTGCGATATATTGTAATGTAAATTTAATTAGGTACGTGATTTCTTTATTTACAATGAATTATTAATGAATTTAAAACTTCATTTAGTTACTTCGGCGTCGAGGTTGGATATGGTCCTTATACCTGTACTGAGCAATTTTGAGATCTCCCCAGTTCGCAGGCAGCTCCTTACAAACCTTTTCCACCACAGTGCTGTGCGTTTCTCGAAAGTCCCGCAGTATACAGATCGATAACCTCCTGCATCGGCTGTGTGGCAAATGTGGGCGCTGCTCCTCGATTTAAAACATTCAAATAAGTTGTTTGGAAGTACCCCAGAAGGTGGTCGTGCATGGTGTGCGTTTGCATCACAGCCAACCATAAAAGGGAGTCCACCATTTCGACTCATCCAGCTCCCTTGTAGCTGGAGCCTCTTCTCAGTCGTACGAAAGATAGGCCGAGGAGATCACCAAGTGCCTGCTCTGTCATCTTTCAGCTGCAGTTTTAGCGCTACGAGACCCCTTAAACGGAATTCAATTCAACCATCAGAGAAGACTCGATTCGTCTATCGACATAAATGCAAGTCCCGGGATTCAGTTAGCAGAGACCCTTTCATCCGACCTAGGCCACTTATGCGTCCCCTGTAAACGAAAGTTCTTGTATGAGGCATACAGCCAGTTGACGGCCTATTGAACAGGTCGCTCTGCGGAAGAACGTTCTCGATAGGCTTATCCTGAAACCAGGATTTTGACTCTGAAGGCGCTTCAAGATGGCGGCCGTGTCATCCGAGATCCCATGGAATACATCACGTTGGTTACCTTAGGGACGTGCCTCTGCACTTTCAGAGACGCGCCATACCAGGGCCTAATAAGAGGGACGGTCCTCTCCAACCAGTCCAAGGTCTACTGGTCGCATTCGGCCACAATTCCCTCTCCATCTTGTCAAAGACTGCATTTAATCCAGTCTAATGCACTTCACTCAGCCTCAGCGACGTTCACCTCCGGGTGCGATCTTGGAACAATGGTCACCCTGAGTCCTGAACAACTTTGGGTGCCCCAAAACATTTGGGCTTCTCCTCAGGATGCCTTGAGCCAGAGTCTACAGTGCTTTCCTCCGATCTTGGTCCCTGACGTCTCAGCCCGCTTGATCCGAAGCTCTACCATCGAGCCGGCCCTTTCCTGGCAATCGCCTTCTGTGCACCAGTTCTATGCTTCTTGCGAATAGGATCTGGTCCACCACCAGCCACCAGGTCCTTGATTAAGCTCCCGCGTTGGAGCCGTCCTCCTTTTCGAGGAGCCTGTCCCCTTACCGGACCATTTTGAGGGCCCGTCTTATTTATCCCCTCTGATGGGGACCCCGAAAAGCGTTTGTTTGGTTTGAAATCGTCCATACAATTCCCACGAGTAGTGCGAAAATGCGGTCATTCCTAGGCAGAGTCGCTCTTGGCTGCCAGTCCCTTTCCGAAGGAAAGGAACCAACCACCACCCTGGGGTCTCCCGGTATCCGAGGGGTACCGTTATCGACACTGTCGCTAATACCTGGACCTGGGGGATTTGGTTCGCGGCTACGACTTTCGTGGCTTCCAGTCTGGGTTGCGGACCAGACGATCCAATTATAATCGTCACTATCCGCACCGAAACACCAGTCACTTTACGATTATTCAGGTGTGTGAGCCAGTGGGGAGCGTGCCCGATGGGGGCTTCCACCGCATAGGCGTTGGCTGAATGGTATTCTTTCAAATTAGATACCAACAAAACACAAAACCTTACCCATACTAATTTTAATAAACAACTTAAGGAAGCAGCGACTAGTTTCGACCAAAGGTCATCTTCTGGCACGGTTTTTTTGTAGGTATTTTCTGGCACTGTAATTCGTTTGTCTTTTTCTGCTCCGTTCATTTTCCAAAGGTAAGCATTCTCTTAATTTTAAAAAGAGAAGAAATGAAAGTTTCGTTTTTCCGCATTTAACTTTCCGTAGAGACTACTGATACAGTTGTGAATCCGTAACCCCCGCCATTTGGGGGATTAATTTTGCTTTTAGATTTTATTCTCCAGTGGCCGCAGTTATTTCTTGGACTGCCGAATCCTGGAGTACTGCTCCTGCAACTGTTTTACCTGAAAAGCAACCGATATCGCAACCACCGCAGACTAACCAGAGGCAAGGTACCTTCTGGTGGCGCTCCAGTCCGCCACATATTTTTCAAATATGTCAAATTTCCAGTTTCCGCACAGCTACATGACATCACGCCGAGTGTGCATTTGTAACTAAGTAGCCCTAGGTAATTAAAATGACTGAATATGATCCCCATTTCTAGCACCTCGTCGTCTATGTTTCCGAAACTAATTAAGAGAACAAAGGGTTATTGAAATTAACGCAATCAAAATGTGCTCCATCATGGTTCAGGACACAAAAAATGTGGGAATATACATATATATAAATATATAAATGGCATTTTTATTTGAAATATTGTTAAAAATTACAAAGCTATTCATATTTCATTATAAAGCTGACCCGAAAAAAATGTTATAATAGTAACGATTTACTTTTTGCAATAATACCGCGAAATACACCATTATAATTAATGTGACTGAATGTTAGTTATTTGTACCTTCTAACTTGATCATCATTTACCTACATTTTTTCTCCAAAAGCAAGAAGGAAAGTGCTAAAATTCTAATTTTCGTAAATCACGCACTAACATGTTTACGATCAGAGTTTTGTGAAAATCACCAACTTCACTAGCGCGTCGCTGATGCATTTAATCAACGCGTGTTCTTAGATAAACCCAAACCAGAAGGTTTGTCTCTGCTGCCTAAAACCCTATCTGCTCGGAAACTTAATTAAGTCTCAGACTTTGTAAAGAAATTTATTTTCCTTTCTCAAAGGTGTTATACTTAATATAAAATTAAAATACATTACACCAGAGTGTTTGTGCAGAGTTTCGCAATATTACTAACTGCCTACCGTAATTCCCAGCTTTAGATTATTAATAATTATTTTTGGTATGAAAAGAGTAATTTTAGATTTGTCTATCGAAATTTTGTGTGTCACGTCAATAAATAAATAAGCGATGTGCACCCTATATCCAGCAGAAAGCAATTACGCCCTTTTTTCCTGAAATTAGGAACATTATGGGATTGTTCAGTAAATGTTTGCGGCGTATACGCTAACACAAAACTTTTTCCCTTTATTTACATTCGAAACATTTCAAAAACGTTATAATTAAAAAAAAAACTGATACGCTTTGCAAAAGTTACTCCCATATAACAGTACGCGAAACGGCGCTTTAACATGAAAAAGTAAAGATAGTTGCAGAATTCATGAAGCAAATAACCGAAATACCTCCGGTAGCTTGTTGTTTATAATGAATTGCAGGAAATGTGATTTAGTTGTGTGTTTTGGAGTTTCAAACACTTCGAATGTTATTAATTTCTCTTCAACCGGTTAATAAATTTATTCCATTGCGAAAATTATTTATCTGATATGTAAAGTTTTGCGCAGTTTAGCGTATTTGTGGTGGAAAGTTAGCTTTTATCAAATATACCTAATCTTTATGAGTTTGTAGTAAATACTAAAATTTAAATATGTATTTACTGGACGGTAGCAACAATGAGGCAGATTCAGGGATGTTATCTGCATTTATTCCATGTAATTCAATAGAATAAGACCGTTTTTGCACGGGGATATAACTGTATGCGAGATGCTGTATCCGAGATACGAGTACAGTCTGTCGTCAGAATTTATGTCAAATACACTTCGCAAACGTTGGGAATTCTAAACTTCTCTTTCGCAGTGAAGTGCTTTATAAGAAAAAATCATCAATATCGACCTGTTCCTAAAACATTTCAAAATTTTTAAAAGCTTTACTGTTTTGATTATTAACAATCTCTTAAAAAATTGCCAGAATTTTTCCATGTATCTCTTCAAACTATAAAATAAATGAGTAAGAAAATCAAAAAGAAACTTTTAAGTTTATTCATTATCATAGTTGTAGCAAAGATAACGCAAAAAAATAAGCAGTTAGTGTAATTTTACTCAGTCACCAATAATCAACATATAGCCATATGTGGTCAAAGAAACGTAAAACTGGTTCTAAGAAAACTGGAAACTTACCTTTTCTGAACACCACCAAGACACTACCACCAGAAATAAAATTTTTAAAAATTAAAAAATAAGTTTACATACAAAATCAAAACCCGTGCTCAGATAAATTTTAAAATGCTACTCTGTCAAACGTTGAAGAATGAAGATACTATACAGGCGTTAAAGTTCTAATTAGTTGTGGTCATACGTACTTAAACCTGATTTTTCGGACCTAATTACTTTTACCTTGGAATAAACCCTATTCATCTTCCAGAAATAATGTCATTACGATATTTCTCTTATTGTTTCTTTATGAAGTGCAATTTGTGTTATCGGGGTCTTTTCAAATTTACCTTTAATTATAATATTATCTTAATTACTTATCCAAATTTAGTGCCATCTATGAAATGCATTGTTTTGTTGTCATTTATACATACTCGTTTTGTCTAAAATAAATTTAATTCATTTCCTTTGTCACCCTTTTCAACTAAAGAAATAAAGAACAATTTTTTATGTGTCTTCATTAAGAAATCTTTATGTACGGGAGCGTTAAAATTACTTCCTTTTTCTATTTTCATCTTGATCTTATAATGTAAATATTTTTAACTTTAGATTTATTACTACTTTGTTTGTGTACGGTAATATATGTTGATTCTGTTTTAATATTAAGAGCGTCTCAAAAGTAGCGAATTTTACACCTAATATTGTAGACTATAACTAGGTATAACTATTTGGTATTTAATTACTCCACAAAAGACGTTTCAGTTACCTATTCTTATTTTCTCAAAACGAAAGTGCAGTAGATAAAAATTATGTGTTCTTAAATTACAGGATTTAACTATATCAGACTCTTCATACAACTTCAAAAAAAAACCAGCGTGATTATATTTAAGAAATGGAAATACTTAAAGAATCGCGATGTGTTGAAAATGAAAGACCAAATAACTATTATTTGAAACATTTTTCCATGAAGTAGATGTTTACCAAGATGTGCACTACTACATACATTCTGTAAAGGCAATCGTCTAGTAGCCTCTTAAAAATATTTAATTTTAATAAACCAAAGATTTACAGAATTGTCCGGGTGCGAATTATCCAGGAGCGAAATGTTCAAGGTGTGAAATGTCCGAGTGCGAATTATGCGGGAGCGATATGTCCAGGGTGCGAAATATCCTGGGAGCGAAATGTCCGGGTGCGAATTATCCGGGAGCGAATTTTTCAAGTGCGAATTATCCGGGAGCGAAATGTCAAGGGTGTGAAATCTTTTCCTCGACGTCCGTTACGTACCACGGCACCGATCGGTTAACCCCCCCCCCCCCCCCAAACCTTTAAACGTACTCTGTTCGAAAACCGCGAGGGTTAGAACGATGCGGTTTTTTACGTCGGTCTCGTATCGGTACACTCTACTTTTGCGTCCGACACTTCCACCCTCTCCTCTCCCCCCCCCACCCCCCTTTTCGTCGGCAGAGACAGACTTTTTCCAAAAAATAAAACTTCTCACACAACTTTAGTTCACTTGTTTCTGCCCAAAATTATTATAACCCCCCCCCCTCTTCTTCCCCCCCCCCCATTAGGTCAAATTGCAATTGGGTTAGGTCAGATAGACACGTTAGCTAAGGTCGCGATGTGTAATCCTGGGAGCGAAATGTCCGGGTGCGAATTATCCGGGTGCGAATCATTCCGGTGGGAATTATCCGAGTGCGAATTGTCAGGGCGCGAATTGTCCGCACACGGAATTCAACGATACCGTGAAGATCTAGCAAGTGGTTATTAAGTGACTTTCTTTGTTTTCATCTCTGGTGTTTGATGAATATTAAATTTCATTCTACCTGTCGCAGGTGACTTTGAAGACTACCTGGGAATATGGATGAGCAAAAGCTGTAAGTTTTTGTAACTGTCAAGTGACCTGACCCTGCGATGCACTTATAGCTTTTTGGAGAAAAAGAGTACCTAGGTACACGTCATTATTACAACAAAATTCTCGTTGGCTGTTGTAAACAAATTTTGCCCAATTAGTTGACTCTTGTGTGCATTTCAAAGTCAGGATGTCTTGCATCTTTAATACGCCGAACCACATGATAAATGTGACTGTATCAGCAGCATCAAACCTAATGCATGTAGATAAAAACGAAATAGATCTGATGATAATATCAACTGGGGCAGTAGTAAAATCGAAATTGTGTTAATGTGGGAAAGTTAGAAAAAAACAATCTCTTCCCGTCAGCTACACGACCTTTTTCTGGAAACTTATTTACATTTGTTAGTTTTTGTGTGCTTTTCCGGAAGTTCGTAAAACGAAAGCATGTCTTAAGAAGAATTCGTTAACGTTAAGTTTAATCTTGGTAAAACAAAGTGCTCTTACAAACCTCCTTAGGATATTTTTGTCGTACATATATTTACAAAAATTTCCTGCTTTCTAGAGAAATTGGTCTTCATCCTTCCGTACTACGTTATTGCTTTCCGAGAATAAAATCTCCGTTGTAGGCAAAATACGTACATATACGTAAACGAAAAATTTATTAGTAGCAATCAACATCGGATAGGGGTAATGGGGTACAATAATTTAGCAAATGATCACAACCTTACCGTTACAGCTAAGCAAAATAAGGCATACAAAATCTGCTAAATAATTTCTGGTAATGCAGTAAAAGATGGAACAGTTATGAGGTAAGAAGTAGTGTCAAAGTAGGTAAGTTGCATGATTTGATATTGATGACACAGTTACGCGGATAAAACTTGGTAACAAGTTTGTAACATTTTCAGTCAATCACCACAACCTCGCAGCTTTATCGATCAGTCCATAAATATAATGATGATTAAAATGTTGCATCAAATAAAAGTGATTTGCTCCTTTGAGGTACATGAAAAATTGCTTTGTAAACGGTTCTCTAATAAATGATATTACCGAAAGCCTTCGTATTGGATATCGTAGTTCAAATGAAACTTTGGAACATTCAAAATTGGAAGGCAATGACTTACATTATGTAATGGTTAATTACAAATGTTTTGAAAGGATTATTTTAACATGTATCAAAATGTTAATTTCGACTAGTTTCATCAAATGAACTTTATATATGGGTATTCTTAGACCCAGGAAATCTGGTTACAATCGATCTAGTTGATTCCTAAGTCTTTGTAAACACAAATTGAAATTGAAATGCACATGAGTTTCTTCTTATATGGTCCACAAATATCAAAATCCTAACCCTCTTGTTATAATTCGGATTGAAAATTTTAATAAAATAGAGTTCTAGAGGAATTCTATGGCTTGAACAACGTTCATCAAAAACATGATATAGGGTCCCGGTGATCACCTATTTTTCATCTAACCTGACTGTAATATTAGATTAGTGATGTGGATTGTAAAATAACGGTTATATAACGCGTAACTTACAAGAGGCCGGTTTTTTTATGTAATTTATGTCTTTTATGAAACTTACGTTTTTAATTTAAAAAACCGTAATTTTTGTAAGTTACATAAATGTAATACCTATTTGATACATTTTGATCGGTACTACAACCGACCATCAACGGTACTACCAACGTAAACGATTCACCGTTGAATTTAGTTTGGTTTAATGAAGATGATACAGCCTCTAATTCGCGATTTGGAGCTTCTTCCTCCAAACGACGCGTGATGGCGAAATACCTACTGCTTGGGTATTTTATTTAATACACCAAAATATATAATTTAACAAGTGTTTTTATTTTCAAACACTCACAAAATTCAAAAAGGTTTATACAATATTGAAAAAAAACATAAAAAACATAAATTACTGGTAATTTTACTGTAAAATTACGGTTTTTAAAAAAAATGGTAAGTTACATAAATTACATAAAATACATAAAAAACATAAACAATTGGTAATTTTACACGTAATATTACGCACTTTAAAAAAAACGTGTAATTTAAAATCACTAGTTTCTAGTCTATAACTTTTGATTGAGAAGTCTGATCGAAAAAGTACGAATTGATTTGGATTCTACGCACCCAAATTAATAAGAAAAAGTGTTTTCCCGAAAAATTTTGGTGTAGTCGATTTTTGGTAAAAAAGGAAGGTTATACACTGCCTTTTTTTGAGCCCCGAAAAAAAAATTGTCTCAGATCGACCCGGAAAAAAAATTTTCTTATAGAATGTGGCCTGTAGAATCCATAATTTCAAACAGTTCCAAGATTGCGCTACTAGTTCAAAAGTTACAGCCCTTTGAATTTTCTTTCGAAATTGGTTTCTAGTCTATAACTTTTGATTGAGAAGTCTGATCGAAAAAGTGCGAATTGTTTTGGATTCTACGCACCAAAATTAATAAGAAAAAGTGTTTTCCCGAGAAATTTTGGTGTAGTCGATTTTTGGTAAAAAAGGAAGGTTATACACTACCTTTTTTTGAGCCCCGAAAAGAAAATTGTCTCAGATCGACCCGGAAAAAAATTTTCTTATAGAATGGGGCCTGTAGAATCCGTAATTTCAAACGGTTCCAAGATTGGGCTATTAGTTCAAAAGTTACAGCCCTTTGAATTTTTTTTCGAAATTGGTTTCTAGTCTATAACTTTTGATTGAGTGGTCTGATCGAAAAAGTACGAATTGATTAATTGGATTCTACGCACCCAAATTAATAAGAAAAAGTGTTTTCCCGAGAAAATTTGGTGTAGTCGATTTTTGGTAAAAAGGGAAGGTTATTCACTGCCTTTTTTTAAAAAAATTGTCTCAGATCGACCCGGAAAAAAAATTTTTCTTAAAGAATGTGGCCTGTAGAATCCATAATTTCAAACAGTTCCAAGATTGGGCTACTAGTTCAAAAGTTACAGTCCTTTGAATTTTTTTTCGAAATTGGTTTCTACTTTAGATTAACTTTGACTTAATTATTTTAAATTTTTTCTTTAGTAATTGTCTTAGTGATACATGGTTGAGTGAAGTTTTAATGTGACGACGAAATACAATTTAATTCATTAGAAAAATTAAAGAACATTTTCCAATTAAGCCTTGTTGAACTACAAGTAAAAATAGGAAACTTAATTTTCTATTTTAAGTTCCTAGTGATGTAATGTAATGTAATGATTTACGGTCTTTTTCACTGTTAAATTGAATCCACAGCAGCTTTAGTCCAGATTATTTAACAACGGTACAGATATCCAGAGATTTCTGCCTTAGGGCCAGGACTCTTGATAATTGTAGCCGCTTCAGAAGATATGAACTGGCTCCAGACAGCACCAAAAATTATAAAAAAAAACGTAGATCGTACCAAATCAAATCAGATTCCTTAGCATTTAAAATGGGTCAATGAACATCATCCTCGTCAGGTCAAAGACCTGAATTGATGTGTTCATATCCGCAATATTAACGAAAGCTTCTAAATAACTTCAGGATGATTCAGAAAAAGTACCACACGTCCACTTTACTTATAATCGAAGCGTCAATGCAACGCATACTTTGATACCGTTCGAAGCGCATAGTTTACTCTGTGCTGTCTTACACCCCATAATTGATTGGGGAAATCATCCATGCTGGAAACGACTATTGAAAATTTAGCGCAAAGTGCTACTCATCAAAATTCCACAAACATTTTGCCGCGATCTACACAGTGCCACAAATTAGAGAGAAAGATACTCTAATCTCCCGTGTAAAAGAAAAATTGCGATAAAGAAAACTGTTGTCAAAGTCAATTATATTTACGTTCATTTTTGTGCCGCTAAAATTAAAGTGAAAGGTTTATTAAGGGGATTTCCTAAGTATTTAAACAAATTTCAAGAAGAAACCTTTCAATGCGAGTTTATGCTAGTGGTCGTTTCCTTTGACAACTCAAATTTTGAACTGACCGGAAGGATCAACAACTGAAATCTGCAATTCAATGGACCATCATCAAGACTTCCCATTTCAAGAATTGTTATTGGAGTTTTTAAGACTTTCGAGTCTGCATCAAAGAAATCACCTGTTCGTCCAGCAGAGGTTCATTATAAAACTGTATGATTTTTGTAAATATAAATCGACAGCCTTGCGATCCATTAGAAAAGAACATTCTGACTTAATGAGAGATCGTACAGTTGAACATTCTGTACATTATTGTGTATCTATTTTTATCTAAAGAAACCCCTGAATTTGTGGCCAGTCTTTTCCAGACTTTTTTTATCTTGCGGAATTCAAACAGAATTCTATTAAATTTCAGAATAAGGGAATCCAAGTGAGAGGTATTTCACAATTTATGTTATTAACGTAAAACCAACTAGGTTGCGGTTAAAGTGTAAATTGGTTACAATTACAATACTACACACAATTTTGATACATTGTATAGATAACGTATAGTGTACTACACTTGGTAGTCAATTGAGTAAAACAGTCGATTACTGTAATATGGTTACAATTATCCAATGAAAACCCCAATTACCTTCTAAAACATGGAACATGTACATACGAAATCAAGTGATGAATAATGCTTATAAAAAGCATTTTTTTGTCCAAAGTTTTATGTGGATACTGAAAAGGGGTTTATTTGAATAACACCAATTAGATCCGGCTGTCGCCACCAATATTGTAAAGGAGAAATGTTTTTACGTTTACTTCATGAAAGTTTCAGCAGCTTATACGTAAACAAGTAACAAACGGTGTAAATTTATACATGGAATGCTCGAAATATTATCCCTCTTTGTGCGGAAACGCAGTCCTTTTAAAACGGAATTTTAATCCCCATCGGAGCTTTCTATTTACTTCGCATATAAAAATGCTAGCTTTGTCAGGCAAAAAATTATTACTGTCGGCGCAACTTCTGAATTTAATGCAGGAGCTCGAATAATGATTTTAATGAATTCTTCTGTAGAGAATACGTTTGCAAGATAAATTTCATTTTGAAACCTTTTTGCTCAGAACCGTACACGGTAAATAAAATAGGTCTTTATGTATGTTCCGAATGCCTCTCTACGTTACTTACCTAACTCGCGTTAAAATTTCAATTTCCTGTTGTAACGTGCTCATCAAAGCTGATTTATGCCTTTTGTTGTTTTTAGAAGTCCTACTGAGAAGCTTCACTACCGGAAAGACCGTTAAGTACTATTTGTGTGCTTAGTTTTCCTAGAAATGAAATGAGACGTACATTTTGAAAAATAAGAAATTGAAGGATAAAGGGTACATCAATATTATTGTCGTTAAAAGTTTCAGAATTCACAATTTTGTCCATAAAAGTGCTGGCGTAATATTTTTCACTTGCTCGGAAGCTGCAAATCATCTCTAATAATGGTGTACGTAAAAAAGGCTTTTTTTTCTGAAGAATTGTCCATTATGTTCGAAATTTGCATGGCGCATCGTCTCGTGTGGGTTTTGTTTGTGAGGGGTGCTATTTGGAACTCCTTCTTGTTTCCTTTAGGCCCACATCTCCGGACCTATTTTATATACAAAAATAAGAGCAATCTTAAAAATGTATCCACGCACAACTTCCTAAAGCGTAGACATTCTACATTTGCAAATTTCAAAATATTCCTGCAACATAAAATGCAGGAAATACGTAACGCCATAAAAAGAGCATTTTCCGGGACGATTACATAATGCTTTTAACGGCTATAGGAAGCATTTTCAGGAAACTGAAGCGTTCATTAATGTGTTTTTTCGATAGAAAACCCAATACTTACTGCAAAGATAATGTGACACGTTTTGTATGCTGCAAATTGCGATTCTACAAGCCACGATGTGATGAGAAAATTTAGTTGAAGTAGTCGCTATTACTGAGAGATAAATGACATTAAGTGTGCAGTTTTACAAGGCGCGATGGCACAAGGATTCTAAAACTTGGAATAAGGAACTCTCCACGACTTATTTATATTTGTTCTAGTTTACTGAGGAGAATAATACGGGAAAGCAATTCAAGATTTAAAAAACAGATGCAATAATCAAATAACGTTTGTTTGACTTGTTGACACTGTACGCTGAATAACTTCATGAATGGCATCCTCCTCGCGCAATTTATGAACAGTCCTCGGAACAGGCTTAATCCTGAGAATAAGCGACTCGAATTGTTTAGAAGAAGAACACAAATCAAAACTGCTATTATAAATGCATGTACCACTCTCAAAAGCTATAAATGTCGCGCCCTTGCAGCAACCATTGCTCCACGCGGTTTTAATTTTGACAAATGTTGATTGCCAATTACTGGACCACTTTCTTCGACTCCACTAAGCGCATGGTTGTGAAAACACGTTTAGAATATTTGGGATCTACCTTTTCGGGCGCTAACTAGTTCCAATGGCACCCAGCCCTCTCAGTGCGAGTTACCTATCCTTCGGGTGCTGTTACGTCATGTACAGTTTGCATAACTGGACTAAGTACCCTCTCACCAAGTGCAAAACTAAACAATTATACTAAATAGAATGGGGGGGGGGGGGCAAACGTTTGTGTAGACAACTTTTACGAAACGAGGGGTCCAGGGCAAATGAGCGTGGCGCCAAGTCAAAATTTTCAGAGCGAGGTCCAAAGATCATGTGCTAAAATTTCATCGTATTACCTACTTATCTCATTTCAGATCCTAAGCACCCAGACCTATCATCTTCCTCCGCACAACTCGGGTAGTGGGATTATAGTCCAGTCATTATAGTAAGTTCACCTCGGAATTTGAGATACCCAGCTGAAAATTTGTAAATACTTGTATATTGACACCCTGAAAGTTGTCTCAAAACCTACATATGGTAGGGTGTGCGCAACTATTAAATTTCAGGGTTAAAGGTCACAAAAATCGGTTTTTTCGCTTTTTTTGTAAATATCTCCTTTCCTATGGGTTTTTTGCTATTTGTGTTCATTATCAATATTGTAGAATACAAAGTTCTCTACAAGTTTTGTTTGAAAAAATTTTTTATACGGTGAACCGTTTTCGAGATAGAGGGCGGAGAACGCGCGGTCACAGGATTACTTCAGGTTAAACGATGCCTCCGGTCGAAAACGGGCCAGTTTGAATCGTATCTTGGTGACTAGCGGACGTACAATTTCAAGAACTATGGCTGATTTTTGTTTTCTATGTGTTTTCTATATCATTTATTGAAGTAGTGCGCGGTATGAAATCTCTACGAACTGCAAGTGTCGAACGAAACGACGGAAAAATTGATTATTTAAAATCAGTGTTTACATCAGTAAAAACTGTATCCAAGCAGCAAAACGGAAACAAGAAGAAGGAGAAACAGAAACTATAACTTCTCCTTTAGTACTCCGTAAAAAACGAGGTGAAGTGTTTGATTTTAAGAATCAATGTTTATTTTGTGGTGAAGTTGCTGATGAAGCTGCAGAGAAAAAGAAAAGAGAAAAATACAGGCGGAAGATAAAAAATGTGAGTACTCTTGAGTTCAAAGATACTGTTATTAAAAACGCAGAAGAACGTGGGGATGATTTCGGAGAATTGGTGAAAAGTCGTATAATTTTACAGTATGATTTGGTCGCTGCAGAAGCGAAGTACCATGCTGCTTGCTTCACAAACTTTTCAAATAAATCTTCATCATCATCATACCCCGAGAAAACTCGTCAAGATAATCAAGTTACAGAAGCTATGTTAGAGATTTTCAATTACATCGAAAATAATAATGATTCTCAATTCACACTAAAAGAGCTTAAAGATGTCTTGACATGGTATGTGCCAGATGATAAAACTATCATTACAAGACTACAGCAGAAGTACTTAACTGATATCGTAATTACGAAGAAAGTTGGAGCTTTCACAATCATTTCATTCCGTGATGCACAAGCTAATATTCTATCAAAAGCTTGGTACGAAAGTAAAAATATAGATCCTGAAGCAATCCGAACATCTATAATTGAAACTAGATCTTATCCACCTCCTAGTAAAATGCTGGATAATGTTAATCAAGAAATCCCAAAAACTTTATTACATTTCTTAGAAGAAGTCATCGTCAAAAACAGGAAAGGACAAATTGATCATTTAAAAACAAAATGTACTACAATAAGCCATGGAATTATGGCTGCCATACGGGAACGTTCTTTTTCATCACAGTTACTTTTGAGCCTTTCTGTATTTCTTCACAGAAGATATGGATCAAAAAGGCTATTGGATATTCTATCTAGTTTGGGATTTGCAGCTTCTTATAGTAATACAGTACAGTATGAAGTTTCAGCAGTTTATCACCCACAGCCTCGTATTTTATCATCAGAGTCAGGTGCACTTGTACAATATTATACAATATGCAGTTCGTAGAAATTTCATACCGCGCACTACTTCAATAAGTGATTCCCCTCCCGACTCTGACTTATTACATAGAAAACAAAAATCAGCCATAGTTCTTGAAATTGTACGTCCGCTAGTCACCAAGATACGATTCAAACTGGCCCGTTTTCGACCGGAGGCACCGTTTAACCTGAAGTAATCCTGTGACCGCGCGCTCTCCGCCCTCTATCTCGAAAACGGTTCACCATATAAAAAATTTTTTCAAACAAAACTTGTAGAGAATTTTGTATTCTACAATATTGATAATGAACACAAATAGCAAAAGACCCATAGGAAATGAGATATTTACAAAAAAAGCGAAAAAAACCGATTTTTGTGAACTTTAACCCTGAAATTTAATAGTTGCGCACACCCTACCATATGTAGGTTTTGAGACAACTTTCAGGGTGTCAATATACAAATATTTACAGACTTACAGCTTGGTATCTCGAATTCCGAGATTCTTCCCTAATTTGAGCTTAAATGACTGGACTATTATCAGGACAATTCCGATTTTTAACTGGGTGCCTCTTCCCATCTAAAATTACCGATATTTCATAACAATTTCTTATTTGTTCAGCATAACTAAATTAAGAAAATTAAAGAATAAATTTGCCGCTATACAGAAAGATTTATACAGGGTGTAATTCTTAAAGCTCCTAAAGACTAAAATTCTTTTATAATCATTAAAGTGTGTTCTTATGGACTTTTAAAGCTCTTATAGACTTATAAAGGACCTTTAACATTAGAATCATCGTATAAAGGCTGTAAAGCTTTGGAGGGATCTTCTAAACCCTCCTGAAACGTTCTTAGATACCTTTAAGGAGGGATCCCTTTAGTGATTTTAAACGGTCTTAAAGGTTAAATGTCTATTAAATGTTCTAAGTACCTTTTGGAAGCTTTTATACCCTCCAACGCGATTAATAAATAGCTCAGCCTTTGAATGGTTCTTAAATGTTTTTAAAGACTTTCAAAAATACCTTTTACGACTCTTAAAGTTTCGGGAGGAGAAAGTTTCCAGACCTCTACATACTTCTGGAAGAACCTCGGAAGCTCTTACGATACTAAATGCCGTGGAACCCATTAAAAACTCATCAAGATGGATGATTTCGTGAGTCATGAAGGCTCTAAAATACACTTAAGGACCAAAAAAATCATTATTAAGGTCATGAAGTGTTAGCAAGGTCTTACTCTTAAAGCCCCTTAAGGCCTAACAAAGATTCCACGAGACTCTTCTTCGTGACGAGTGAATTATTTTGCACAAAACTGAACATATAGAGAAAATATTCGCAATAGTATATACATCCCACGTTTTTGGAATGTGAATTAAAAGGTGTGTCTCTATGCTTCAAAGCTTTTGTTTTACTTAGCCAAATGCGCCCAGAAACTCATCATTTTCAAAATTCCAAATATCACTAAAAACGAAACAAACGTAACGTACAAACAAACAAAAAATTACACTAACCGAAAGGACAGTTACGACACTATGATTTATGTTTGTTATTTCTGCCATTGTGAACACTGAGATTAGATATAAATTTACGATAATAAGAAAACGGCTTCTTGTTGATTTGTAATGTAATGAAAATTTATGACATCGACATTTTTGTGTGATCAGACCGTAATAACGTAAAGGTATTACATACTAGAAGAGACTGCATACAACAAACAAGATGTTCGTTTCATTTTGGACGAACAACTTATTAAGCCCCGCCCTATCATCGGTGTGTGCGACAACCAACTGGAGGTATCCAAACAAACTTGCATGTCACCTTGTCTTATGTGGAGTGTAACTATTAAAAGGTTAAATCCCAAATGAGTGAGGTGTGTATAGACTGGCTGATATTAATGTAAAGGGTATGTTCCTCATAAAAAAACAAAAACTTACCTGTTTATTAGTTTTTAGTAGGTACAGCTACTTTTACATGTTATTCACTTCATAAGACTGCTCTTTAGATAATTTTAATAAGGCTTATATATAAAGCAGAAACATAAATTTTAAATAGCACGAGATGAGAACAGTTTTAAAAGCACAAAGCAGACACAAATTTCAACAATTAGGAATTAGGAATATTCCTTAAACAACAGTAAAAATGTTGGTATAAAAATTTGACGGTACAAGAAAAGTGCCAAGAACGGTAATAATGAGGTGAAGTCGTACTTAGAACGTAGTAAGTAGAAGAATATAGCCGATAACTTAAATAAGAACCTATACTGGCAGGGGCGATAAAATTAAGTGAAATGATTTACTAATAACTAAAACTAGGGTTCAAGATTGATACTGAAAGTATATGTGGCAGGACTTTGACGCGGAAATAAAATATTGCAAACTTTGTGAGCAATTAAGGGATGAAGCCCCTGGGACATTTGTAGATTAGAGATCGAGACTTAATGAAACAGCCGTTCGACAGATATGAATCGGATTGGTATTAAATGAAATCTTGTTTAATTCGGGATTGTTTGGGCGAAATTTTCCCGCTACATCTAACTTTAGAACGCCATAAAAAAACAATTAAATCGTAAATACTTTTAATGTATTATTAATTGAACCTTTCATAACACCCACTCGCAATTTTATTTATAAAATCTGCTGTACCTAAACAATGACGAGAGTTAAAAATGCGTAGTTCTATTACTTTCATTAAAAATTTATGTTTAATTGATAGGATCGTCACGGACAAAATAAAAACGAATGTTAGTGCAACGTGCTACATTGAGTTCGAAGATTCAGCCTGTTGAATAAGATATTTACGGAAAATCTTTTGGGAGCTCTTTTGATTTTCCGAAAACGGCAGAGATACAATGGAAAGAAAAAGTCTTTCCAACTCTTTCCAAACTGAATGCACCATTTAAATTCCCGTTATAATTCTAGGTTTGCAAGTTAAAAAAAACTGTCTTGCAACATCAAAATTTCGACCAAGCCCAAAATTGGCAGATAAAGATCAGTGAATCTTTACTTATTGCCCAATGTGTAAAATAGTGGGTACGCTCCGAAGAGATCTTTTATACTGTTGCCTGGAATTTTGAGTTTATGGCAGAGAATTTATCTCGTGAAGTGCTTACTTGATTTTGTCTGTCACTATTTGATTTTGAAAACTCTGCATTTTAAAGTGTAAATGCACTTAGAATTTTGGGATAAGCATGACTTTTGATAAAGAATAGCTTATTCTGAAAAAAAAAGTGTCGATTGTATAGTAAACCTCTTCTAGGGACACTAGGTATAAAGAATCGAAAAATTGGTTGTTAGATTTAAATTTGATATTTGAAGTCTGAGGCGTGTTCGTTATATGCATTTATACGCACAAGAAGAAAGATCGATATTATGCAATTTCGCAGAGGAACAGATTAATGCTTAATATTTATGTATGATACATTTGCATACACCTACTCTATAACAATGTGAGCGGTATTACTAATCTCAATCGCATTTCAATGTACTGCAAACATTATCCGTAAATGCACCTATACAATCGGGGTGATGCATACAAATGCGTTGGATAGAAGTTCTCAAGCAGTATATTAGCCTGTGGTTTCTGTTATAACCTTATATATCTCATCCTTATGTTTGGCAAATACAGCACTTCGTATACTACTAGCACTGGCCTGACAAATTTCTACTATTATAAATTACAAACATTTCGCGTTGTTTGCGGTTTTAAACCACTAAAACGATATATTTGGGTGAAATTAAACACAAATTTCCCTAAACAAACCGTATACTATCACATGTGCGCATTAACAAATTGTTGGCATTCCACTTTTTGCATTGCTCTACTTTCAAACTATTTACCCTTTGTATCACACTGAATATCTTCAATTTTAAATTGTTGGAAATTCAGGCTCCGATGAATCCAAAGTTGATATTGCTGTTTGCAATGGCAAAAGGCCATTAAGCCATCTACAAAACCCCTGTCCAGCTAGCTCAATTGAATAAACTTGATTGCAAATTTCTTAATGCACGTCCGGTCTCCGCTACAGTGAATGAAAATCTCGATAAAGACTTAATTTTATTAATTTAGGAATCTCAGCATTATTTAAACCAATTTTGGGGTACGAATATCAAACTTAACATGAAAACTGTAATCCTGGTTCCATTAAACATAAAATTGTTCATTGACAATTAAAATAAATTTTGTCGGGCTACACACAAATTGACAAAACTGAAAGAGAAAGAGGCTCTCAGGGCCTGTTTACAGATACTACGCATGCAAGCGATCGATAGTCATTTAAGGAAATTTGACAGTTTTTAATAATCCAAAAACTGGTCGTTGGCTGCGATATTCTGTCGCACAAAAAACTAAAAACACTTGCTGACAGCTTCAAAAGCTCTTTTCCATTACACTTAATCGTGATGTTCTTCAAGAATTGGCTTTAGCGAATTTGATAATTAAGTTTATGGCTTTACGGATTGTGGAACACTTTTATTTTGAACAACAAGAGAACCTTGTAGAAAGGCTCGCTGGTCGACACACAATACATTCGAACTGTTATTTTTCAGATGCGGATAAAGTGTTTAAAATTTCTCACAAACTCGATTAATTTGCACTAACTTTCTGTCTTCTATAAACAAATTCACTATCAAAAAGACGAACGCCGTCTTAACATGCAACAGGCTGTATGCCCAAAGGTGACGGTAACGTGCACTAACAGTGTTGGACTGCCACAGAAAGGCCTCCGATATACGGCAAAACGCAACGATAAAAAGCATCCTTGTTCGTTGTTCTCGTATTTACAGCATCTCCTCCACGTTAAAAATCTCCTGTACGATTTCGTAAACAAACAGCTAATCAGAACCAAATTTGAATAACACCAGCTTCGAAATAAACTGCACATCTGTTGCTTTCTTATCGGAAAAAAGCTCTCGAAAACAATTAAACTTTACCTTACGCAACCCTATCACAAATGTTCTTATCGCAAGGACCAGATAAAACCTTTAATACAACGCGCAAATAGGACCAAATGTTTCTACCTTGTAACATGTAATTGCATTTTAAACAAATTACAAGGTGATCAATTCTAACAAAACTAGGTGCCGAGCCCAACCAAAATGTCTGCGTGACGTTGTTCACACAACCATATACACTGGGGATCTCGGAAACCATAGAAGATTCGACGTGTTTACATAAGGGAAAAAATTGCGCAATTAAACAGTTATCGTGCTTTAAAGAAAACCAGAAAATTCCGAATATCTGAAGATATTCCAGCAACATCGCAATTTGCCCATTTTGTTTTTTTTCTATTTGAGGAGATACAGAAAAATAAAAAAACACTTTTTCATTGACACTTTTTGAGCATGAGATTTTTAAACAACGTTTCGTTTGGCAGAAATCATCAACTTAATTTTTTTATATGGCTCGTAAAAAAACGTACATACTGTGTTGAGTAGCATTTTTTATTACGAAACAAAAAAACAAAAGTTGGAAACTATTGGCTTCAACGGGATGGGACACAACGCCCTAATCATACAAAAAATAAAGTTGATGATGGTTTCTTCGAAACGAAACGTTGTTTTAAAAACCTCTCAAATCTGTATTGTGCAGCTCAAGAAGGTGCAGTGGGGAAATGTGTGAAAGTGAAATGAAAGATTAGTCATCGGCGATAAGAAATGAAGGCGGATGTGGCGCATTCTTTCCGGGAAATATGACGAGTTTGTTCTTGAAAATTCGGAAGCGTTCAGGAGCAATCTGAGAACATTACTATTATTGGTTGGTACATAAGCAAATCAAATTGTGTTTCGAGTTAGTTCCAACATCAGTGCGATCGTCTTATGTTATCAATTGTGTGTGATAAATATTACTAATAATTTAATCTATTTCAAGACTGTTATAAATGTATAGTTAATTAAGTGTAAATAAATAAATCACGTAATTAAATTTACATTACAATATTTTATCAATGTTGAGTATCCTTTTGAATTGTGACCTTTAACTCAACTAAATTAGAAGTTCTGGACAGGTGGACTATCTGGAAAGTGAAAGAATGCAATGGACCAAAAACATGTAGTTAAATACCGACAAGAGTAATTTTGTTCTTTCATAATTAAGTTTGCTGCTCCTTGGCTCTTGAATGATTTGTACATGGTGTAACGTATAAGCATGTATAACTAAAACAAAAGCTTTTTCATATTTTTACATGTACAAGGTGTCCTTAAAGATATGCTAATATTTAAGGGGGCGATTCTTGGACCCGTTTTTAAAAAAACTTTCTATTCGTTTTAATTTTTGAGATACAGGATGGTAAAGTTTAACAAAAATCTCCTTTTTAATAATAACAGAGATAATATTGTAGGCATCTTTATGAAGTTTGGTACATGTCTTCTAAGCATTAAGTTTTTATTTTCTCTACCAGTGGCGTCCGTACGGCTCTTGCATTTAATTTTAGAGAAAAAATACTACGCCACCGCTTTCTCTTAAAATAAAAATTATTTTTTAAATCCTCATTCATTCTTGAGCAAACTTGATCTTCTGGTTTTTCTTTGTCCGACGCATGGTTTTCGCTTAAAAAATAAAAATCGTTTTAAATGAACGATTTTCATTTTTGCATCCTGTCAAACAACGCGCGGTAAAAAAGAACAATCATTTAGTTTCAAACAAAGAATACTCTCATTGTCTCGGTGCGTTCAAACGCATCATATTTCGCGAAGAAGCACTTTTGAATTACTTTAATTAAAATAAGTATATGGTGTAGAAACGAGGCTTTCCCTCTTTGTAAAAGATCAATACATACATTCGGTGCTAATTTAAAAGTTGCAAACATTAAAGAAAATTTCCTGGGCAGTAAAAACTATAAACCCCAACGTTTCGCTATATTAGAAATTTTCCCGGTTGTCTACAAAATTTAAGGATATTTAAAAACAATACTCGTCACCTTTGGTTCAATTTTACCGTAAAGCTGTCTATCCGCAATGCATCGGCAAATGTAAATTTGACAGTATACAACGAGAAAAGGTATTGAGACAATTTTATTTCTATAATCGTTGTGTAAATCTAACTTAGATTTGGAAAGACTTCGCTTGAGCTAATCTTAAGGGAAAAAATTGAAAAGTAGTGGAGCTGGTTTGAGTTGGATTTTAAGAATATATTTTCGTAAATGTCACGTTGGAATTGTTTTTATTTGTTAACCAGAAAATTGCACTCCAAATTTATAGATTCAAGTACATATAAAGAGAAAGGATCTGTTTTTCTTTCAATAGTTGATTTTTATGCTATTTCCTGCTAACCGGGAAATTATTTTAGATTTTCATTGTTAAAATCCGGATAAGGTACATAGGTAAAGAACGTACCAAGAATTTTAACGCCATGAAATAGGAAAGCCCCTTTCAGACAGAATTTAAAAGCTTCTAAAGATTTTAGAGATTCTTTAAGGCTGACCCTAAATGCCTATATGCCTATTGCTCTCCGACCTCATAGCTCTTATAATTCTCGAGATAGCAATAGTGGACAAAATAAAATGTACACCTTGTATAATATACTACTGCGTGTATCAATAACAACCATGCGACTGTGTAGTATTGAAATTTCGATGGAGAGGCTATGAAGCAACAATTATCTCTCAAAGCTAAACATAATTATGATAAACAGTATAATGACAAACAAGTTGTAAATCAGCATATACATGATGAAAGCGCATTTTTGGTAATACAGATCAGTATTTTATTAGCAAAGATTAAAATTATCGATCTCGGGAGTAATCTAACTCAAGATAAACTAGAGCCTGCAGATCTACACTATCGCAGAAAGCCAAAATTTAAAGTTTCTAGCTATTGTAACTGCTGAGATCCCAGCCGTACAGCCAGCTAGCCAGACAGCCAGCCATATCAAATATAATAGCGTATTTTTTTTTCAAAAGTGTGGTACACGAACCTGGATGTAACCAATCATTTCGGCTATGTGTCTCAGTGCCGTCTATGTGTCTCAGTAATACAGCGTTGGGCTACATAGTCGGAAGGTCAGGTGTTCGAACCTGGGTTGAGGTAAGAATTTTTTTATCTGTGGCAGAGATGGGAGTTTCCTAATTCGTAAGGTTAATACCGGAGTAGTATAGAACAACTTAAGACCTTCTGCAGGGGCACCTGTAAAAAGCATTATGCGGATCACTCTGTAATTGGGCACTAACCTGTTCGGGGCCCAGAACAAAAGTGGGACAATAAATAAAAACATAAGAAGTTGTCGAACACTTCATTGTTTGCTGCTATTTTTACTTTTTATCCCACCCTAGAAGAGACGACTACTAAAAACTTTGCTTTCGTTCAAAGGTTAATTACATTCAACCTCGTAATTCTATTATAAGCAGTTGAAATGACCACCAAGAACTTGAGAATCAACCAAAATTGTTTATTTTAATGTTTTAAGGGATGAATACAATCCGTTGTACCCTTGATTTGCAGACGAGGATAACATTCGAATAATTATTAATTGTAATACGTGATTCCTATCGTTTGACACTATTAGAAATAGTTAAAAAAATTATTTTTTTATGCTTTCAAGGAAGATTTCAACAAAGACATAATATGTAAGTCAACCCTTTATTCCTTCTAGACCAGCGGAGGATGGATTTCCTGCATTTACTTACGAAAACGTTATCGATAGAAGTGATATCTGAAAATTCTTCCTTTCTGAGGCACGCGGCTGCGGTAGATGCTAAATTGAGAACAATCTGGTGGTTTTTGAAACCTGGTCTTTGCTTAACTGCATTTAGCGTTACTCGCTTGGTCAATATAACTTCGACAAAACGACGATAAAAATCGACAGTAGAGCGTGTCAGAAAAATTAGGAATTAATTACTGGGCACATATCAATCATTCACTGTCACTTACTTTACTATTTCCAACACAAAACGCGAACTATTCAATGATGTAAGTATAATCGTGTTACAGCTATAATTTTCTTAATTAAAAGCATAATTTGATTCTAATAGTTAATTAAAGGGATCCACTTTAGGTTACCTAAAACTCATTACCTTAATCGCCGTTTTACGTGACTTCTATTGTTTTGCGAATAATAGATCAGCAGCACGACTAAAACGAATTAAAGCGATGCTTTTAGTTTTACATCTGACCGCTATAGTCCTTCGTTCAGTGTGGTTTTCATTGCGTTGTCTTATCAAGATGTATGGAATGCTTCTTCAAAGTGTGCATCACTTTATACAGGTACTGTATGTACTTGCAAAACATTTTTATCATGTAGTACAACTAGGCTGAATATGGTGAAGAGGCATGGAAGGAAATAGTGAAACTGGCAGGGTGTAAGCATTTAACGTTTAACACGCATCAAGTTTATCCAGACGACACCATGGCTAAACTGGCGGAAGCTTGTGCACACGTAACTTCTGCTCACGTTGATGAGATTATGGAGTTTTTTGGGAAATGTTTCGTACGATTCTTTAGCAATTTCGGGTAAGTGGATGATCCCCTGACCCCTTGTGATTCAATAAACATTTTCAGCTACGATGTCCCAATTCGTGCAACCGGTCGGTACTTTACAGACTTTCTGCAAAATGTAGACAATATTCATTCTCAGTTCTGCTTCACGTATCCCAAAATGAGAAGCCCCTCCATCTATTTAACGGGAATCGACGTGAAAGGTTGCGATATGGTGTACAGAAGTGATCGAAAAGGATTTATTTGCTATATAATCGGTATCCAAGTATATAACTGGCGTACGCCACTATTCTAACCCTATATCTCCCAAATAGGACTATTAACACAAATCTCCAAGGACTTTTTTAACTTAACAGCCTTCAAACTGACAGTAGTCGATAACAGCTGCTCTGCAGGTGCTAATAGGCGAAGTAATGTCGTAAAGTTCCGGATAGACTTTGACAACACAAATTATGCAAGTATTTTTCTCTATGCAATTTATTTAAAACGCGAGCACTTTTAAACCCCTTGCGTTGTATAGATGCAAGCAGAAGTTTTGAGGCACCGCCCGAAGAAAATTGAAAATCTACCATCCGTTCCCTGCTACCACTTGTTAGAACTGTTTCCTTTCGCGATTATGATCGATCCTTCGATGGTTATGGTGGGCGTCGGTCAAAAGCTTGTGGAAATTTGTAGCGGGCAAGACATCTTGCTGGGTCAATCGGTTAATGATCATTTCTCACTTCGACGACCTAAGGGAATCTCAATTACTTGGAAAAATGTATGTAGTTACTACTTTGGTACTTTCCAATGCGAGATGTTTTAGTTAATATATTTGGGGAACATAATGTTTGAGCTTGAACTACTTAGGAAAAAAGAGGTGAAGGAGAAAGACGATCCTGCAACAAGCGCATCTGAATCGACAATGAAAAATATACTACTTAAAGGGCAAATGAAGTACATAGCAGATGTTAATGGGGTAATTTTTCTTTGCAGTCCCATGTAAGTTACACATTCGCTATGTTGTATACACAGTGAATTTTGGTTGCAGTATTAACGACCTTGACGAATTGACAGAGCGAGGAATCTTTTTAAATGATTTGAACCAACATGGTTTGGGTAAGGAGATGGTTATGGCAGGCTGGCAGCACAATTCCAAGTTAGTTCGTTGTCTTGCCTTCTATTTTCTACATTTTTGTTTATCGTGTGCAGATTAGAAGTGTTGTTTGACGATGCAGAACAGAGGTCTCTTGATTTGGAACAGAGCTACGAGCTATTAGATAAGTGGAAGAAGCGAAGTGACGAGCTGTTATATTCGATGATTCCGCAAACAGTTGCTGATCGCCTCAGGGGCGGTAATTCAAGGTTGAGTACGTGTGAGGTACAGTTAGTTAGAGTAAAGCAAAACCTATTTACTAAGTTTTAGACCTTCGAAAGTGTCACAATTCTGTTTTGCGAGTTGGTTGGATTACACTCATCAACGGTTGAAGAAGCGTTATCTGTTGTGAACTGTATGAATACGGTTTTTTCGTGTTTCGACGAAATGATGGATAAATTCCAAGTATATAAGGTGGAAACTGTTGGTTACGTTTATATGGTGGCTGGAGGTGCCCCAGAAAGGACCAACGTCCACGCGCAAAGAATAGCCGACTTAGCTATCTCTATGGTCGATGAAGTTAAAGAACTGAAGTATAAAGATCGCGATAAAGTAGACATCAGAATCGGTATCAAAGATTTTTGATTTCAGTAATAGTGTCATATGTGTTTAAGGAATTCATTCAGGGCCTGCAGTTGCGGGCGTTGTGGGAATAAAAGTTCCGCGCTATTGCTTTTTCGGGGATACTGTTAACACTGCATCAAGAATGCAGTCTACAAGTACAGTAAGAATTAAGGTAATAAGAGAAGGATTAAGCTTAAGGGTTACCATTTTTAGCCAGGTAACGTGAACATTTCGATTGACACGAAGAACTTGCTTCCACAACATCTCTATCAATTCCGATCACGTGGTTTAGTTAAAGTGAAGGTATAAGGCATAATTAAAAACACTTCATAATTATTGTCAAGCGTCATTGCAGGGAAAAGGACAAATGGAGACTTTTTTCTTGACTAAGAGATACTAGACCGAGATCTTAAAATATCTAGTAATACGAAGACTAACAATGAAAGTAGTAACTTACAAGACCATGTATTTATAAAATAGAACGTTTGTAGTATGTGAACATTTCTTAGTTCTAGAAGCTTACTTAACTCAGTATTAATTATTTCCATTGCTACTGCACGTTATCAGGTGGAAATGAAAGGTATATATTTTGCGTGTCATCGGCACAGAAATGAGATTTGCACATCTTGACAGCGTCAATGAAATCAGTATACATTATGTATAATAATGGCCCTAATATTGATCCCTGGGGCACCCCATCGGTTAATGATCCAAAAGATTATAATTATATTATATTTGACTTGTTGAATCCTATTAGTGAGAAAGCTGCCGACAAATTGCGCTGCATTCGCACTAAAACCTTAGAATAATATACTGCTGTGGCCCCACGTTGGGCGCCAATTAAAAATGCTGTGTGCACCGGTCCGTAGGCCAAAAAGACCGTACACAAAACACCTAAACAAACCTAGCTAGCTCAAACCTTTATCTTGCTCGGAACAAAGCTTCTCCCCAGCACAAAGGAGGAATTCGACTCTTTTCTCAGTTAAACCATTAACTTCTACCAGATAGTGGGTTAGACCAAATACCTTAAATTCCAAATCGATCTTAAGAATTTTGATTAAATAAAATGGAGCTTGGGCAATTATCCAAAGAAAACAGTAAATTAAAGGAAATGAAATCGTTCGAACGACATACACAGCAATTATTGTGAAAATTACACATTTCAAATTTAATTGTCACACACACACAATGAAAAATATTACAAGAGACACAAACAATTATTACAAAGAAAAAAAAACTAAAATTAAAAATTAATTTTACTTACATTCGGTACATGTCCAAAACTGCTAATCCAAATACGTTACACACAAAAAAAACAACAAAATTTCAAAATTACACAAAAAAACACTCAAATCGGCGCCGACCACAGCTTAGTGACGCACTTTACTGAAGGTCCAAACTTCCAAAACTGCCGCCACACAAACCTGCCGCAACTCGGCTTGCCACTCCGTAAAACGGAAACTCCACCAACTTCCAAAACTGGCTGGCCTCTACACAATCCAAACTACTGCGGTAACTCGCCGAAGCGAAATAAACAATCTTCACTCAACTCAAAAACTGCCCTAACTGGCAACAAAACTGACGATTAAAACTTCACAACTCCAATCAAATTTCAAACTTCTGCAGACGTGGATCTGCTCTCAACTTGGCAAAAGGCGATTTAAATTTCAAACAAACGTAGTTCTGCGTTGACCGTGGCAAAAAGCCCTTCCACTTCTCAGTCCGTTCTATTTAAGGTGGAAACCCTTCTTCCAAATTACAAATTAAAACAGCCAATGATAAGCAGTTGACAACAGAAAATTTCCCCCCTAACGCACGTTAAACCAGAGGTAGAAATTATTTTTATAATCAATTTTTAACCGACATTAAGAGATAACACAAAGCTTAAAATTCTAGGAAAAATAGAATTTTCTGTCTTTTAAATACAAAGAAAAAGCGATAAATAACATCCACCTGTCAATTAAATTAAGCGTTTACAATGATAACAGAATAAAAGCGATATAAAATTCTCAGAAATCTACGTTAAATAAAATCAAAAATGAACTTAAAAAATGTACACAAAAACAAACCTTGACCTCTTTCTCCTAACAATAATTTCTGTGGAAGTACCTACTTAACCAACGACACAAACAAAAAATTTAGATTAAGAAAATTAATTACATAGAAAATAGGAAACCGCCCTTGTCCATCCTAGTTAAGAATTCCAAAATTTCGTCCTGCCAGACGAAATAACACAGCAATACAAAGCTAAAACCAAAGTAATGCAACTTAGCTAATAATAGCTGGTGGCTTTGAATATAAATATTTTATATTCAAAGGCGAAGGTCAATCAAAAATTTTATTTTTTCGATAAAGTACCTAAAAAAATTGTGTGATTGTGGAAGAGGTCTTAACCTGTGCCTCAGTCCAAAAATTAGCCGCCTGTGCGATTGAGTTTCTCTCAAAAAAAATTCCGAAAAACTGTCAAATTCGGACGAAGAAAATTTATAAGAGCGAAACCGTTAAAGTTAGGGGTACCTACAACATGCTACATAAAAAATAGGTACTTTGCAAGTACACTCCAAATCAGTAATAAAATATGGGGTATTCCATTTAAAAAATGCAAGTTTGATACGCCACTGGAATACAGAACGCCCCTGTTGATCAAAAAAATTTTAGAAACATGCCGGCGTGTACGATTTTTCTGTAAGACTTTTTTCGGTATCTTCTATGGTAAAGAAGTTATGGTACGAGGGATCTTAGGTGCTACACCCTGTATATAATGGAAGTGTGAAGTAAAGAGGAAATATAGGAAATATTTGGGATATATAAAGAAGTATACGAGGAAGTAGGGGAGTCATATCATCATAAAGAGAAGTACAGGGAAGTCTATGACCATAAGGGGAAATACGAGGAAATATTAGTGATTTACGGTGAAGTACGAGGAATTATTTGAACATTGCGGAAATAGGTATTCAAAATTACTAGATGCAGTGGTTTACACCTCGCTTTTTTTGAGATAAAGGTCCTGCTTTACATGATAAGTTAAACTTGTTTGGGAAGACACTGCAGAACCTCGACTTCTTACAGCTTGAAAACTTTCTACTTCACGTATTTCTAGGTGCAAAATTAAAAAATTTCAATCTCAACCTAATACAATCGTTACAAATTATTGTTCGAGAAGAAAATCGTCATATTTAGAACGCGCATATTTTTCCACATATGGGAGAACTAATTATGGATTTGAAAATTTTCATAAAGGGTCGACCTATGCCAGTAGGTAATAGGAATTAAAGGTAATGCTATTATACTTGCACAAAACTCAGGTGGACAAAAACAATAAAATGTAGATTATTTTTCACATGTGAATTGCATTTCGGGGGAATGGTTTTTTTCTCGATTTTCTAAAGGCAAAGAAAGTCATATACCACAATAAAAGTAACTTTCACCATAGTGAAATCCTATTCGTTACACTATTCCCCCACCCTTAATTATGTATGTGAAAAATGAACAACTAAAGCATCTTGTATTTACGACACAGTAATAAGCGATTTGAAAATTTATTCCTTCATTTTTTAAACGGCGGCGCTGCTACTGTATCGGACGTGTAATTAAACTTTTCAGCTTTCCGTTTTGTTTTTTATACTAAATTCCTAATCGACCTGAAAACACACATTAATTCCGATCCGGGATCTAACGAAGCTTCAAAATGTGTAACGCAGCTTTTGTTATCGTACACGTGCAGGTATTGTGTAATTTACTGTCGCACAGAAATTAGATAAAAGTACAAAGCAAACTTTGATAGGGTTGATATTTTATGTGTATGCTAACATATGTTGGTTTAATGCCAAAACCTTTTTCTTTTAATATTTTGCGGGTATTTTAGCGTGCAGCTTTTCGATTGGGAAAACTTTTTTGGTCGAACATCTAACTATTCAGCCATTTGCTAGTAGGCACTGTCTGCTAATCTGCTCTTTCATTCGAGTTCTGAAAGTTTAATAGGGCTTTATTGATTGTACGCTTTGAAATTATTCTTTTCGTCCTTCCATTATGATTTACAACGTGATTAAGACCTAATAAATTAGTGAGTTGGTCGTACTGTTTGGGAACAGTACCTCATTAAATACTAAAGGTAGAGAATTTTTTACAAAACTTTTCTTTCCATTTCAATTTTACAATTTAAAAGTGCCTGAGTTGATGCATTCTACCACCAAATTTGTATTTTTGATTTATCATAAGTCTTAACTATTGCGAACGATGACAATTCTTTGTCATACGTTCATTCAATTTCACTAAATGCATTTTAAATCAGAAATTAGAATTTTAAATTAGTTGATGTTCAGTACTGTACACAGCAATGCTATTTGTAGTGTATAGCAGTTTACCAAAAATACCTAAAGAAGGCGGGTTAATTTTATGCAAAGTGATCATACCATACCTATTAAGAGACTGATACAATAAAACTTCAATAATCTTTGAGAAACACTAACCATTTTGAACACTAAGCACAATGACAGAAAGCTTCTCTAGTAGGCTGATGAGAAAGATGAAAATTATCAATTATTATCTACTGATAGAATGTCATGTGGAAAAGTGACTTCCTCACATGATAAAAATATCGCAAGTCTAACCACATCGCCCTCGCCTAAATTTTTTTGGAAGCGAATCCGCATATTAGTACGTCGGGTAGGTACATGGCTAGAATGGGGAAAATACTGCACTTTTTGATTGGAATATGCCACTTTCTGTGGTAATAGTTAATACCAAAAGGCAACTTTTGAAATAGGGAGCCACTCGAAAATCCGTGCAGGAAAGCAAAATGGTGGCCGTCAAAATGGCGCCATTAGCCGCAATATATTTTTTTGTATCTCTGCTCCTAATAGTCCGATTTTAATTTTCTTTTTTTTTGTAGCTCAATTTTAAAAAATTGTTTTTTTTACGAATTTGAATCACAAGTAAGCTCTTAATTGTGCAATATCCCGGTCTTTTCGACAAAAAAGGTCATCGTTTAGAAATTCAATCGATACAACCCCAAAACTCCTTGTATCTACCCTGCAAGTTCGGAAAATTTCAATCCGCCATGTTTTTTTTTTTAAATGCGCAATATTTGTTTCATCAGGCACGAGATCAAGCATTATGAAAATTGAAAGGAAAGGCCTCGTCAATTTTTTTCTCTGAAAAACAGAAAATACACTCTGCTTTTAAAGTAATTAAAGAAACACTCAGTATATCAACTTTAATTAACTCTTACTCTCGTTCTTACTTATCCTATTTTATTTAACTAGTGGTTTAAGGTACGACGAATGTGAAATTTGGAGTGCTTATTTATCAGATCATGGGTTTTTTCGAGGGTTTTCTCTCGGATTTTCTTTAAGAATATTAACGGAATATTATGATTTCCAAGTTTTAGATACCTATTCATATAAGTTGAATCATTTTTATTATACAGGGAATCCACCTTCTGTAAGCGGACGATAGAGCCTCAATGGTTGAGATTAATGGTAACGGTTTGTTGGTACGAGAAGCCTGAGGGGAAGCCTAAAACGTATTTTTAGGTATATAGGGTGTTCTCGAGGGCAGCCTATACATTTTGATATTTTTTATAGGTATCCCCGGGTATCCCTTAACAAAAGAATTATTTTTGTAGGTCTTATCGGTTTTTTTTCGTAATGCTAACCGCGAGGCTAACCGTTTTCCGGATATGCTTTTTATACAGGGTGAAAATTTTATCTTCAAAACATTTTTTAAAGAAGCTTTTTATGACATCCATAATTTAAAAGTTTGCTACCAATCCACGTACATTCAATTTGAGGTCAGTAGCATACTTCTGCACGGTCAAAAGGGGAATACTGTTTTAAATAGCAACCACTATTTTCTTGCCGTAGTGAATTATTTGTCGATAGAAATAGATACAATAAAACTCGTTTTTCAAATAATTGAATTTTAATATTTCTTTAGCTAATCGACTTCGAATCGTATAGACCGATTCATCATCAGACCTTAAGAATCAGAATATTGTGCTGAATAATACAAATCCTTACATATTAACATTTGACGTGGACATGTTACACATAAAAATCGGGTTGAGCTTACTTTGATTCAAATTCGTAAAAAAACACTTTTTTAAAATTGTGCTAAATCCTTCAGTTTTAGAGATAAATGTTATATAGCAAAAAAATTTCCTCGTCACAAGAGCTTTCAATAAAAAAAAAGAAAATTAAAATCGGATTATTAGGAGCAGAGATACAAAAAAATATATTGCGGCTAATGGCGTCATTTTCGCCGCCACCATTTTGGTTTCCTGCACGGATTTTCGAGTGGCTCCCTATCTCATAAGTTGCCTTTTGGTATTAACTATTACCACAGAAAGTGGCATATTCCAATCAAAAAGTGCAGTTTTTTTTGCGTACCCAACGTACTAATATAGCCCCCCAAAGATCAAGGGTTTAGTATCGAATCTATACAATGGCACTAGAAGATCTAATCACGCTAGCGTAATTTTATTCTTTAGCGAGAAATCTAACTCGCGTGGCGTGGCCATGCAATTTCTCATTTACAACCCCCCGTTGTAAGATCCGTTGCCCTTTTAATATCATTAATTAACTGTAATGCAAGAGAATTGTAAGGGAGTAACTTGCACAGCGTACATTAGCAAAAAATCTGTGCGGATGCTTTTTATTTTCATTCGCTGTATGTATCGAAAAGCGCCAGAACGTACCGTACATCCTTCTTATGGAAGTGGATTATTACGATTGAAATGTTTTTATTCATCTCAAATTTATTCAAAGTGGAAGTAAAAGCAAAGAATAAAAAGAGTATTTCTGGTATGTCATAATTTGCTTGCTTGGCAACTTATTTCTTCGAATTGGGTCAGTTGCCAAATACCTACTTCATTTTATTTAAGCGACGAAAGTCGCTATGATTTAAAACCCGCCACGAAGGGTCTTTATCAACCCTTTAATTGTATACTCATGTTCGTAATTGGAGCGGTACTGTTAAGATATAATTAATGACGCGATTTTCTTTTATTGACTTTCAACGTTTAGTTTGTCCCATTTCCATTATGCTACTTTACGTGATTTTAAGTTTAAGTGTCTGAATATCTCGCAGTCCTGGGTTTAAAAAATTCAACATGCTCTAATAAAAATGTTCTCATAGAAAATTCTGATATCGGGTATTTATTTAATCCATTTTGGCAAAAGCTCGGAAGTAGTTTCCCTTAGAAAATGTAAAGGGCTTAAGCCAGTGCATTTTTGTAAATATCAACGGCTAAGCACTAGTGGCACTCAGATTAAAAGCGGGTATATCTTCAGGTGGTCATTCCGCTTAACAAGCATGTGAATGAAACCCGGGACTACTTTCGAAGCAAACTTTATAGGCTATAGGCATAAAAAATGTGAGTAATAAAAACGCCACAAGAAAATATGTATATGAATATGTTTTGTTAACCAATAAAATTTCTGCCAATACATTTTCTAAGAAAACAATTTATTGCCATCTTTTCCCATATTAGCAAAGATGGAGTTGCGCTAAATTTCCTTCGGAGAAAGTATTTATATTTAGTTGACTTTTATAAGGAGGTTCAAGTGAGTTGATCAATTCTTTTGCGTTCCAAAACGAGTGGCTTTTCATACGATTAAGACCCCCGTTCTTAGAAATTGATGAAGGGTCAAAATTAGCTAGTATGTGGTTTCAACAGTTGAAGAAACCCATGCCACGCAAAGCTGAAGAAGCGGCGAATATTGATGAGCCAACCTAAGTAATAAGTAGGTATACCGAAGATGAGCACCAAAGAAAATCGATCATCTCCAGGTACCAGTAAACCGTTTCAAAAAAGAAAAGAAAGGAACGCTTTATCTTTGGAAGATCCAGCAGAAATCATCCCAGAAACGGCCCGTGTGAAGCAGTTGAGTTGAAACTCGACTGCGGTACTAAGGGTCCCTGTTCGAATCCGGGTTCGGCTATGAATATTTATAAATATATTGGTTTGGTTGGTGGAGCAGCCTGGGCTGAAACGCCGCCCACTCAAAATAAATAAATAAACTACCATGATGGGTAAAGTTTGAAATTCTAGAAATTGAACTATATAGGTAGGTACTTTGATAGCTAGTCAAAATATAAATGTTGATAATTGGAGTACAAACGCTAGTGAAACGCAACTAGTTGTATAAAGTAATAGAACTTAATGGTATTGGTAGTATGGTATACGTTTTTGTGTAGACCGATTTTATACCTACGTTTAAAATACGATTGTTATTCATATATATATAAACCATAAAGTTTACTTTCTACGTTGATAATACGTATATAAATAACCGTTTCTTAGCATTCGTTTTATAAACGTATATAACACCACTTTAATATACGCATATAAGCATATAAATCGTATATCAATGGGAAATAATAAACGCATAATATTCCTACAAGAATACAGCAAGATCCGCCGGGCATTTATGCGTATCATGTACGTAGGGTTTTACTCTACAATAAACGGAGAGAGTATGGTGTGCTCAGGCCCGTAGCTAAGGGGTGACCAGGGGGGGGCTGAGCCCCACCTAGAACGTGGTCTTGCCTCCACTGGAAATTACGGTTGATGGTTCCTTTACAAAAATTGCAAAGGAAATCTTATGTCCATTAACCTAGTAGATTAAGGTCAGCAGAACACAATCAAACATATTGCATAATTAGGTGCTAATTAGGTGCTAATTATGTGCCTTATTTTCGAATTAAATGCTCCATTTTTTTTTAAATTATTACATGTTCTGCCAGGTTCATATGAACTCGGTAGAGCACTACCTCAAAAAACCAAGAAAATGAAAAGTGAACTAACTGTAATTAGGCGCTAATTAAGTTCCCTATCCCCGAATTAAATGCTCCTTTTTTTTAAATATGCACCTGGCAGAACATGTAATAATTAAAAAAAAGGAGCATTTCATTCGGGAATAGGGCACTTAATTAGCACCTAATTATAGTTAGTTCACTTTTCATTTTCTTGGTTTTTAAAGGTAGTGATCTTCTGAGTTCATATGAACCTGGCAGAACATGTAATAATTAAAAAAAAAGGAACATTTAATTCGGGAATAGGGCACTTAATTAGCACTTAATTATGCAATATGTTTGATT